>NW_026067901.1:4053648-4271478 GCF_014885135.2 Alexandromys fortis
CACAGGCAACAGATAACCTCACACCAACAAAACCCAAAGAACAGAAATAAACACACTACCACTGAAAAATAACAGGAATTAACAACCACTGGTCATTAATATCTCTTAATATCAATGGACTCAATTTACTTATAAAAAGACACAGGCTAAGAGAAAGGATTCAAAAGCAGGATCCAACCTTCTGCTGTATACAAGAAATGCTCCTCAACCTCAACGACAAACATATCTCCGAGTATAGTGTTGGGAAGAGATTTTCCAATGAAATGGATCTAAGAAACAAGCAAGTCCAAATATATAACAAAATAGACGTCAAACTAAAATCATTCAAAAGAGATGGAGAAAGATACTTTATACTCATAACAGGAACAATCCATCAAGATGAAGTCTCAATCTTTAACATCTATGCCCCAAATAAAAGATCACCCACATATGTAAAAGAAACATTATTAAAGCTTAAATTGCAAATCAAACCTCACACACTAAGTGTCTACATAAAGAAAGTGGAGAAAGCTCACACTAGTGACTTAACAGAACACTGAAAGCTTTAGAACAAAAAGAAGCAGACTCACCAAGGAGGAGTAGAAGACAGGAAACAATCAAATTGAGGGCTGAAATCAATAAAATAGAAACAAAGAAAACAATACAAAGAATCAATAAAACAAAGAGCTGTTTCTTTCAGAAAATCAACAAAATAGACAAACCCTTATCCAAACAAATCAAGAGGCAGAGAGAGAACATCTAAATTAACAAAATCAGAAATGAAAAAGGGGACATAACAACAGACACTGAGGAAATCCAGAGAATCATTACATCATATTACAAAAACCTGTACTCCACAAAATTGGAAAATGTAAAAGAAATGGACAATTTTTTTTGGATAGGTACCACATACCAAAATTGAATCAAGACCAGGTAGACAATTTAAATAGACCTGCAAGGAAATGAAGCTGTCATCAAAAGCCTCCCAAGAAAAAAAAAAAAAGCCCAGGGCTGGATGGTTTCATTGCAGAATTCTACCAGAACTTTAAAGAAGAGCTAATACCTATACTCCTGAAAGCGTTCCACATAATAGAAATAGAAGGAACATTGCCAAACTCTTTTTATAAGGCTACAGTTACCCTGATACCAAAACCACACAAAGACTCAACCAAGAAAGAGAATTACAGACCAATCTCATTCATGAACATGGATGCAAAAATACTCAATAAAATACTGGCAAACCGAATCCAAGAACACACACAAAAAAATCATCCACCATTATCAAGTCACCTTCATCCCAAAGATGCAGGGATGGTTCAACATATGAAAATCTATCGATGTAATCCACCATATAAATAAACTGAATGAAAAAACTATATGATCATCTCATTAGATGCTAAAAAAGCATTTGACAAAATTCAACACCCCTTCATAATAAACGTCTTAGAGAGATCAGGGATACAAGGAACATATCTAAACATAAAGCAATATACAGCAAGCTGTCAGCCAACATCAAATTAAATGGAGAGAAACTCAAAACCATTTCACTAAAATCAGGAACAAGACAAGGCTGTCCATTCTCTTCATATGTATTCAACAAAGTTCTTGAAGTTCTGGCTAGAGGAATAAGACAGCAAAAGGAGATAAGGGAATTCAAACTGGAAAGGAAAAAGTCAAACTTTTGTTATTTACAGATGATATGATAGTATACATAAGTGACCCAAAAAGCTCTACTAGGGAACTTCTACAAGTGATAAATATCTTTAGTAATGTGGCAGGATACAAGATCAACTCAAAAAAATCAGTAGCCTTCCTATACAAATGATAAAGAAGCTGAGAAAGAAATCAGAGAAACATTACCCTTCACAATAGCCACACATAACATAAAATATCTCGGGGAAACACCAATCAAAGAAGTGAAAGACATGTTTGACAGGAACTTAAAGTCTTTTAAGAAAGAAATTAAAACAGATACTAGAAAATTTAAAGATCTCCCATTCTCTTGGTTAGTTAGGAGCAACATAATAAAAACAGCAATGCTACCAAAAACAATCTATAGATTCAACTCAGTCTCCATCAAAATCCCAACACAATTCTTTACAAACCTTGAAGGAAAATAATCAACATCATATGGAAAATCAAAAAACCAGGGTAGCCAAAACAATTCTGTACAATAAAGGAACTTCCGAAGGCATCACCATCCCTGACATCAAGCTCTATTATAGAGCTATAGTAACAAAAACAGCTTGGTATTGGCATAGAAACAGAGAGGTTGACCAATGGAATGGAATTGAAGACTTAGATATTAATCCACACACCTATGAACACCGGATTTTTGTCAAAGAAGCTAAAATTATACAATGGAAAAAAGAAATCCTCTTCAACCAATGGTGCTGGCATAACTGGATGTCAACACGTAGAAGAATGAAAATAGATCCACATCTATCCCCATGCATAAAATTGAAGTCCAAATGGATTAAAGACCTCAATGTAAATCTGACCACACTGAACTTGATAGAAGAGAAAGTGGGAAGTAGCCTGCAATACATGGACACAGGAGACTACTTCCTACATATAACCCCAGTAGCACAGACACTGAGAACAACAATAAATAAGTGGGACCTCCTGAAACTGAGGGGCTTTTGTAAAGCAAAGGACATAGTCAGTAAGTCAAAAAGGCAGCCTACTGAATGGAAAAGATCTTCACCAACTCCACATCAAACAAAGAACTGATTTCCAAAATATATAAAGAACTAAAGAAATTAGACATCAAAATTCCAAATAACCCAATTAAAAATGGGGTACAGAAACTAAACAGAGAATTCTCAACAGAAGAATTTCAAATGGCTGAAAGATATTTAAGGAAATGTTTAACATCCTTAGCCATCAAGGAAATGCAAATCAAAACAACCCTGAGATACCATCTTACATCAGTCAGAATGGCTAAGATCAAAAACACCAATGATAGCTTATGCTTGAGAGGATGTGGAGTAAGGGGAACATTCCTTTATTGCTGGTAGGAATGAAACTTGTACAACCACTTTGGAAATCAGTATGGTGGTTTTTCAGAAAATTGGGAATCAACCTACCTCAAAACCCAGTAATACCACTCTTGGGCACATACCCAAAAGATGCTCAATCAAACTACAAGGACATTTTTCAACCATGTTCATAGCAGCAAATAACCAGAACCTGGAGACAACATAGCAGCCTCTGAACCGAAGAATGGATAAAGAAAATGTGGCACATTTACATATTAGAGTAATACCCAGCCAATAAAAAACAATGACATCTTGAAATTTGCATCCAAATGGATAGAACAAGAAAACACAACCCAGACCCAGAAAGATGAACATGGTATGTACTCACTCCTGAGTAGACACTAGCTGTAAAGCAAAGGATATTGAGCCTATAGTTCATAATCCTAGAGAGGCTAAGTAACAAGGTAAACTCTAAGAAAAACATACATAGATCCACCTGGAAAGGGGAAATAGACAAGATTGCCTGATAAAATTGGGAGCACTGGGGTTGGGGGAGAAGGGAGGGTAGAAGGGGAAGAAGAGAGAACAAAGGGAGAGGGAGAGGAGAACTTGAGGGAATGGGATAGTCGAGTTGGAGGAAGGACAGAGATGAGAGCAAGGAAAGAGATATCTTGATTGAGGGAGCCATGAAGGAAGCTAGCAATAGACCCAGAACTAGAGAAATTACCAGGAATCCACAAGGATAACCCCAGTTAAGACCCTAAGCAATAGAGAAGAGGGTGCCCGAACTGGCCTTGCACTGTAGACAGACAGATGAATATCTTAAATATCACCATAGAACCTTCATCCAGCAACTGAAACAGTGGCAGAGACCTGCATTGGAGCACTGGACTGACCTCCCAAAGTCCAGTAAGAGTGGGGGAAGTGAAAATATGAGCAAAGAGGTCAAGATCATGATGGGGACATGCAGTGAAACAGTCTACCTGAGCTAATGGCAGCTCACCACCAACTCCAGCTGGACAGGGAAGAAAACAGCGTAAGTCTAAACTAGTCCCTCTGAATGTGGGTGACAGTTGTATGGTTGGGCAGACTTTGGGGCCACTGGCCGTGGCACCAGAATTTATCTTTACTGCTTTTTTGGAACCTATTCTCTTTGAATGGATACCTTGCCCAGCCTAGATATAGTAGGGAGGACCTTGGACCTTCACCAAAGTAATGTGCCTTCTCATCTCTGAGGAGAGGACGGTGGGTGGGATGGGGGTGGATAGGTGGAGGGAATAGGAGTGGGAACTGGGTTTGGTATATAAAAGGAAAAAAAAAGTCTGTTTTCTTTAAAAAATAATAAAAAGTAAAAAAATAAAATGAACATGGAAATGATTTTCAGATAATTTAAAATAGAGCATTAACACATATTATCAGTAACTGTTGCTGTAGAAGTTGTTTGTAACCCTTGTTCTTCATGGCAGCTGAACGCCAACGGTGGTAACCATGGGCTACTGCTGAGGTTTGGTCACTATTCCTGATCCCACCTTTATACTTTGGGGCATTGCCAGCTTCCCTTTCATGTTACTGGCGTCTTCTATACAGCATCTCTGGGAAGTAGACAGTCGTCTGTCTCTTCCTTCTTTCCCACAGCTGCTGGTTATGTCATGACACTTTCGTTTCTTCGCTGCCTGCTTGGCATATGGACAATATATATTTTTTAATTCAACTGTCTTCTTTTCACAAAAGCCAATGATTACAGCCTGGCGACATGCCAACGTCTCGCTTTCGTTCCTTCTTGCCTGGTTATTAACAATAAAGAATCTATCGCTTGTACTTCATTAGGAAAATGCTATCAACTGTAAAGAGTTAAAGCTGTGGACATTTTTTTTTCAGTGTAGGAGAAAAGACTCTGGTCACTGGTTAGGACAAAGCAGCAACGACAAAGTGTCCTGACTGGCAGATTGAGCTGAGGAAAAGGGTAGGGCTTTTGACAGAATCAAGCTAACAGCAAAGGGGACCTTTCGTTTCATGGCGCTTTTCATGTTTATAACAAGGTCAGTGATGAGTTAGACATTTTCACAAAACTCACAATCAGTGAGCCCAAGACTTATGAAGGTTAAGTTACATATCCCTGGGAACACGGAGAACAAGTCACACTCTGGCCCTTGACTCTGTGCCGCACACTGCCCTGGGAGGTACGCAAAGAAAACACAAGTTCTAGTCGGAATGCAAGAGTTTTCAGGCTTCATCTAGTCTCAAAATGTCCCCCTTTTTTTGATGTGTGTGTGAATAGAAACATTACCTTTCTCTAGGCCAAATTATTGCAAAATGCGTTTACTTTCTTGGGGGATGTGGGTGGCTTTAGGCTTTTATATCTGTCCTTATTAGAGGGGATTTATTACAATTACTTCAACTTAGCCACGTTGAAAGGGCCAGATGACACTGAAAACTTAGTCAAATTTAATAGGAAACAGGGATTTGCCTCCAAGGGTGCTGTGCTCCATTACTGGGAAGAGAATATGTGGGCTGAAAGAGAACCCAAGATAAATTCAGACCATGCTATATTTTGGTAAAAGCCAGACAAGAAATCTAGAATAGAAATAAGTCCAGACCAGGAGTGAGCAAATGACGCCATGATTCAATTTCTTTCCTGCCTTATCCATTTTTCCCCCCTGATCCTTCTAGGTTTTCAGAAAGATTTTTCTTTTTCTTTGCCCCAAGCTAAGGTTACATGCATGGCAGAGCTCTCTGTTCATGCCACTTAGTAGGAAGATCTGTTGTGGGGGAGATTGACAGGGGTGAGCAGAGGTGCGTGGGAGGCAGGGGCAAGAGCTGTTCCTTGGCTTTGTTCTGTCGTTAATGGGAAACAGACATCAAAACACCTCCTGAACATGCTCGTTTACCTCAATCAGATTACGCTCGGCATTACAGCATCCTTTACACCGTCTTTATCCCTCGAGTATGAATGAAGACCCTTTGAAGAAGCCACAAGCATTTTCTCAACACTCTTCAGTTCATCTGAACTCAAGTGGGTTACACGGGGGTGGAAGGAGTGGGGGGTAGCATGCATGTGTCTGTGAGTTTCTGACCATTCTTCCCGTGTACCGTGAGCTGAACGTCAGCTAGGCATGTTACAAAGGGAAAGAGAATTCTTCATGACAATGACTTTTACTTTATGTTGGGCTGTAATAAAAGAGTTACACATTCTGTTTTAATTTAGTACCTCGTATCCTCGAAAACATGAACATTGACTTAGAAAAATCCAAGTTGTGTCTTTCAGCGACGATGCCTCATTAACTGAGTTTTCCTACATAGAACCCTGCCTTGACCAGTTATCTTCCTTGATGGAAGGATTATTTTAAGGATTAAAGATAAAGCAAACTGCATAAAGATTGTAATGCGGAGATCTGAGTATATGGTTCAGTGGGGAGCAAAGTTCGCTGTGCTGTACATATTGAGGACTTGAGTTCCAATCTCTCAAACTTCCATAAAAGCCAGATGTTGTAGCATGTGTCAACGCGGAGCTGCTGACGGGAGATGAGACAAAAGCCAGAGAACCCAAAGTTGCTCCGTGCCAGCTAGCCTGGCATTTGCAACAGAAACAACAAAGGGACCTTGAGTCAAACAAAGGGTGGGGGTGGGAACAACACTGGAGGTTGTCCTTGGGCTTGCACATGTACCGGATTGACACACATAAATGCTCTCTCTCCCTTCCTCCCTCTGTCTCTCTCTGTCTCTGTCTCTCTGTCTCTGTCTCTCTCTCTCTCTCTCTCACACACACACACACACACACACGCACACATATACATTGTATACACGCTCAAAGGTAAATTAAACATTTACCATTTTTATTAGATAATGTTTTTAAGCTGTAGGAAGATCTTACAATGTTAAATTGTGGGGTAAGATGTTTTCTAACTATGTGGTGGGCCGGCCAGCCTGTGAATCAGGCGGCTCTAATTTGTGACATGCGTCAATAACGGTCCATCAGAGAGCCTATAATCTATAGACAAATAGCTGAAATGATTTGTTTGGGTGAACGCAGGACATATTTTTCCATTTTGTAAGTTTGCTTAAACTTGATTGCAAATACTGCTTTCAGGGCACTTACTAGAATCATATATATTAAGTTTATAGGTGGTTATTTGCGTGGGCCATCTGCTCCTTTGAGGTATTTTGACTTTAAGGCGATCAATTCACATTGCTTTTCTAATCCAAAACAAGTGATTGACAAATGCAAGAACCACCAGGCCAACTGTTTAATCACTATTGGATACTTAGAAAAGTCTTCATCTTCGCTCCTCTGAGTCAGTCCCCTGGGCCCATGTTCTACGTACCCCCTTTAATTGTTGACTTGAGCATTTATATGCAGTTTAAGTCAGTTCAAAGTGACTGTCTGGGAAGGGCTCCGGGCTGTTAGGTGGGGATTACAATTAAGTTCTTGTTTTCCTTACAGAAAGGCCCAATTGTGAAGGGCATCGAGGAAGAGCCTGGGTTGTGTATGAGGTTGATGCCGTGGTGTTAGCAGGGCTACTTTTAAAGGGCTGGAGAGTGTAGCATACATTTATTAACCTTTCCACTGTTTTTTTGTTCTTTGAAAGCAAAAAGGTATTTCATAAATTCCCAGAAGATAAGTACGGCAGAGTGTGAAATTTTCATCTCTTTTTCTCAGAATGCTTATTTTAAGGTAGACAATATAACTCACGATGCATTTCAACTGACAGAAAATGCTTCCGACTGTGGAGAGAGTGTTGGCAGGAATTTTATTTAATTCAGATCCAGGCTAATTTGTCAAGCCAGAATTTCCAGTTTTATTTTTCAGCTTTTTAAAGTTTTGGCAGTCAGCACCCTAACAATAAAATGGGAGACACCAACTAAACAATAAAATGTAACACTTTAGCACTTGGGAGCACAAAATACTTCACTAAATAAAAAATACTAGACACATTAAAATTGAACAGGGACTTGATTTAAAATAGAATCAAACAATCTAAAAGTAAATTTCTTTAGTTTTTTTTTTTTTTTTTTCTGCAAGGCTGTTAGCTTTTTGAGACTGTGCTCATCTGTAGTCTGGAATCTCCTTGGACGCATTCAGGCAAGATAGGAATTAGAATAAGAAGGAATCAGAGGGAAGAAGCGTGATGACAGTCAAAAAAGATCATAGTCAAGACCACAGGCTTTCCAGACACAGAGTGTGTCAGTGGCCCCAAGGACGCGGAAAAGTCCAGGACCACATAGCCTAAAACATTCCTATTGCATCTGGCAATTTGGAATCCACTGGTGAACTTCCTGAAAGCACTTTGAGTGGAATGATGTGGTTGGAAACAGATTGCTGAGGCTGGAGGAGAAAATGTAAATTGGAAAATTAGAGACAACACAGCAGGTTAATTTTTTAAGTCCTGATGGCTTAGGAAGGGGAGTAGGATGGCAGAGGAAATTACAGGGAGAAGGAAGAGTACTGAGGAAGAAAGGCAATTGGGAATGTTTACACAGAGAGGCTAAGCCATGGTGTGTGCGTGTGTTCATGTGTGTGTGTGTGTGTGTGTGTGTGTATGCGCATGTGTGTGTGCACGCATGTGTGCCTGTGTGTGTGTTCACGTGTGTGCATGCATGTCTGTGCATGTGTATGGTGGGGAGGCTAGTAAAAAGGTGAGAGAACAGAGATCAATAAACACTGGGGGCACAAAGAATCTTTGTGACTTTGAGCCCAGTCACACTCAGAAGCGCCTCTTTGAATCCTGTTTAAGAAGGAAAAGGGCATTTGAAGTCACCTCTGAGATGTGAATAAATGGGATCTGGAGCTCAGAGGATACCAGGCTTTCTACTGAGCATTTCCAGAGGCGGACCCATTGGAGCTTCTTAAAACCTGTACAAGTAGATGCTGTCTTTACTGCTCACACTTCGTACGCCCGAGGACTTAGGCACTAAAAGCTGGCAGTCAAATGCTCCAACAGATGGTCATGTGTTCCTGAATGTTCTGCCTCTGTGTAAATGATAATGAGTTTGCTGCTTTGGTCTAAGTAAAAGTTGCCTGTTGGATTTCAGACTTTAGAGTGAGATTTGTTTGTCTGTTTTTGTTTGTTTTGTATTGCTGTCAGTGGTAGCATGCTATCATCTCTCTTTGTGTAGTGGGAGTGGTGGGCTGCGTTTCTGCTGCCCCAACTCCCGGCTGCCCGGAGCTGGGCTAGCTTATGCCCCAAAATAATTACACAGAAATTGTATTATTTTAAACACTGCTTGGCCCATTAGCTCTAGCCTCTTACTGGCTAACTCTCAAATCTTGATTAACCCATTTCTAATAATCTGTGTAGCACCACGAGATGGTGGCTTACCAGAAAAGATCTTAACCTGTATCCATCTTGGAGAGGAGAGCTATAGTGTCTGCCTCATTGCCTTCTTCCTCCCAGCATTCTGTTCTGTCTACTCCGCCTATCTAAATTCTGCCCTAGCAGAAGCCAAGGCAGTTTCTTTATTAACCAATGAAAGTAACACATAGACAGATGACCCTCCTCCATCATCTTTGTATGAAATATGAGAGCAGAAACTGAGTATTTTTAAAATTTATTATTTTTATTTTACATGTGTGAGAATTTCACCCATAGGTATATACAAGCCATGGAGGCTAGAAAATGACATCAGACCCCATCAAATTGGAGTTACAGATGGTTGTGAGTGGCCATATAGGTGCTAGGAACTAAACCTGGGTCTCTGCAAGAGCAGAAAATGCCCTTCACCACTGAGCATCTCTCCAGACCCATCAGAAACAAATATCCACCCTTGTGTCCTTGGGTTTTCTTAGCGAGCTGAAACTACTTGATCATTGGCTCTTCAAATATCCTATTTTCTGAGAGCTGAATGAGTCTAGTTACAAGCCGCACATTGTACCTGAATTAGGCCCTCCCTAAATTTCTCAGATGACCAAATTTTCAGTTGCAGTTAGATTTAGAGAAAGTCCACTGTGTTGTATATTCAGAACTGCCATGACCACAGCCCAACTAGCCAACTGGACAGCCTGTATAACCAGGTGCTTTGTCCTGCTAGACAAGTCAATACTCTCTAGTTCGAGTTATGCCTGTGGTTTCAGTTCATTTTAGCAAAGGGTAGAAGCTAAAAAGACTAAAGCGTGGATGTCTAGGAAAGACTAGAAACAAGCTTCCCAGTTCCCTCGCCTTTGGAAACACACAGAAAACAGTGCTTAATTCTCATGGCAATGTGTAACTTGTGGTCATTCAGAAAGGCTCACTTGCACTTTGGTGTCCATCTGTAAGCATGGAGAACCTCCTGTTACAAGCATGGAGCACCTCCCATCAATCACCCCCTACTCAGCCTTCAGTTTTCCCCAGGCAATGGAAAAAGTATGGCTTAGGTTCTAGGTGAACTAAACCAGGAGTTACCATAACAGTATCGCTGCAGAAAAACCTGGTGCAAGTCGAGCATGGAGTAGAAACACACTTCAGTCAGGCAGGGTATTCTCTGGACTTACAGATCCCCTCTCAGGAGACTGTCCCCAGACTTTTGGATTTCTAAGGATTTGGATAGCCCAGGCCCGAGTCAACCCTTTTTACATATATATCTATTCATTTATTGCTCCAATTTAACTGTGTCCCTGCAGAACTCATGCGGGAACTTAATCTGCATTGTAAGCAGGTACAGACTGTAAGAGGTCCAGCCTCTGGGGGGAGTGATTAAACTGGGAGGGATGAACCTCCATTGAAGGGATTTTTGTCTTATAAAGGATGGATGGCGAAGGACACTCCCCACTCACTTGTGAGATTGCCTTTCTCCCTTCTTTCAGATGAGGACATCTCTAGAGATGCTTTCCTGAGACAGAGAGCAGGCTCAGCAGACATGGATGCTCTGGTTTCTCCGAGCTTCTCTGACCTCTTAGATGCCTTCCTAGAGCAGAGGGCAGGCTCAGTAGACATGGATGCTCTGGGGACTTTGACCCTGGATCCTTCAGTCTCAAGAACTCCACACAAACACATTTTGATGATTTTATGAGACAATCAGTAGTAATTTTGTTATGACAGCCTGACAGTGGAGCTCACATACTCTACAGTGTATGTACATATATCTAAGAATTTATGAGGATGGATGTAGGGGAATTATTGAATTACCAACATTAATTTTGAATATAGAGTATCTCATTAGCAACTGTATTTCAACTACTGCCATTATTTCATCAATAAAGGTCATTTTACCCACAAAATATGTAGAAAGACTCAGTGGCGGCCTAATCATATTCTCAGAGGAGACATTCTTATGTGCACATACAAATGAATATGCTGAGCAAAATTATTACCAAATTCATGCATTTAAAACACACAGACTTATTTTATGGCCCCTCTACATGTTGGTTTTGTTTTAACAATTATTAGTTTGGAAATCTGTGTTGGTTTATATCTTATAATATAGCTCCTCTATCCAAAGTTTTTATATTATTTTTTCAAGGTTTAATATAGAAAATATGATTTCACCTACAAGTATTGTATTCTGGGGGCACTAAGAGCCTGAGAAACTCTGTCATGGTGGCTTTGGCTGCAGTTTGGCTGATTGTCCATGAAAAGTTCTAGGAGCGGAGCTCAGAAGTCCTTAAGCTGATCATGATACGATGCACATGCACCAGCTTGGGGAAGGACTGAATGCCAGCTGCACTGAAGAGACTTATGAGAAGAAAGTTTTCCCCAGACTCTGGGGGAGCATTTGGGAATCCTTGGGCTGGAAGCACTTCATGGTACTAATATATACTGCTTGTGTATGAAACAGAGATAAACCTATGTAGACATCGTCTTCAGGTACCCTGTGATAAGCCACAGAAGTAAAATGAACGGCCCAGAAGGCTACAAAATAGCTAAATCCTAAATGAATGAACCAGTTACACGGGTCTCTGAAGGTCTTAGAATAATGGACAATTTGGGGCAAGGTGCCAAATTTGATGTGGGTTGTGAGAAACAGTAGAATTTGGAAAGTCTGTGGGAGAGGTTTTAGGGGCGTGTAAATGGCCATTTTCTGACAGAAGCTTATATTAATTATGGCTTTACCTGTCCTTTAGAATGTCTACTTCCTCAAGGACTGGCTCTGCCCTCCCACCTACCGCTCCATCTCCACCCCCAGCATTTTCAGTTTGACTTTCCCACCTAGCTTTAGTCTCTGTTGCCATAGGCCAATCAGCTCTTGTTTTGTTTTGTTTTTTACTAACCAATGAGGGTAATACATCATCACAGTTTATAGAAGGCTTGTTCCACAACAGGGGAGGAAGTGTGAGCTAAGTCACGGAACAGGAAGTGAACACAGATTCTGCCAGCCCCAGAGGTGGCAGCCCCAGTTTTAGTGGAACTTGTTCTTCCAGTTGAGGGAAAAGCTGAATGAGACAGGTCCAGAAAGCCAGGCCGCAGAGGAAGTGAGTGCACTGTGCGGAATGAGACGAGCAGATCCCTGAGGAGAAAAGAGACTGACTTTCTTTTCGAGAAGATGCCCATATTGAGTATTTTTGTCAGACACCATGCAGGGAACCAGGAGGAGTCCCTCCATCAGATCAGATTCCTGCTGTGACATGTGTGATAGCTTGGTGCTCTTGGGAAAAGAACCAGTCTGCTGACTTCAGTGGCATAAACACACCCAGAAGGGGCAGTTTCCCGCTATCCACATCAGATTCCTGAACATGGAATTGAAGAAGGGAAGTACGGAGCTCGCTTCTCCTGGTGGAGTGAGCTGGCTCCAGAGCACCCCTGGATAATCCCGGTTCTCATGAATTTTAGTAGCGATATCATCGGAAGAGCCCTGGAGCAAGGCCCCCGAGGGCAGGTTGGCAGAATTCGGATGTCCCAGGCTCAGGTTGTTCGCTCTCTGCCGTGCCGGAGTGTCAGCGACAGACAGAAACTGGAGAGAAGCGGGCAACATTGTGAAGGAAAGAGTGGCATCTGGGCAAGCACCTATGAATGGGGAACGAGAAGCCAGCAGGCTCCCGAATGTCGGATTCGGTAGCAGGCGCGTGTGTTATTAGAAACAGGCTGGTATGTAACTGTCCCTGTTCTTCGCTCCTATAAACTGTCACTTCAGCAGCTGAGATTTCTTTGCTCCTTGTTTTGTTTTAATCTGATCCCCAGGCTCTGGGACTAATCTAAGCCTATGCAAAGGAAGTCCTCGAGAGCTCTGTGGGCTGCAGCTGTGGCACAGAACGAACTGGGTCCTGTGTTCAGGAGCTGGGGTTCTGGTTTCAAGTCCCAGCTCTACTTGCTAGCAGGAGGGCACAGTTTCCCTTTAGCTCGCAGCTGTTAGTTTCTTCGTCTGAAAAATTAGGAGCTTGTCATAGCACATGAATGATCACATTTTATATTCATATATATTATCTCATTAATTCCTCAACACTACATACTGCAGATGATGATTTGGGCGTTGTCCATATTCTCCATCACTCATGGAGAAATGCAAGCCAGGAGATCTTCATAGCTTGCCCAGAACCCATAGCTAACGACAGAAATAGAAACCTCAATGCTTCAGCCATGAACATAATTTTAGTAGTAATTTTTATAGCTTTAATATTTTGAATATACCAGGGATTTTACAGGTGTCAAATATTTTGCTTGTATAACCTTGGCTTTTCTCATAGTTATATTGGAGCTGATATCCTGGTTTGGCCAGACCAAGGCTTAGAATTTAGGTAAGTTGTCTGTATTTAGTGGCCTACTAAGATCAAAAAAACCACATTTTCTGCAGCACACAGTGTATCCCTATTAAAGGATGGTGTTTCAAATGTGGTAAATGGGAGCAAAAGAACTTAGGGAACAAATGTGAATTCTACATCCTTTTGTCTTAGCAGTTTATCTTTAATAAATAATTAAGCCTTAGTTCTCGTTTAGAATTAGTCACAAATAATAGACTGATTTCAGTCTGCTGTAATAAATCCATGGTTTTACTGCTTTGACATGAACATAAAGGATCACATTTGCACTGGGAAGTTGGCATGGTGGATGCAGGTGCCTGCCTACTGCCTGAGTCTGGGGACTCACGTGTGATCATCAGAACCTCTAAAGAGGTGGAAGAAGAGAACTAACTATACAAAGTTGTTCTTTAATATCCACATACACAACACAGCCCCTCCCTCTTTCTTCCTCCCTCCCTTTCTCTCTTCATTCCCCCTCTATTGCTCTATCTCTGTCTCTCTCTTTCACACAGATTTTAAAAAAGATAACAACAGCTCTTCTTCCTGTAAGCGGCCAGAGGTGACCCGTGAAGATGGTTCGCTACCCTCTTTACCCAGAAAACCCACAAAATCATGCAAATCGAGAGGATAAGACCTTCGGGTTCACTTTAAGAACACCCGTGAAATGGCCCAGGCCATCAAGAGTATGCATATCCGAAAAGCCACCAAGTATCTGAAAGATGTCACTTTGAAGAAGCAGTGTGTGCCATTCCGACGGTACAATGGTGGAGTCAGTAGGTGCGCCCAGGCCAAACAGTGGGGCTGGTCACAGGGT
This sequence comes from Alexandromys fortis, assembly GCF_014885135.2. Lineage (NCBI taxonomy): Eukaryota > Metazoa > Chordata > Mammalia > Rodentia > Cricetidae > Alexandromys > Alexandromys fortis. The sequence goes on from NW_026067901.1 coordinate 4,068,071, forward strand.
CGGTGGCCAAAAAAGAGTGCAGAATGTTTGCTGCACATGCTGAAAAATGCAGAGAGCAGTGCTGAACTGAAGAGTTTAGATGTGGACTCTCTGGTCATTGAGCACATCCAGGTGAACAGAGCACCTAAGATGCGCCGACGAACTTACAGAGCTCATGGCTGGATTAACCCATACATGAGCCCCCCCCGCCACATCGAGATGATCCTCACTGAAAAGGAACAGATTGTTCCAAAGCCAGAAGAGGAGGTTGCCCAGAAGAAAAAGATATCCCAGAAGAAACTGAAGACACAAAAACTTCTGGCACGGGAATACATTCAACATGAAATAAACGCAGATAAAAGTTAAAAAAAAAAAGATAACGACATATTTAATTAATTTATGTTAACTGAAAGAATGAATGCACATCAAGAAGTGCAATTAAAGTTAATATTGCATCAATAACGTTATGCAATTTATTTTTATTTACATTTTAAAATGTGAATAAAAGAATTTTTAATTATATAAAATTCTGTTTTTTTAAAAATGTGATTCTAGGAGGCATGGACTTAAATTTCTATAAAGAAATTTGAAAAATTGACTCCCAAATGAAGGAATAAGTTTAAATGATACAATTAGTAGATCGTTAACTTCAATTTCTTCCCAAGAAAGGATTCTAGGTCTTGGCAAAGGAAAATGTCATCTGAACAAAGCTTATTCAAACCCTCAGGACAGAAGAACAACTTCCAACTTATTTAGACAATTAGGTCTGGCTGCCTAATTTTTCAGTTTTTCCTATAATTCCAGCTAAGTATGAATCCAAGAAATATGTGCAGTTTTAAAGATTTATACTTATAGGACTGTGTGCAAAACTACAAGATTCAAAATAGGTGAATAAGATAAACACATTTCTTTCTGGATATCAGGGGAAAAACTGTTCTATGGTTTAGATTCAAATGTGTAATGTGTGCTCTGATGTTTGGTTATATGTTGTTACACAATTGCATCTATTCCAGAATTCATTTTGGCACTGGGATGACTTTATTTGATCCATTTGGCAAGATGTAGTGAAACTTCTACCCATCAAATAGGCGCATGTTGATGCAACATGCTCACTCCTTAGGTACCCTGAGTACTATGCTACAGGCTGGGGGCTGATGCCAATACTTTATCTTCCCAGTTTTCTGTACACTCGATCAGAAAACAATACGTTAGAAAGAACCAAAAGAGATGTCTAACCAATCAGTGGCCTTTTGAGTGCTCAATAAGGCAGGGCACACTGAGATGCTTAAGTGACAGCAAGAGAGGTTGACTTTCACGCTCTGCATGTGGAACAGAAGAAAGAACAGAGGAGAAAAGTTCCACAGGGGTGGACATCTGAGAAAACCCTGACCATGTGTCTAAGGCTTCCACTGCCGTTGAGCCGGCTACTGAGGAAACTCACAAAGACTGAGTAGCAGGTGGCCCTCTCTGTGAGCCGCAGCCTCCACATAGTACTGTATTTCTCATCAGCATGACTGTCTTCTCTTCCGACCTACTGCCATTGGCTCTCTGATTTCCAGAGTACATACATAAATGCATGCATGCATGGTCCTCACATATTTCTTGTTTTTTTTTTTCAGAAAACGATTCTCTGATTTACGTGGCATAATATGAGTTATTATGTGTTACACAATGTCTTCTCTTAAAAAGTTGCTCAAATATTTTAAAAAACAGCAGATTTACAGACATCAGATATCTTATCTGTTAAACATCATCTAATGGCTTGATTATCCATGATTTTTGAATAAGCGAGTTTATTTAGGCCTAAGATGGATAGTCTTCAGATCTTAAAGCCAAATTATAAATTGTCATTTTAACTTATATTCTGTTGTATTTGAATGTAATTGTCCCTCATATTCTAATAGGGAGTGGCACTATTAGGAGGTGTGGCTTTGTTGGAGTGGGTATGGCCTTTAGGAGGAAGTGTGTCACCATGAGGAGTGGACTTTGAGGTTTTCTCTACTCAGGATACCACCCAGTGTTGACTTCCTGTTGCATGCAAGATGTTAGACTCTCAGCTCCAGCACCCTTCTGCCTGCATGCTGCCATGCTTCCCGTCCTAGTGAGAGTGGACTCAACCTCTGAAGCTGTAAGCAAGCCACCCTGGTTTAAATGTTTTCTTTATAAACGTTGGTGTCTCTTCACAGCAATAAAAACCCTAAGACACATTCCAAAAGATTTCCCTGAGCAATATTTTTCTCCAGATTTAAACAAAACAGCCCATGAAGTCTGTGAAATTTTCTTTTTAAAAAAATTCATTAGTCTTTTACCAGAATTCCACTTGTGAAATATGCACATTCTATATTCCTGCTTTTAAGCATACTGTTGTTAAGGTAAGCACCTTAACAACATTTACAGTTAGGTTTTTAATTTTCTAAAATTTTTTATTACTTTATAAATAATACCATTCAAAATTTCCACTTATTCCCCTCCTCCCATTCCCCTCCTGCTCCCCCATTCACCCTCCCCCTCCAGTCCTAAGAGAGAGCAGGGTACCCTGCTCTGTGTGAAGTCCAAGGCCCTCCCACCTCCATCCAGGCTTAGGAAGGTGTGCATCCAAATAGAATAGGATCCCAAAAAGCCAGTATGTGCTGTAGAGACAAATCCCAGTACCATAATCATTGGTGTCTCAGTCAGCCCCCATTGTCAGCCACATTCAGAGAGTCCAGTTTGATTCTATACTCCTTCAGTCCCAGTCCAGCTGGATTTGGTGAGCTCCCATTAGCCCAGGCACACCGTCTCAGCGGGTGGACCAACCCCTCCTGGTCCTGACTTCCTTGCTCATATTCTCCCTCCTTCTACTCTTCAACTGGACCTCTGGAGCTCAGTCCAGTGCTCTGATGTGGGTCTCTGTCTCTATCTCCATCTGTGGCTGGATGGAGGTTCTATGGTGATATTCAAGATAGTCATCAATCTGACTATGGGAAAAGGCCAGTTTAGGCACCCTCTCCTCCACTGCCCAGGGTCCTAGCTGGGGTCATCCTTGTGGACTCCTGGAAGTCCCCCTAGAGCCAAGCCTCTTGCCAATACCAATTAATGGCTCCCTTAATTACGACATCTTCTTCCCTGCTCCCATATCCTTTCTTCCTCCATCTCAACCATCCCACTCCCCCAAGCCCTCCCCAGCCCTCCTCTTCTCCCCTCTCTCCCCCTCTTCCCTTTCCCCCACCCCACCCCACCCCCATGCTCCCAACTTTTGCCTGGCAATCTTGTCTGCTTCCAGTTTCCAGGGGGATCTACATATGTTTTTCTTTGGGTTCACCTTATTACTTAGCCTCTCTGGGATGGTGAACTATAGGCTCAATGTCCTTTGTTTATGGCTAGAATCCACTAATGAGTGAGTACATACCGTATTCATATTTTTGGGTCTGGGGTATCTCACTCAGAATAGTGTTTTCTATTTCTATCCATTTTAGTGATAGCAAAATCCATTGTAATGCAAAGGATAGGTAGGTATAGGTATTAGAATCCAAAGGTCAGAACATATTTTGATTTTGCTTACTTCTTGGCTCATGGAGAATAATGTTTTCCCACGCTATTAGTGGTCTCTTGTCTGCTATGTCATAGTTTTCTACCTGGTGGTGGTGTCATATATTTTCATGCTGGATGCATGAGTTTGGGACTCCAGGCAAATATGAAACACAAACATTTCTGCAGACAGTCCCTGGTACCATAATAGAGATGGTTCAAAAATTCTCAATGTTTTCTGTCTCTCTTGTTAAACACATAAAGCAGTTCTTCTAAAATAACCCCAGATAATTTCTGCTTTCTCTAACTTCCCTTAAATCTTCTCTAGGTTGGTTAAGCTCACATGTTTTCCCCTCCTAGGGAAAAGACTAGAAAGCTGCTGGTGTTTGTGGACCTTGCAGCCTCTGGGTTGAGTAAGAAGCTGTTCAGCCTCCCAGAGCTTTAGAGTAAGCACAAAAGCTCAGAGGGACCGAGGTGATGGTTCAGTTAGACCGAGCAGCTACTGTGCTCTCTGTCCATCACCAGCACCGATAAGGGAAGTGATCTGGACTCCTGGCATGCAGCTGTCCGGAAGGAGGGTGGATGCTATTCTGGTGGCTGCATCAGCCAGGGCTGCGCATTTCAATCTACCCTTAACTTTTTATCTACCCCTCTCTGCCCGTGCCAGCTTCCCCAGTGTTTCTCGACATCACATTAACTACCCTCCCAGTATGATAATCGACTCCAATCTGCTCTTATCACGGAAATAGAAGAGGTAAAGTGCCTGTAATAGGATCCAGATCAAATCACTTTCACTCCAGCCGGCTTTTGCTGTGAAGCCAAGGATTCCCCAGAGAGATTCAATACAGAGAAACACCTGCAGACACAGGGCGAGGCCCAGAGAGGAGATGAAACAAGACAGGCTCTGCTTGCCTGTAGTGTCTCCTTAGCTACAAGATGGTCACCTCAGGAACAATGACCTCAGGCAGGCTCTGATAAACTTGTGACTCAAAGCCAACCCAAGGTCTCCCTCTCCTGCACTTCACCCCTCCCGAAGCCATGTTGAATCAGTTTGCCACGCACAGCACCAGGAAGACGACTAACCTTTCTTCCCTAAGGTCTCTGCTGGGACCTGCTTTGGTGATTTTCTACTTATTTTTGAGCATTCTAGCCTCAAAGAAAAACTTACTCATATGTATTACTAACTCTTAAGAAATAAAAAAAAAGCCAAAACCAAAAAAAAAAAAAACCCCAAAATATTCATTAGTTCTTTGAGAGTTTGTACAAGATGCTTTGATCCCATTCACCCTCTTCCAACGCTTCCCAGGTCTCTCCTCCCCAGCGTTGTGCTTTGTTCTACTTAAATCCTGAAGATCTGTTTGTGCTGCCTAATACTGTAGGTGTGGTCTTCCACTGGAGAACCATCAATTTACCAGGGGCTAGCTACACTCTTGGAGAAAGCTTTTTTTTCTTCCCCAAGCAGTTAACAGCTTCTAGTAGTGCCATGGTTGGCGGGAGTCAATTCCCAACTCACCTCTCCATGCTGGAATTTGGTCCGACTTGGGCTTGCCTTTCTTTTGTGTTCCCCCTTGAAGGTGGCTCTGAACACTCACTACCACCCATCCTTAATCTCATTTATTATGACCCAATTCCATTTGAGGCCCCACTCACTCTACTCAGTGTGAGGGAAACTAATCAAGCCAGTATCTTTCTGCTTAAACTCACAGCACATTTGGCATGGCTATTCCTTGCAAGAACACATTTGGTGAAACCTTGTTCTCATAGCACACGTATCTGTCATCATAGTTGAGTTGCTATTTAAAAAAATAAATAAAAAGAGTAAAAACTTATAGTTCATAACCAGACTCAACTGATTGGTAAAGAATGGGAAGAAAGATACTTTTCATAGGATAAGGTTTTATGACAATATCAAATTTGTAGTTTCCCTTTTTGTCTCAAATCTTGCTGTAGCTAAAAGCTGAGAAGAGTATTCCCTAAGATCCCTGTATTCTGCAGTGAAGGACTTTCAGAGTTCAGGATAACCCTGTTATGAGTCCCGATGACACGGGTAGCTCATACCCAATACCATCACTGATTTTTATTTCTCAAGTAGGTGCTATAAGCCACATCATTATACAGTAATTGCTAAGCCATCTTTTCACAAGCGACTTATCAGAACCAAGGGATCTGGTAAATGCTAAACCAAAAGGAAAGGCTTCTTGGTGTTACTGCTTTGGGAATAAGTGGCTGTCCTTTGCTGTAGATTTTTAGCTGTAGATCAACTTCCTTTTTGTTACAAGTTTGGGGATTAATTCCCTAGTTCAGAACAGTTTTCCACTGCCAGGCCTTATTCCTCTCCCCTAAGTAAATGCAGAGATTGGCCTTCCTGCAATTATCTTTATCAGTGGGCTGGGGATTAACTGGTTTGTTTGTTTGTTTTTGTTTTTTCGAGACGGGGTTTCTTTATAGCGTTGGAGCCTGATCTGGAACTAGCTCTTTAAGAGCAGGCTGGCTTCGATCTCATAGAGATCTGCCTGCCTCTGCCTTTCGAGTGCTGGGATTAAAGGCGTGTGCCGCCACTGCCCGGTAGAATTGCTGGTTTTAAGGATATATATTACTGAGAACATTTGTAATGGGCAGAACTGAGAACGATGTAGAACTAAGAACAAGGTAGAACAAGGAGCAATGAAAGTGATAGATTGAAGAGAGAAGAATAAAGAACTATGGATAGACGGAACCTGTTGTGAGTAGACTTATTTACCCTCAGATTTTTAGCCCCCACTTTTGCTATTCATGCAGTCATTAATTGAACCCTGAATGGAGATCTTAAAGACTGAAATTTTAAGGCCCCCTGTAAGTAGGCATACAAATAGGCATAAAGGGGACTTTGGGGACTGCTACTCTTCATAAAGTGACTTTGAAGCGAGGAGGCTGTTTCCATTCGTTAGTTCAAGAAGGTGGCTCTAGGACTGGAGAGATGGCTCCCAGCACTGGTTGCTCTTCCAGAGGATCTGAGTTCAATTCCTAGCACCCACAGGGCAGCTCACAACCATCTGTACATTTCAGGAGATCTGACACATCCTCTCCTGGCCTCTGTAGGGACCAGGCATGTGTGTGGTGTACATACATACATGCAGGCAAATGCTCATACACATAAAATAAAATATTGTTACTATAAACATCTGTTCTAAGGCTATTTCTTAAAGACAATGATTGCTAATGAAAAAGGAAGACTAGAGTTTTGGTTCCTAGATGGAAGTCAGCTAATCAGCTAATCAGTTTTCTTGAGCTTCCTTTGAACAACCTAAACAGAGAAAGATAGAATTAGTTGGAGATGCAGGACTTGTAGACTCCCACGTGTGTCCTGGGAAGCGTCATGCTGCTGTCTGCTGTGATAGATGCTAAGGACTGAAGGCAGAGAAAAAGATGGAGCTGGTGTTTCACTTTGGGGAACCTTTTCAGGACTTAAGAGAAGCCAGGATTTCTCAAACCACCATCTTGAGGTCATGGACACTAAGCAGTGGACATGCCGTGTCTTCAAAGAGGGGTGACTGTAGGGGATCAGGAAAGGTCTACACAAGCCAAGCACTTTTCACCTCCTTTCGATCTGAAAGTTGCCAGATAGGTATACTTCTAGCAAAGGACATATTACCGTGAGGTTTACTGACCAATGTTGTCCAATGTTCTTGATTCCTAATTTGTCAAGCTTTGCCAAGTCTAAGGATAGAATTTCTTCATGATAGCAATGGGAGACAGGCTGTCTGACTTTGTACAGATCTGCTTGATAACTGTGATCTTAAGAAGCTTTGGTTTAATATGCCCCAGTGTCTCCATCTGTTCTTTAAGGATAATAAAATGTTATATTGTTTAGAGGAGTGGAAATGAACAGCATTGGAACATCAGGTATTGCTTTCTTTCAAGAGAGACCATTTGCTGTGCCCCATTCACGCATTTAGTCACAGCCTGTCAATCATTTCATATCGTACTGCACCTTGAATGTGTAGCCCACAAGTTGAGACTCTATTGACACTCTTCCCAGCCTATTTAAGGTAACTGAGCCTCCTGTCTAGACTCCCAACCACTGGCTCAGCTCCTGGTTCTAACCACATGTTTGGCACTGTCATTTTCTTACTTTAGATCAATGATTCTCAAAGATCAGAATACTTGAGCACTGTTTGGAGGAGCTTCTAAAAATAGATAGATTCACATTTTACCAACAGAAATTTAATTTCAAGCCGGGCGATGGTGGCGCACGCCTTTAAGCCCAGCACCCGGGAGGCAGAGGCAGGCGGATCTCTGTGAGTTCGAGACCAGCCTGGTCTACAGAGCTAGTTCCAGGACAGGCTCCAAAGCCACAGAGAAACCCTGTCTCGAAAAAAAAAAAAAAAAAAAAAAAAAAAAAAAAAAGAAATTTAATTTCAATGTGTCTGGGACAGAAGCTTCAGGATGTGGTCTACAGACCATTCTTTTATGGATGCCAGCACTAAGAAGGGTTGGAGCATTCTATTGGTAGAGCTCATTCATCCTGTGGCACCCACCTGCATACTGACAATAGTCTAAAATTACCAAATATTTATTGGACATCTACTATACAACAGCTACTTTATTAGCATTGCAAGCATATAATTGTAAATAAGATAGTATCCCCTATGTAGTAGAAAGAACAATAAGTGACCAACACAGTTCTGCCCTCTGAATTGTCTCTTTTCTCCCTGTTGCCTAGCTCATCCACATGCACCACGTTTCCCGCCTCAACCTTCTCAACACGCTCACTTACCTAGTCTCTCTCTCAGCATGGTGCTCTTTTCTTGGACCAGTTAGTTGTTGTTGCTATTTGACAGGGTTTGCCCCCATTTGTCTGTCTTTTCTACACACTGGCTGGCTGCTTCTCAGTCCAGTTTGCCCGAGTGCTGTTTGCTTATTTACCTTTGTATTCGAAGCATCAAGTGTTTAAGAGTTACAGCTTGACAGGATGAACACAGGACAGGATAGGATCTATGATAGCAAATGAAGCCAGAAGCATGTAAGAAACAGACAGATGACATCCAGTCCTAGAAAGTTAGGAGATCTGAAGACTGAACAAAAGTAAGCTCAGTGGGAATGGGTGGGTGGTGGATGTATCAAGAGTAAATCAGTAAGTGGCTTGGTTGATGGAGTGTGTGGTTGCTACAGTCATGGAGCTAATAACTGAGTGCATTGTAGTAAGAATATTACTTAAGGAGAGCACAGAGTGCATAGTTTGACAGATGTAAAAGGGGCCAAGGTCAGATGTTATTATTCCATATTCTACCAGAAAACTCTCAATGCATCCAAAATGTTTAAATGAATAGAAAACTCTCAATGCAACCAAAGCTTTCAAGTGAATAGTGATCTTTACAAGCATCGTTGTTTTCTTACTCAAAATGAAAATGTGTTCAAGAGTTTGGTCACTAGTCTTACATGGTAAAAGGTAGCCCACATTTCAACAGTGTCAGAATGTAAGGATAATTTTGGCTTTCTAAAGCTTGCCTCCTTTATGAATTCTGAAAGACCACACGCAAAACATTGACCAGGCATTTCTCTTCTACCTTTTTCTAGTAGCTCCTGGTAAAATAACACTTAATATCCAGAATTAGAAATGTAGAATGCATAGATAGTGAGAAAAACATTGGGCAATGATTTCTGCCTAAGTTTACAAACCAATGGAAGGTAAGGAAGGGATTCGATCTATGTTTATGACTTCCTCCTCTCTAGCTTCTGAATTTGTGATCTATCGCCCTTGCCATGTGTCACCTCCCATCCGTGTAGGGAGCAGGAAGGAGACCATGATGTGGTGGGAGGAGACCGTGTATGAAGTTCACTGATGGATGGCCCCTCTGCAATTCCTTCCCAGTGAGCACTCTGGAGGGGCCACGGTGTGAAGGATTCTGGGTGAACTCAGACTTTGTGCCAAGTACCTGCTATGCTTTCTGGGCATTGAAGAGTCAGGGTTTCCTTCTTGGAGCTCACAGGCTAGTGTAGAGAGACTCACACATAGCTGCTATCTTTTACACTGGACCTGACCATGTAACTTACTCTGAGCTGAATTACTCTCAATGATGCATTTTGTGTGGTCTTCACAGTGTTTTAATACGACCGTAAATTCATCTGGTTCAATACATTTTTTTCCATGAAAATATGGAGCTTTGGGTTCTCTTAAAGTATCATAAATTCTGTCTGTTCTGAGCAAAACACCTTTTTAAAGGCAAAAAATTGGCTCATAAGAGGGACAATTGAAACAGCCCCTTTTAGATGCGGCAAACCCCATAGTGCTGTCCCTCTGTGAGTAACCTGCCCAACCCCTGCAGACTCAAGCACTTATTTCTGCAGTCCTGCCCACCAGCAGCTGCCAACACCAGAGCAGCAGGTCCCCAGGTGACAGCGCTCTCAGTCCTCTCACCAAGGAAGTGGAAAGTCTGGCTTGTCCCTCTCCAAGGTCCTACTAGTTCTTCCCCTGGGCCAGCCAGCGTTTCTCCAGTTCTCAAGTGCCTGCGACCCTGCTTGTCAGTCAGAGCTCCTGGGGTAGCTAGCTTGACCTTCACCTGAGTGAGACAACCTTGCGAAAAGTGCCTTAAGACAGAAAAGGGCTTGTATTATATCCCACAAAAGGAAAATCGCATTTCTAGATGATACCTCAGGTAGGTAATGCTGGATATTGTTCTCAGAATAAGCAAGGTCTACCTTTTCAAGAATATTTATCCTTCACCTAGAATGATGAGGGCCGTGGGTCCTATAATTTCACCATTATGAAAGACATTCAAATGAATATCCACAAAACAAAATTATAAACCTATTATTTACTGGACAACACTGCTACATTCTTGTTATCCATGCAAGAAAGGACTTACAACAGCGTGAGGAAATATGAAGATATTCTCTTAGCATTTGGAATTGAGTCTGGAAACATCAGTGAATTAGTTAATCAATTAATAGTCAATTACTGAATTTTTTCTAATAATCATCACTCGTAAACAATGACATTTCTGGAATCAAGATGATAACAGCATTAAAAATGCTCACAAATCTTAGCATATCTTCTCTCCAGGCACCTTCCCTGGACTGGTGTTTTCCTGACCTTGTGAAGTAAGGTACCATCTCCCCGCAGCTAGGTTAGAAATACCTTGTCAAGAAGATACATGGCTTCTTTTAGTTCTTATTCCATAATAAAATATTTCATAATAGAACTGGAGACAGTCTAACTCAGACAGCGTGTTTCATTTTTGCACATCAAGCCTTTGGCAGGAGCATTTGGACTGCATTGTGTTCAGCCAGTTCCCATCATGCCACCCGGTTTTGATCTATGGGATTTCCTATCTGTGGTCTACATAAAATCATTGAAACCCTCCCTTTCATCTCTGGGAGCCTTGCCCTGTGAATCTCTGGCTTGGCCTTAACTCCTTTTTAGACGCTGGCTGTCCCATTGGTTCCTGGGAGAATTCTTTTCTCCTTGGTGAACCGGGTCCTTTATCCATTCCTACAAAGGAACCCCACAGATGTCATTTCACATTTGTCAAACCTAAACCACATAATCTTTTTAGCATGGGATAGTTTATGATGTCATCTTGGGGCCTTCTTTCTACCATCTTTAATTAATCTCCGAAATTTTGTAGTAAATGAATTATATGATCAGGAAACATTGGGGAAACCTTGAGCTGAGTGGGGGACAAATACACACAAATTCCTTCTCCATCTCTGTCCCATAATGGGACATAATGAACCATGGTAGTTAACTTCATTGTCTGAATTAACTCTATAATTTTAGAACTTAGGGAACTTATATTTTAAATTTAGTCACTTAGCTTAAAAGACTGAAATCATTGAGATGGGTCTTTTAGGATGCTGTAGGAAAGCATAAACACCACTTACTGCTACTGAAAGATATTGTCTTGGTGGCAGAAGAGGAAAGGAGGTGAAAAACAATTATTTTTGCCTTTGGGCAATAGTTTCATTTTTCTGGTAGTCAGTATTGAATCTAAGTACTTATTAAAACATAGTTAATACCTCCTGATGTTTCCTGGAAAAATATGTAATTTATTCTAAATGCAGAAGTAATTTTAAAGTACATATTTCGTAGAAAGTTACAAAAGTTGAAATGGATCCTGTAATTGAAAGTTTAAAATTGATTCTTCTTTAAAAAAGCCTAGTAATGTGTTCTGGGTATTATGTTGACTTCTTAAAACATTAAGACTACATTTTTTTAAAAAAAACAAACAAAATCTCCAAGCTCAACTTCTTTATTAGATAAATGGTTTATTCATTCTGACCTGGAAATAACAAACAAATGGTATTTCTTGTAATCCCTATGCATGTAATATGTTTCTCCTTGCGTTCCCTCTGTGCCAACTGCTATAGGAAGCTTACACAAAGCATTTTGGTGAAATGACTTTGAACACTTATAAGACTGACATATGAGTACCCCAATAGTAAGTGCTAGCAACTTAGAATCAACCAGCTCACGTCAGAAGTGCATATCATTAAAAAGACTATAAACGCTGAATTTCTAGAAGATTCTATTTGGCTGCTTGTGTCTTTGTTGAGGTTGTTTTCATGATTTCTTTAATTAATTGACAAGCATTTCATATGAAGCTTTCACTGAAAGTAGAACTTTCTGATCAAGTTATTGACTACTAAACATAAAGAATGGAAAGCAAATGTTGGCAACTCCTAAAGTAACCATGCAGCACTAATTGATCTATAATAAGTAAGGACCAGTTTAATATACTAACTCTATAAAGGTTATTTAAGCTAAGGAGTAAGTTGATGTCATGGTTGGTTTGGTTAGAAAGGGCCTCTTTGCTTAGCTCCATTGCAATTTAAGTATCTACAAGACTGTGTATTATTAGTTACATTCTGCATGTCAGAACATAAGGCAAAGTCAAAAAAGCCAAAAGCCAAAGGGCAGCAAGTTGAAGGTATCACCAAGTATTTTGATTAGTGAGATTTATTGGGTGGGGAATTCTGTTTGAGTTTTCTTCTGAAGTGCTACAGTGAAGTGTAAATCTAATTAATCTTAATCAATAAAAACCAGGAGTTAGGTATGGGGCAAAGACCTGGAAGATCAGAAACCAGGACTAGCTGCCAGTTGCATTTTTCCTGTCTCTGTTCCACCATCAAAAAGCTGCTGAGGTCCTGTCTCCACCCCACTTTATCACTTCCTGTCTCCGCCTCCCGAGTGCTGGGATTAAAGGTGTGTGCCTCTATTGCCCAGCTTCTCTGGTTAACTAGTGACAAGCTCTGCCCTCTGCTCTCCAAGCAAGCTTTCTTTGTCAGGACACAAGCAAAGTATCACAGAAATCTACAGAGGAAGAGAAAGAGCTGTCTAGGATTTATGGACTTCTCTATGTACAGATTTTTCATCTTTTTGTAAGGATTTCTTGTATGATGGTCTGGTCAGTTGTTTTTAAAGTTATTTATTTCCTTTTGGGGGATAGTTTTAAAGATTTATTTATTTTTCTTTGATGTGTCTGTGTACCACATATGCCTGTAGAAGAGAATCCTCTTGAGTTGGAGTCTCAGACAGTGGTGAGTTGCACTGTCAGTTCTGAAATCAAACCCAGGTCCTCTGTAAGAGTAACAAGCATTCTTAACTGCTGAGCAATTTCTCCAGCTTCATTCTCCAAATATTTTTGATGAATTAATAATATTGGGCACCAAAAGAGAATAAATATCTATTTTTGTGAAATATAAAATTATTTGGTTTTCTGTTTATATGGGTTGATTATTTTCTGTGTTTTGTTGATCTTCTGGGTTTTTTTTCAGGTTTGATTTGTAGGCTGGCTTAGCATTTCTGTATAGTTCAATTGCTGTTTTTCTTTTGAATATTACACATTAGGAAACAAATTGTGGTAGAACTTTGGATGAGTTCATGGACCACAGCCTACCAGGAGAACAAGCATCAGGAAGAACCGAGTTCCACGTGGAAGTTTGCTAAAGTTTTCCTGGGTGCTAAGAGTTCTACTATGTCCTAAACCAGTCCTCAAAGTCCCATGGCATGCATGTGAACCCTGGTCTCAGGACTCACTTCAAGGAATGTAAGAATGTATCTTATTTTTCTTTGAGGACTAAGGAAGTGTTATTGGGTGGTAGGTGCCCATTGCATGCATTCTTTGGGCTCAGCTCCTGACTGTACGACACCCAGAGCCTCACTCCGATGAGCCTGAAGAAGAGCCTAATAAAACAATAACCCATTAATAGACTCTCAACTCTTGGGTCTGCTTTTGGAATGAACAATGACATTGATTCCTATTTGATAGTAACAATTTTACATTATCAATGCTTCATGACCACATTATATGTTTGCAGTGACATATGTATATGGCATTTATTTATTAGTGTATTGAATGTGTAAGTACATTTGCAGATTTTCATTTAGGCACCATTACTATGGATGAAAGCATCAAATTAGTCTGCTTGGCCACTAAGTTACGGAACTGTTTGTAGAGCATAGGTGACTCAAAGGAGGAGGGGCAGGTGTGGGGTCAGACACTCAGCTCTTCAGTTTGTATTAGAAAGAATCAATAGAATTCTTTTGGTGAAGGCTTTAACTGCGGAAACTTAAAGCTTAAAGAGGACCACACAATTTCTAATTACCTGAAGGATATTTCAGTTGGCATCTTTGCTGTGACAAACTTGGCATCTCCATGGGATCATTACACACATTCACCAAGAAAACTCAGAAGAGATATGCCACATGCTTGCCTTAAACACAATGTATCGGCATACGGAATTGTCCTACCACCAGTTAGTCTCAAGGGTTAAACTAAGGGAGAGACAGAGCCTCAAATGTCAGTCGCGCTGATGGCATAAGAAGAAAAAGAAAAGAATCAGGACCCCTGGAACTGATTTATGGAGGAGGGCAGTGAGATTTTATGGAGTGGAAAAGTAACAGATGGTCCACACTGTTCTCATCCCCACAGCAGCCCCTCCTCGAGCCACTCTGGAGCACACTCTGCAGTAACACAAAGGCGGAGGGAGGCGCTCCTCAGAAGATCGGCTGGCGTCAACACTCTTGTGGTCTTAGCACAATGGCCACTCTCAGCATCCCTTGTCTCTAGATTCATAGTTTTGGATATTGCGAGTGTCGGACTTTTATTCTCTTCCCCAAGCACCACTGTTGTGCCGACATGATTTATCAGAGGCTTGGGGAGTCACAGGTGCGCCCCCGAGCTTCCTGTCTAGACAGGACTTATGAAATCATTACTCAATGCCTCCCAAATTCACTTCAATGAATCATGAGCTGGTTTAATAAACCACTGTCATTAATTCTTTTATTCTTAAAAATCAGGAAAAGTTTTAAAAAGCATTCTTTTAGAAACCAGTTATCTTTACAATTTTCCTCATGTGTCAACTTGCTTAAACAAATGACTGAAAGAAATGGAGTTTATAAAGCATACACTTTATTCCTTAATGGCCTTAACCTCATTTGCTAATTTTGTCTAAAGATCTAAAACAGATTTCTTGAAGTTCAATATTATTAAGTCCAGAACTCGAGACTGAAAAGTCTTGGGAGTCTCCCAAACTAAGCATCTTGCAATTGGAGAACCATGCATGACTCTTTGTTTGGAGTTCCTGTTTAGTAAGCCATCTCTCCCATAAAGACAGTCAAGTCCCCAGCTCTTGCCACTTGTCAAAAGCTTTGTAACAACATCTCTCTATAGGAACAAGTGATTGCCTGACAGACTGATCCTTTTGAGAAGTGGCAGAAGTCTAATTTTTCCTCCAGAAAATTCCTTTCAATATGTGATGGTGCAAATATGAGACTGTGGCAGCGTGCACAGGGCTTGCACAGTAGTACTGAGAACAGAAGTGGACACCAGCCCCATCCCTAACCCAGGACCTGTCTCCAACGGACAACTGCTCACGAAGGAAAAATTAATTTTCTTCAAGAGCATCTCACGGGGGATACAAACCACATTTAAGGGTATGCTCCATGTACAGCAGGAGAAGGTCAACAGATGAACTCAATGGTGTTTTTGGAGGATTTATGCCTCACATTGTTTAACTTGAGTATTTTTTAAAGACCCGCATAAAGTATGTGTGTCTCTCTGTATTTGCACTTTTTAAATTCTGGCTCTGTTTTTCTGTTTGAATTTGTCCTATTCTGTCTTGTTTGTTTGTTCAGTTGCCCATTTTTCTAATGAGAGAGAAAAATAAGGGTGTGGATTTGGGTGGGTAGAGAGGTGGGGACTGCTAAGTCTGGAGTGTAGCCCCAGCCCTCTGGCCTGGGAGTTGCATTGGTCTGGACTCCGAATCCCACAGGTATTTAAGTGGGCTCCCAGAGAAAAAACATATGGTTCCGGGTTTGCATGTGCTCCCTGCTTCCCTGTCTCCCTGCCACACGCTCAGCCACCTGAGAGGGCCATGTATAATAACGATGGGCATTTTAATTTGGTTTGATCTGACCTAATTGGACTTCTTTGCACCTGCAGAACCGCTCTTCTTAGTATTATTTTTTCCTAACAGGAAGGATCTGGGAGAAGTTGGGGGAGGGGGATTGTGATCAGAATATATTATGTAAGAAAATCTATTTTCACTAAAAATGTGTGGCAATATATAATTTTCCTTCCTGAGGCAGCCATCCCTCACCGCTGGTTCTCGGGTAGTATGGACTTCCTATCCCCACTAGTCTAGCCCCATAACTTTTGTTTTACATGAACGTGGGTATTTCAAGAGCTCTAAGAACTCAAGCTTTGAAACATCCTATACATTAGAATAAAGATTAATAGCCAGCAAAGACGGTTTCTGATCCTTGGCTGATGTTAACCGATTTTTTTTTTGTCTCATTAAGAATAACATATTCTCAAGCAGCTGACACATACACAGTCCTGCTAATATCTTGCATCTTGGCTTTGATCCTGCCTCAGCCAAAGCGCTCATTTCTTAGCCAGATTTCAGTTGCTAAGCCTCTTTGTCTAGCTGCGAAAGTACCCAAGTGGAATCCTTTTCTTTTTCCAGCTCGTGTCTCAGGCCAAAAAAGACCTGCTCCTTCTGCTACCAATAATCTGATTTTTTAAACCTTTCACGCAACCTTTAAACGTGTGTCCCATTATTAGCAGTGCTATTGATTCCCAAGCCCACAGATACCCCTTTTGCTTTGTCTCCATTGTCTTCCCATGCTCACTGACATCAGCACAGCACTGATCTCGCCCTCTCCAAGACAAACTTGTGTGTCCATCTTTTCCCATCCTGCTAGAAAGAACCTGGATCATTCTAGTTTGGTTTGAACCAGAATTTGATCTCCGAATCTTTACACAGGTCTGTTGTCTTTCTTTCACTACTTATAAACCTTAAATTCCAACCATGCTGTTTCTGATACAAAGTGTTTTATCTTCCCACATTTGGAGTATATTGAAACTGTTTGGAAACACGTTTATCCACTAAACTCTTAATTTTTGTATTTCACCCTCTCCTTAATTGCTCCCTTTTGGTCTATTTTCTACCACCAGTGAGATGTTCACGGCATCTCAGAAACCCTTGCCCATATGATCATTGGCTTCTTTTCTCAGATCTCACTCTCAGTTGTCAATGCCCGGCAGTCGAATTAAGACACTAAGTCTATGAATTTGTGCTTTTGGCTTTGGTCATATTATAAAGACCGTATACTTGCCAACAGCTGTGACACATTCCAGTTACTCAAAGGGAGAACAGGAGCCAGCTCTTCCCTCTGCAAAGGTCACATCTAGTGAGGAAAATAGTCACTAAAAAACTATTTTCTCCCTGTGCAGTGTGGACAGAAACAAGCAGTGTTCGGAAGGTTCTTGGCTCAGGGCTTTAGTTTATTTTGCACATTCTCAGGCTGAGGGCTGTGAGCTATGGTGTCCTAATCAGTTGCGTTCTGTGAAAAAAGTCTTTATATAAATTAGAAAACTGTTATGGAGTTGTAAACGAATGTTTCCTGTCTCAACTGCCTGGTCTCAAATAACCATCTTAGAGGCTGAATATGAATTACAAATGCAAATAGCTCAGGCTTATTACTGGCTAGCTCTTACATTTTAAATTAACCCATTTTTTTAATTTATGCTCTACCATGTGTCAGTACCTTTCTTAAAATAGAATGTTCATCTCCTGCTCCCTCTGTGTTTGGTTGGCGATTCTCTGACTCTGCCATCCTTCCTCTCAGAATCCTGGGTCAGACTGTCTCACCCGATCTCTTTCTGCCCAGCTACCGGCCAATCAGCTTCTTTACTAACCAACAAGAGTAATATATATTCACAATTTACAGAAGGATTATTCCATAGCATAGAATCATAGCTTGTATTTAGCATATTACAAATTCCTAAATTCTGATGTAAACAACAAACCCAATCCGATGGGATTTCCTCTTCCTCTTAGCTTATTCTGAGGTCTTCCAGGGAGATTAGGAAGTCCAGTGAGGCATGTCACATTTTTCACCATGTTATACTGAATTGTGAGTTCTTCAAGACTGGGTTGCTTTCCTTCTGTAATCAGGGACTATATTAGATGATCCATCCCTTTACTACCCCTAGGACTTGGGACAAATTGCTGCACTCTGGAGCTTCTCAATCAGTGTCTGGGAAGTCAACTGTTGACTGTAGTTGTTGGGGGTTGTTGCTGCTGCCTGTTGTGTGACCCCCATTTCCCGGGAGGAGGTAAGAGGTGAGAAGACACAGAGGCAACATCACAGACTCCAAGAGATCCCAATGCCGAGGCTCTTTATTTGACAAGGGTTGGGGGAGGGGTTAAGGGGTTAGAGAAATTAAGCTGCTGCAGGAATGTTTTCTGGTTGGTCCTTTTGAAACTGGTCATTACTGCTGGAGTGTTGTGATTGGCTAGGAGTACGTGTCATTCGTTACTGTGCTTTTGGTCCGCTGACAGGTTGTTTTGGCCAATTTTGCTTATTCATTGTGAGTGTGCATGTGTTTGATTGTGCTTGTGCTATTGCCCTGACACAGGTGACAAGTTTTGAATATTCAGAGAAAAGTATATATGACACACTGATGTGCAGAGGAAAAAGTAGTGCATGATTTATAAAAACTAGCACAGTCAGAAAAAAATCACACCAACTAAGCTTCAAGGAAAATTATTTACATTTAAATGCAATGAGTTATTTTCAACATTCAAGATATTGAAGGAGACATGAAACATTAGTCATTCATTTGTATCTTGACTCATTAAACTGAAATGACATAAGAGAGTTGAATTTTATGATAAACAACTAATATCAGGTCCATTGCAAAGCTTGCAAGAATCTTGGTAAGAGAGTCAAGTAAGTATTTGATGGAATGGTAAATTGGGGAGAAAGAAATCTAGAAAGTGGTTGTTGAGTCACGATGTCTATTAGTTTGTGAGGGCTGCCATGACAAGATTCTATACCAGAGAACATCGGTCTAAAATTAATATGTTGGCAAAATTGGTTCCTTATGTGGCCTATGAGGGGGAAGGGTTTCAAGCCTGTGTTATTGACTTGAAGATAGATGGCTTTCATAGATTTCTGCTTGTTCATATTCACTTCCCTTCACGTACACCATGTGTCCACACCCCTTACACGTGAGGATGCCACTCACAGGTTTAGAACCTACTTTAATGGCCTTATTTTTACTTGACTACTTCTGTGAATACTTAAACACTCAATTACCAAATAAGATGAAACTTTAGAATATTAAGAAATGTGACTTAACTTTGTGAATTTAACTCACAACAAGGTCAGTATTCACTGGAGTAAAAATAGCAAGTATTAATGGGCCAGCAGGATGTCTCAGAAGGGAAAGTCACCTGCCTATCAGCTGGATGATCTGAACACAATCCTTGAAAACTATATAGCAGGGAGAACTAACTATGTGAACATATACACAGACACACAGATACATACACACAGGCATACACACACAGACACAGATATAGACAAACACACACAGACATGCATGTACATATAAAGACACAGACAAGCAGACAGGCAGACACACAGACACGAACACGCACAGAGACACAGATACACACAGACACACACAGACATGCACAGAAAGATACAGAGAAACACACACAGACATGCATGTGCATACACAGACACAGATAAGCAGACACAGACAGACACACAGACATGCACACATACAGAGACACAGACATACCCAGACACATACACAGACATAGACATACACACAGAAACACACATAGACTCATACAGACAGACACACACAGACACACATAGACAGATACAGAAACACATAGACACATACAAAACACACACAGAGAGACATGTACAAATAAAAATAAGAATTTAGAGAGGTTAGGTGGATAGGCTTCAGGTTATCTAAGTAGAAGACTGGAGGTTGACTCAAGATGTGTGGATAAAGATGCTCCAGCCCACTTACACATGCTGAGTGTGGGATGTGTGCTAGTAAGCTGTTTCAGTGCAGAGTAAGGAATATACATGGGGAGAAGCTGACCGATATGAAGAAAGACAGAATTTGGTAGTCATGAGCATGCATACTCACATGTTAGGTACTAAACATGTACTAAGTAGCTACTCTATATCCAATTTTGTACTTTGGTGGCATTTAAAGCTAAGGTATGGGATCAAGATTCCTAAAGTAACATGAAGAAAATATAACCAATATGGAAAAAACAAACAAACCCAAAAGCAACAGGAAAAAAAAAACTGCCAAAGATGAATGAAAACCACCAGTCAATAGCTGGATTATAATCAAGCGGGGCATGGTGGCGCACGCCTTTAATCCCAGCACTCGGGAGGCAGAGGCAGGCGGATCTCTGTGAGTTATACAGAGAAACCCTGCCACAAACAAGCAAACAAACAATGAAGAAGAGGAACAATCCAAGAAATAAAATGAGAGGACACCATGAGGGAGAGGATGCAACACACTATCAGATTCTACTGGAAGACAATGGTGTTGAGGATTGGAACCAGTCAGATTCTGTCAGGCAATCCCCGGCCTGTAACTGATGATGGGATAGGAAGAGGAGCAGAGATATCGCATAAGGGGTTTCCTAAAATCCTACCTGGGTTTGTGGTTGTTAGAAATAGTTGCAGTCAGACATGGTATAGCAGGAGGCAGGAAGGAAGCTGGAGAAATACCCCCTGTCCTCTGACCACCTATGATACTTTCCACTGACAAGCCCAACTGAAGGTCAGAGGGACAGGAGCTGTTGCTACAACTCATAAAGGGCAGCTTCTCTGAGCTGGGGGAGAGCAGGTAGGGCAATGGGAACTCTTCCATTCAGGTTTTAGCATTGCCATACTTGGTGACTGGGGTGTGGGAAAAGGAGCATTATGGGAAGTGGAAGGCAGCTTGCGGCAGGCTGAGGGGCAGTGAAAGGAAACACTGATGCATTGGGTCCATCCAAAATTCTTAAACTTGGAAAGGAAAGAAGAAAAATCACATCTTGGCTACTGGAGTTCACATGAGACAAAGTTCTTAGGCTGATAAGGGGAGTGAGCCTGATACACAAGCTGCAAGCTGCAGGGGAGGGGGAGGGCGGGGCAATGCCTAAGAGGAAGAAATTGCTTGAGACCAGAGAAAAGCTCTCCTGCTGACCTACAACCTCCTAGGTTCTAGGTGGATGAAATCAAGAGACGGTGGCAGAGGAGAGGATGCAATTGAAGGCTTGGCCACTCTCACGTCCAGCTGAAGGCTGTGGTCATGGCTAACACCCTTGACACAGCAACGTGACGATTCCCACGGAGGTAAATGCTTGTGGAACCGCTCCCCAGTCAACGGATCCGCTTTTCTGCACAGGCATTTTCTAAATCCTCATCCCCAAGGAACCGTTGATAGCTACAGATAGCTAGATAGATAGCTTCTTGCCTGACGCGCAGGAAGATTCAACTGCTTCTATTTTATATTTGTGTTCAAAATTAATTCTCTTTCATCTTGTTGGTTTTTTTTTTTTTTTTTTTTTTGGCCATCCTTAAGTGGGAGAGATGGACACGTTGGTTGGTTGTTCACTAACCAAAAGCTGCAGCCACAGGATACACTGGGAAAGCAATGCCGGAAGAGTAGGCACTGCAAAACAGCACTGTTTTCTTAAGCGATATTTTTATTGCTTCTTCAGGCTATCAGTTTTACTCCAAGAACGACATTATTAACAAACTGATTGAGATGGAGATTGCATTTTGTGTTTGACATTTGTATTGTGTGAGTTTAATTCAGCTCAGTTTTATGTGCCTGGAGGATGAATTCAAATGATTATATTCCGAAGAACTTTGAGTAATCGAAGTCATAAATGTGTGAGGCTTTGTTACTGTAAAGTAGCAATGCAACATTTTTGGACAGTAACAGCCATTTGAACAGCCTAGCAATGACTTAGAGTTGGCACCACAGTTGGCCTGTTTCTGCCTCACTTAACTCGGCATTTCAGATTTGAACCCAATCTCCCTGTCCTTGACTTTATCTACCTCTTTAAAAAAAAAGATTTCTATCCAAAGTTAATTATAATTTACACGCAATAGATTTGCTAAATTGCTTCCAGATCTGCGCTTTTAAAAAGGAGAAGCAGACAGCAAAGAAACTCTTGTCCTCGAAAAGGAATCTTTGTTTTTCTCCGAATGTATACTTTGTTTAGCTCTATGCTCAGCTAATTTTCCCTAAATTGGGAGACAGTGTCTAGTAAACTTGGATAGATCTAGAATGGGCATTGCTGGGTACAATGCCTCAGGGTTTCATTATTTTCTCCAGCTATTAAAGGAATGTGAATCTATTTTTAGAAATCAGGCAAATACAATTTGCTGGGAAATATTTACCATGAACCTAAAGCAAAGAAGGCCAATACAATCCCCCTCCTGTTTCAGGCTGACTGATTGTCCGTGGCTGCCTTGGGGCCATGCTGCCACATATTTTTGCGGGTAGGGAATGTGGTTCCGGAGAGCAGCTGAGTAAAAGACCTCTGCTCTTCAAAGCGAATGTCAGGCTGTGATTCGGGGTCCACCTCCCGATTAATGACTTATCACAAATGAGTTTGTGACATTTCTCATTTTAAAAGCTTGCCTTTAAAAATGGGGAGAGCAATGGGGGGACGACAGATGAACTCTGCCACTCCCAGCCCTGCTCATCAAATCCTGAGGCATGTGGGAGAATTGGCCTTGAGGTAATAGGAGTAGGGGAGCTGCTCCTGGCCTTTATCAGTGGCAGCAGTCAAGAGAGTGGTCCCCATACCACATCTGGGTGACACAGTAGAGCTGGTGGCATTGAAGGAGATTTGATGTTGAAAATGGGAAGCGGAAGAACTGGCTCCACCCCTTCCTCATAACTAGCCCTGGCAATGCAGGACAGCTCACGCTGGTGGTGAGAGCTGACCAATCCTGCAACTACCCAGGCCCAGACCCAGGGTTATGAGTTGTCCCACCCCAACATCCACCCTATCTGTGATCTGCTGGAGCACTGAAGGGACCTGACCTGCAGACCCAAAGCTGGAGGGTCTCTACAACAGAGGACAAAAAGGAATACACAAGAGTTATCCCGTGAGGGCCCAGCTTCGATAGTGTAGCAGAAACCAGAGGCCTCGAACCAGACCAATGACTCTGTACAATGAACACTTGCAAGGAAAGACAGAAGGGTTTGCTAAGGGACTCACTGTGCCACACTGCAGCTTCCATGATGAGATTCATTTTTCTCTTTTGTGTTTTTTTTTCATTTCTTCTTTTGTTCTTTTCTCTTATTTTATTCATGAGGGGAGGTTGCAAGAGCAGAGGGCTGATTCAAAGGGACTGGGAAATGAATGGGATAGAGATGCATGATGTGAAAGACACAAAGAATAAATAGAAAAGAAAGTTAAAAAAGCATGCCTGTGATAAATAATGGGCTGGAGTGGTGGCTTAGTGGTTGAAAGCACTGCCTACTTTTCCAAAGGTCCTGAGTTCAATTCCCAGCAACCACATGGTGGCTCATAGTCATATGTAATAAGATTTGGTGCCCTTTAGAGGAAGAGACCTGGACAGTCATCCTCATCAGCTTAGACCATGAAACCCAATATGGATAAGTTCAATAGAACCACCATGTATGGGCTGCCATGCATGCTTCAGCATTGCCAGGGCATAGATTTCATTTTTAAAAAAATTTCTGTGATAAATAAAATTTTGAGTAGAAAAGTGTACATATACTTTCATGAACATCTATACATAACCAGCAGCAGGTTAAGTTCTCATGTAAGTCATGTTATAACTTACATGCTAGGGTCTGTAAAAGCTTTAAAATTCCATCAGTTTTAGTTGTAAAATGGCAGATAACTACTCATAGTCCCATCAAAAGTAGAAGCGATCAACAGATTGTCACCCAGTCACACAAAGGGGATTGTTGGGTGGTGAAAAGAGAGTATATTAATGCAAACATTCACATGGAAGGGGGTGGTGGCAGAGTTATTATGCTCAGTTGAAAAGAATCTGGAAACAGGAGAATGCTTGTTTCATATTCCACTTAAGACAATTCTAGAAAATGCACATGATACAGGACAGAAAACAATATGAAGGACAGGATGGATGACAAAGGGACACAGGGACACTTTTGGAGGTGATGCCATAGTTACTTTTCATCATGCATTGAAACCTTCACAGATACCTGATTGTGCTCAATTGGGAAAATTGTAACTTTTGCACATTGTATTTGCATTATTAATACCTTGATATAGTTACACAACAAAGGGCACAGATGTTTGTCCACTATTGTTCTGTGCCAAGCATTTGAATGATCTATAGTGAGTACAGTATTTCAGTCATTAAACACTTTCATCAGGGAATAGCCTGGCCTTTAATCACTTTTCTCTGTCCACAGATCTTAATTTTGTTTATTTTTATTGTTCTTCTAATCTCTATTTCACAAGTTTCTGCCCAGATTTTTTTTGTTGAATTCCACTAAACATGTAATACCAGTCCTTTTTAAATTCCTGCCCAAATCCCCAAAGCTTAACAAAGACTCCCGAACATGTTTGATGAGGTCATGATTATCTTAGTAAGGAAATCAGACAAGGACACGACAATAAAAGAAAACTGTCAGCCAATGGCCCTGATGAACCCAGATAAAAAAGAAAATCTTATAGATATTTTAGAAAACTGAATTCAGTGGCATACATACTGAAGGACCATTCATCAGGATTAAATAGGATCTGTATCAACAGAGCATGGATTCAACATACACAAACCTAAAGGAGGGGCTTCTCATTATCAAAAATGGGTAAAAGTCACGTGGACCCTTTAGACGATGCAGAAAATAATCTGACAAAACTCCAACAGCATTTAAAAATACCCCAATACTACATCCAGGAAATATGTACCTCAATAAAAATGAACTCTGACCATATATGGGAAGCCTGCCTCTCATACTGTGATCACTGGGAAAGGTTGAAAGACTTTCCTCTGACACCTGGGAAAGATAAGGATGACTGTACTCACTCCTTCTAAACAACATGGTACTTTACTAAAAGCCAGAAATGTGAACATGTAGGTAAAAGGAAAGACATTGGAAAGGAAGAGGTTAACTCAGACTTGTCTGCGAATATGAAGGGAACCATGAAGATTCTACCAAAAAACAAATCAAAACACCTATCAACTAATAGCAAAAGTGGTAAAGCTTCATGCTATAGAATTAACAAACAAAATCAGGAGCATCTCCACACATTAACAATGTACAACCTAAAATGTAATGAAGAAAACAATTTCATTTTTTATATGTAGCAGGGAATGTAGTTGATAAGGTAATATAGTGAAATAAATCTATTTATCCATTTATCTATTTATCTATCTAAATTTAGATTAACAACTAAAGTAGATATAACCAAAGATATGTGTTCATGAATTAGAAGAATTAATATTGTGTTGTGACTAGTTATCCAATATTTGATATGTTCTCTATTAAACTTAAAAAAGTGTGTTTTTTTATAGAGTGGATACAACAATCCCAAAAGTTCTACAAAAGTTGAAAACTCCCAAAGAAATCATTAGCAAGAATAATAAAACTGGGGCATCATACTACCTGACCCTAGATATATTGCAAAGCTATAATAAACAAAATGACTTATACTGGCATTTAAAAAAGACACATGGCCAATGGAAACGATCAATGAACCTAGAAATGAATCAGTACATTTATGGTCAGTTGATTATTTACACTCTTGTCAGGAACACACAATATGGGAAGGAAGTGTGTTCAATACATGGTGCTGTAAAAAGTAAATCTTCAAATCTAGAAAGATGAATGCATACCCTTATGCCATACCACATTTAAAAAGCAACTCAAATAGACTAAAGACTTCAACAACGGCTTTACTCTAAGAAACTTACTAGAAGTAAACAGAGAGAAAAAAATTCCCAACATTGACTACTGGGATAATATCTCATGGAAAAGATTTTGTGTAACTAAAGAAACAATCAACTGGATGAAGAGACAACTGGATGAAGCATGAGAAATACAGTTAGTGAGAAGGTACTTTCCCAAACATGCAAAAAAAAAAAAAATCCAACTCAATAGTATGGAAGCTAATAAACCAATTGAAAATGGGCATAAGACATGGATGAACACACACGTGGTCAATGGGGACATCAAAAGCACTCAACATTCCCAATCATTAAGGAATAAAAACCTAAAACCACAGTGAAATATTATCCCATACCCTGTTAAAGGGGATATTATTAAAAAGATGACGAAAGTTTTGATGATGAGAGTTTTGGTCAGGATTAGAGTGAAGGGGATGAACACATGTCAACATGTGGTGGGAGAATAAATTGGTCTAACCACAATGAGAGATAGTATGAAAACTCCTCAAAAAATAAAAATAAGTGGTTGGAGAGATGGTTCAACAGTTGAGAACATTAGCTGCTTCTTCAG
The DNA here is from genome assembly GCF_014885135.2 of Alexandromys fortis. Classification (NCBI taxonomy): domain Eukaryota; kingdom Metazoa; phylum Chordata; class Mammalia; order Rodentia; family Cricetidae; genus Alexandromys; species Alexandromys fortis. The sequence goes on from NW_026067901.1 coordinate 4,094,341, forward strand.
AGGACCTGGGTTCGATTCCCAGCACCTACAGGGCCATTTACAACAGTTCTAGGGGATCTGATACCCTCCTCTGGCCTGCATGGACACTAGTCAGGTGGTACATGTACACACACACACACACACACACACACACACACACAGGCAAAGACTCACGGGGGTAAAATAGAAATAAACATTTCAAAACAAACAATCACAAATAAAAGTAGAACTACCATGTACTACAGAAATCCCTCTCCTGGATATGTATCCACTTCTAAAACTTATCTTACAAAGTAGCGTGTTTCCTTAATGCATTAAAGTTCTGAATCCCCCACTTATTTTCTCCCTCCTCCTCATTCCTGATTAAGTATTTATATCCCAAGTGTTCTCCCTCACAGCGGAGAGTCACACTTATCTACTGCGTTGCGTATGCATCTCCCTATGTCCTCTTCCCTTCTGCTCACGGTTCATTTCAGTTTGCTGCCTCTATGCACAAGCACTTGCAGGTAAATACAAATGTACGCGAATTAGAAGCTAGCATCACATAGGACAGATGCACAAAATGTTTGTATTTCGGAGACTGAGTTGTCCCAGTTAATATGATATCATCTAGATCCACCTGAAAATTTCATATTTTCTGGCTGAACAATATTCCATTGTATAGACACACTACACTTTCGCTCTCCATTCATCTGTTGACGAGTATCTCAAACGACTCAATTTCTTTGCTTTTGTAAAAAGAGAAGCAATGAATGGGACAAAGAAGGGCCTTTGTAACAGGATATAGAGGCTGTTGGGTATATTCCTGGGAGAGGCATAGCTCGGTCATACGGTAGTTCTAGTTTAGCTTTTTTTTTTCTTTTTTTCTTTTTTGGTTTTCGAGACAGGGTTTCTCTGTGGCTTTGGAGCCTGTCCTGGAACTAGCTTTGTAGACCAGGCTGGTCTCGAACTCACAGAGATCCGCCTACCTCTGCCTCCCGAGTGCTGGGATTTAAAGGCGTGTGCCACCATCGCCCGGCTTCTAGTTTAGCTTTTTGAGAACCTTTGGGGATACATACACACATGCATTTATAATACATATGTATATATGTCTACACACCAATGCATCCATAGCAACACCCATATACATTTATGTACACACTCACCACACACCTGCACCTAAACACACATGCAGTCACCTACCCACACTGACCTGTGCACATTGGAACACTGATACAGACTTATACAGACATACCCACATATTCACTAGCATACACGTACATACAGGAAACTACAAGCAGTCATACGCACATTCAGTCACCCTACACTCATATACACACTAATGCACATACATACACTGTCATTCACGCATTTGCATACAGTCACACGCATACACACTCACACATACTACCCATCTTATATGCGTGCACATACACAGACATGTGTACACATGTACACTGAGTCATATACACATTCACATACAGTCACAAATACAGTCACACCACAACCACAATTAGCCACCTCACACTCATGCACACACATGTGTGTTTACACAGTCACCCGATACTTACACGGATGCACATACACACTCACACACATCCACCTATCACGAGCTCACACAAATGTGAGCACACCTACACACACACTCACACACCATTCATTTACCCCAAACTTACACACATGTGGGCTCACTTGCACACGCGCGCACACACATGCACACACGCACGCGCGCGCACACACACACACACACACACTCATGCTGCTTTTATCCTTTCAGAAAAGAAAAGAAAGCTCATAAACTGGAGAGCCCTCACACTGTATTTAAATACAACCTACAATTAGCTTCAGAGCCTGTTACTTTATCCAGACTAACTGAGGGGTAAAAGCTTTGAAAAAGCCCAGCTGTTCCAGTCAGGACTTTCATGCCTTTGAGTAATGAGCTGTGCTTCGGGGTGCCGTTTCCTGCCTGCACCAAGAGAACACGCGTGGTTGCCGCTGCCGACATTCTACCCCAGAGGCTGGCTCACAACTTCTGGCTAAGGATCTCTTAGCCTCTTCAGCCTTTGCCTGTGTGATTTCTTTGCTATCCTTCAGCCAGTGCTTCAGAAACGAAACCCCTGCTGCAGCCCTATGGCTGACGGATAGGAGTTGACTGGGAAACCTTGTCTGTTTGTTGAGTTTGAGTTCCTCTGCGTGCAGAGAGAGCGAGGCTGCTGGATTCCCTAGAACAGAGGCTGTTTGTATATAGCTTTATTGTCCGTAGCAATCAGACATTTCAAATTCCAAAGTGTTGTTATAATTTTTAAATAATACATCACTGAAATTTCATCTTAGTGTAGAACATTCCAGTCCTCCACAAACATTTATGAGCTCCATTTTTTTCTGCTTATTACATAGCAATCTTCCTGGCACACGGACAGTACTGTGCGTTCTAGCCAAATAAACCACTGTCAGATGAAATTAGTAAATGTAAAGCATACTTCCCACAGCACTGCAAACATTTAATTGAAGCTTTCTAGAAACAAGATCGTGGCATGTGAGCATATGAAATTTGGTCATCTTGAATTTCTGAGTCTTAACGTACCCGAACGCCGATTTGTTTGGTTCTGTGGCCTTTGGACTGCCACTAGACCTGGTGACGTGACACACACACAGCCTCCTCTGCAGCTGTGGAAAAAATTAGCGTCGTTTGACCCTGCCAACAGCGAGCCCTCTAAAGAGCGTGAAACGCTGCAGGGCACCGCTCAGCGCGAACACAGGCCTTTCCACTGAGCAGCCCTGTGAAGGAGTGTGACCTTTGGACTTCCCGATTCGCTCAGGCTGCACGGAAGTGGAAGAGCTGCAAAGGGGGAAGGTTTTTAGTCTTGATGTTGCAGATAGTATCCCTAAAATAATTGTACAGAAAGATAACACGGAAGGGGGGCGTCCTTCCTCTTCAGTTCTCAGACTTCCAAGAGTCCAACAGTGAGAATATTCCTGTCAAGCTGTGAGGTTTTGTGGAGGGTGACTGGAACCCTTGCTGAGGCCATCCAAGTCTTCTACGCCTCCATTTGCATAGAAAGTATGAGGAAAACAAGCAACGGGCTCATGATGGACACGCTGCTTTCACGGAGTCGTTGTGAACCAACAGGGAACTCTGGTCTCAACAGCCCCTAGCAATGGCTACCACCTCCCTCCGACACACCCCTTCTATTCCCAGGCACCCCGAGCCCACAGCCGAAATCCAGCGGTTACCAGGTGAGGTTCTAACCTGTTGGGGAGGAAAGAGGGGAAGACAGCCTCCTCCTCATATGGAACCAGAGACCACAAGCATGGCAGGAATTCCTCAGTTCAACTGATCTCAGTTGTTCTCAGGCAAGAACTAGCTAGCTGTTCAGCCAAGCAGTTTGCCGCTATTTTAGCCCAGGCTTCTTTCCCCTTTCGTTGGTTTCGTTCATTTAAGCCTCACTTTAGGTCTCCCCCTTTGAAATCATTTCCTCATAACAAAGGAGGCCAGAGTTGAAAGGACTTGAAAGATGGAATTTGTCATTGTCCAGCTGAAGAAATGAGGGATCTGAGACACGAAGCAAACCACCTGGCTTGACTTCCAGCGCTGTGCCTGCCGGAGAAGGGCTCCACCACTCCCGGTCACATCCCCGGTCTTCACTTGGTGTTAGAGTGGCAGAACACAGGACTAGCTCTGTGAGTCTCTAATTTGCAATTTAATACATTTACCATGGCCCCCGCTTGTTCTCAAGACACATGCCATCTACTTTGGGGAAAAAAAAAAAAAAAAAAAAAAAAAGAAAAGAAAAAAATTTTTTTTTTTCTTCCTTACATAGACTGCTTTGCCCAGTGTGATTTAAAGGCATCAGTAATCCTGCTTTGAGCAACATTCCTCGCTGCTGGCTAGGATGCAGGGAATTTCCACCAGCAGATTATCAAAAAAGAAGGTCCACTGTTGCTTATGAATGGCCACCAAGTCGGACACAAAGATTGGCTCTATTTAAAACTCCTACAGCCATTCTGGAGAACGGATATTCTACCCCTTGATCCTAACCCTTTGGCATTCCTTAATCCCTCGTCTCATTACATATGAGGAAAATTATAGTAGTGCTCTCTGGGGATACTTGTCAATCCGGAAGAACATACATGGGAATTCCTTACAGTATACTTCCTAAGCATGCACGTTGCGCAACGGTTAAAACAAAGAGATATTTGTAAGGCGCGCTAATGATGGCCCAGATGGAATTAGGAGGGAATAAAGAAGGAAGGGGTGGAGGGGGTGGAAAGAGAGAAGGGATGAAGAATAGTGAAGGGGGGGGAGAAGGAAGGGAAGGGAGGGAGGAGGGAGAAAGGAAAGGAAAAGGAAAGCTAAGAAGGATGCAGAGACTAAAAGTAAGGAAGGCTTTGTGTGCGCAGAGGAAGGAAGAACATGAGGAGCCAAGCTGCCAAAAGTCTAATTATGAGTTTTATACTCTGACTTGACTTATCTTCATTCGAATATGCCGTGACAACGAGGTTTAGGGGCAGGTACAGCTATACAGACTTGTTCAGACTAGTAAAAAGGTTTGGAATTGGAATAGAGTTTCATTAGTTACCAAGTAATATTCATTTCTAAGTCTGCAAGAAATATGATGGAACTAGAATATGGGTCTCGATAAAACGAATAACCGCTGAATGTATAGGAGGCTCTGAAGCTTCGGTCATTGCTCTAAGGGGCCACACTTGGTCCATGAGTATTGTGATAATGGGTGGGCTATGGATGCTTGCGGCTCTACCCTTGTAGACAGGTATAGTGGTAAATATGCATCCTTTTTGGTGAAAGAATCAAGCGGAAGAGCTAGGGTTTTAGCTTTCCCTCTTCACGTTGGCTAAGACCCTGCTTAGTTTTCATCTAGGACCATCATTTAAAAATACTTTTTTTGGGGGGCCGGAGCAATGGCATTTCTACCTCTGAGAGAACTTGAGTTTGGCTCCCAGCACCCACATTGGACAGCTCTAGGAGATCCAGTGTCCTCTTCTGGACTTTTTGGGTATTGAAATGTACTTGGGATACACTCACACAGATATACACAAATAATAATAAACTCTTGAAAAACACATTTTCATGATTGATCTGTATTCTTTCCGTCATACATTTCATTGCTTGACTTCATTTTAAACTTTATTATTCATTTAACTGATCTACAGAATCTCATAATAAATATACTCACACAGATATACACAAATAATGACAAAGTCTTGAAAACTACTTTTAATGACTGGTTGGTATTCTTCCAATCACAAACTTCATTGCTTGACTCCACTTCAAGCTTTACTGTTCACTTAACTAACTTATGGAATATCATAATAAAAGCACAGGGAGATTGTGATACGGATGTCTGGGGTGGAGCCGGAGTCTGCACTCTCTGCACGCTGCCCGCCCGGTCAGTACAGCTGGCCCACAGACCAGCACTGAGTACCTACGAGCTCATACATCTAACCAGGTCACTCTCACATCTCACAGGCCTGGGAGCCAGACTGTCTCCTTCTGATATGTAAATCTGTCTTTCAGAACGAAACACAAAGAATATGCGTCCAATTTACTCCTCTGCCCCATAATTCTCCCTGAACACTTGTCATCGTCAGTAAAGATAAGGGTTAGCAGCAGTGCACAGCAAAGGCTTTTTCCCCCCTGAGATGAGATACATTTCCCTAAGATGGAATGGATTTGAACATGTCTATTGTGGACAGTGAAGGTTTGGGAAAGTGTTGAATCAATGCTGGAATGTCGTAAATGCCAACACGTTTGCTATATTCAGAGAGGAACAGACGACACACAGATGCCATTTCAGCAAGGAAAAGAGCAGCAGGGGAAGAAGCCACTATTGGCATTTCTTCTGTTTTGTCAAGATTTCTGCCAACTGCTGGTTTTAGAACCGTATAGAATGTAGATAAGTCGGACTCGCAAAGCTAATGAAGATAGGGTACTGAGACCTGAGCCCTTACCCAGTCTTTCATCTCTTACTCCTGGGGTTTCTAAGTAACACTCGCTTTTAAATAACCAAACGAAACAAATGAAAACAAAACATTCACATTTCTGGTTTACCGTATATAGATCAAGAAGGGCTCTGAAAGGTTTTACGATAGAACATGTGTCTCAACAAAACTCATCACTTAGGACGTGAGAAGAAATTTGCCAGGTAAAAGTATAAGGAGCAAAACCAATTTTGCGTATGTTAAGTGATCAACAGTTATCAAACGTTTGTTGCAACTGTTTGTGTTTACTCTTCTTCTGGGGTATATGGCTAAGATAGTGTATGCAGGCAACGATTTGTTTGGTAAGGTGATTCTCAGATCTAGATGGGAAAAGAGTGGAGAGGAGCGCATCGATAGTACTAAGTACTAGTACCATTTTGGTCTTGAACAGATAAATTGTGGTGGTAATTCACTGACCGGAGTATACTAAAGGTAGAACATACTAAGACGGGAAGTGATTCATCCAGATTTGACATGTGAAATATGACAGATGCGGGAGCTTTAGTGGGCAGTATCACTCATGAGCATGGAGCATGTAAGAGGACCAGGTTGAATGACATTGTAGATTTAAGGCTCAGAAGTCAATTGATGTAGATAGCATCAATAAGAAGTGCGCTCAGAAATCTAGCTGTGACCCTCATCTGCTGCACCACTAGGGAGAGTGGCCCCTACGCCATGCCTGGGTAATGCAATAGAGCTGGCCCTAAGGTGTAGGTGTGGAAGATCTGACCCTGAGAACCAGAAAGCAGGAGAACTGGCCCCGCCCCTTGTCATTGCTGCAAACAGTGCACTCATCTAGTATTATAAGGAATGAGATGCAGAATAGAACTGGAGGGACAATCTGGTGAATACTGACTCTGCCTGCCTTTATTTCCCATATGCGTATATACCCCGATCTAGAAACGGGGGTGGGGGAGGGGGAGAGAAGGCAACAGACTGCTTTAACATGATACAAAGAACAAGCAGAGCAATTACCTGTTCCAATACCTGAAACGTCAAGCAACAATATCCTGAGTTAAGCATTCTGTTCTTTAGGCAGGACATGGAGTGACCACACCTTAGACCAAGCATCCTGTAGGCGGCCACTCCCAAGGTCCAACCTCCTGTCATAATCTTGAAGTAGCAGGGAAAGACTTGAATCTTTGTGACTTTTGGTCAAGGTGGAATGGGTCCACTTATGTGGGTTCTCACATACCCCTCCCCTTTTAATTTATTTAATAAAGCCTCTTCTTCTGCTACAGGACAGACAACTGTGTCTGGCTTAGTCTGTCTTCTTCCACTTTCCAGACTTAGCCATCTTTGGTACATACATTCCGTCCTGTACATCCTGTCTTAGTTTGCCTGGAGGGAAAAAGATCTTACCCATCACTGACTACTAGTTTCTGTTAATAAAGGGTTAAAAGAGGGTGTGCAGATAGGCACTGTGTGCTTCTGAGCCAACTTTACATCAAAAGATTTCACAGACAACTAGACAATCATATGCAAGCAGATAATGGTTTGTGATATACATGCTCCTATGGCCACAAGTTCTCCTAATAAAGGAGTGGAGGATGACCAAGATGGGATGGCCTTTTTCAATTAGTCCAGTATGTCTATAACAGTTTTTAGCTGCATCAAAATCCAAATTTGTCCTATTAAACATATCAAATCTGAGGACTCATCGACCTCATGTCAAATTTTTCTCAGGCAAACTCTAACCTTTTTCTAATCAGTAACATTTTCATAGTGAGCTCAAGCAGTTACCAACATTAACAGGGCAATACCAAAATTCTGGAAATTAACAACACACAATTTGTCAAATCACAATTCTCTTAAATCTGTTCTAATCAAAAGATCAGAAGAGGTTTCTGTGATGGGTGAGCTATGAGTCTTTTTCCTCCCCTATGGCATTCAATTGTATTGCTGCTTCTAGCTTTCAAAGACAAGTTTGGACTGTCCTAGTCTCTAAGTAGCAGCAAAAACTCTCCTGCCATCCCTCCTCATTTTCTGAAGAGGGGCTTCAGTCACACATTGCCTCCATAACAGTGTTCCATTGCTTTAACAAATCTCTCTCCCCCAGAGGGGAAATTTCTGAGGTCTCGGTTCGCAGGTCCTTTATTTCAACATCAAATTGAAACACTGGTGAAAATGAGTTCTGTGTCCCAAGATACGGAATGGATGAATTGACAAACATTTGGTCAGCATTCTTGGGTCGGCTCCAAAGTAAATAGGATTTGCGAAGGTCTGGAAACGTGTGCAGCGTCCACCAAGAAGCTGGGAATCACTAGCTAGCACCGTGGTCTTCCTTCCCTTCACAGACTGCAGCATGATGCTGTAAGAAAGTCAGGGACACAGGTTCAGTGTCTCGCTCTGACTCCTCTGTGGGGACACAGTGGCTATGATGTCATCCTTCTGCTGCAGACACTGGACTGGCTGTCATCCTTCTGCTGCAGACACTGGACTGGATGGATGTCTTGGAAGCCATCACGCCTCATTCTCTCCTCCTATGACAAGCTACAAACATGTTCTCGACCCCATATTAAAAAACAGGGTTGGATCCTTTCCATAATCCAGTGCAACGGTCTTTCCATTTTGCTTTAGTGAAGTGAAGGTCACTCGGGTGCCATCAGGCCAAAATCTATCCACGGCATATTGTTCATGGGTATTCATATTCAAGAAATTTAGAGTAAAACAGGCATGATTTAAGGCATTATGTGGCAACTGAAGGTATAATTACCCCACTTTATCTTTTGAAGCTGTGTTTTGAAGGAGCCATGGGCACGCTCCACAATGCCTGTATCTGAGAACTGTAAGGAATGCCTTTTTCATGTTCAATATTTTACTGGGAACAAAACTGCTGAAATGCTTTGCTAATATATCCAGACCCATTGTCTGTTTTTGTAGTGTTAGGCCTTTAAGGAATCTTTCATTACAATTTTAGGAAAAATAAAAGAATGCAAATTGTAACAACTGGAAAAAGATTATCAATTTGGCTGACAAACTGAGCAAGCACAATTGCCCAAGAATCACTATTTTGAAACAACCAATCATTTGTTGCCTAGTATAAGGAACATTGATCACGTTAGGTTCCCTACCAAAATACCACCTAGATTCCATCCAGCTTTTCTGTACTGAACAAGCTACTGCTTCAAAATAAGGGTTTAATACCTTGACTGTTGAACAGGAAAGTATCGACATAAAAGAGGACTGTTTTGTCACAACACTGCCATAGGAGTAAGTTTTGGAGGTAATATACATGCTTATCATATTGATCATAATTAATTTAACACACCTGCTATTTCTGTATTGCATGCCCACATGCTCCAGCACCTGTCTAGCAGTGTCTGTAAGGTGTCTGGTGAAATTTGGGACATTGTTCCCCTTAACAATTTCACTGAGTGGCTCAAGGTGCCCTGTAAACAGCTTTAAATAGGACCGTGGTCACAATTAGCTCCCAAATAACTTCAGGAAATCTTTTCAAGTTTGTAAGCTATCTTTCTAATCCGAGCTGCAAGAGCTTTCTCTAGCTTACAGACATCAGTTTCCATTTCCACAAACTCCTGGCTGGGCGGGGTTAGATCCACACTCTCCAGGGCGCCACAGTCTTACGGGACCCAGAACCAGGAGGCTCCGGGCCTTCTTTGCCTGCTCCGTCTGGGTGGGGTGCAGACCATGGTCTCCGTGGCTTGGCGGTCCCGCTGGAGGCCGACAGTGGTGGCTACTGGCAAACTCAGCTGCAGCACAGGCTCTCAGTTTCCCACCATTGCAGCGGTGCTGAGACTGTGGCTTTCATGGGTTTGGCTGACTGGGAGCTCAGGTGTGCAGAGCCACGCTGTTTTTATTGTTCTTGCTTTCCTTCTCAAAACCTATATCAATCTCCATTTGCCATATTTCTTTTTAATCACAAAATTAGGAGAATTCCTGCATCCTTTCTTCTTGTAAAAGCTATTGATCTACCCATATAGGCTTGTTGGCCACACGGGCCGGGCCGTACATCTTCTGGCCATTCCCCACCAACCAGACAACTCTGCCTTTGTCTCTTTGAAATCCCCTATCTCTTATTTACACCCTACCTATGCAAGACGCCCCTCCTTGTAACATACACATTCTTGTACATTAGATGGAGCAGCAGTGAAAGTATCTTACAAATAATTTACAGCTATTTCTGATGTATGAGCTGCAAGGAAAAGATTCCACGGTTTAGATGCCCCACTGTCTCCTTACTGTGAAAACTCGGTTTATTCCTAGACTGGCATGAGCTCTGTTTCTATATTTGAATCCCTGTTAATAGCCCATCATTAGACCTTATTAGTATATTACAGGATGGCTGGAAACGGGAAAAATAATCCTTCCCATTCATTCCAGGCCATTTGCCCACATTCTTCCTCTGCTTGTCTCTCTCTGTGCTCAGACACTCCCATCTCAGCCGCGCTTCCCATGCTCAGGATGCCCGGACCTCAGCTCTCTACCGCTCCTCACGGTTCTTTTTCTCCCTGCATAAAACCATTTCCCTCTATTTCTCAACTACCTGTATCTATTTATCTTTTGATATTTAGTGGAATTATCATCTCAGTAGTGTTACATTTCCCTTTTGTCTTATGTAAACTATTTTTTCTTTCTTGCCTAACCACATAGTATTTTGTCTCTATTTCTGGTCATATCATGCAGTCATTGACAAAATATACATTTACTCTGGTAGTCAGCTTCACAAGTCTATTAGCCAAGAAGCCAAGCCCCACTTCTACAGAGTCTAGAACAATATCTGGTACACAGTAGGAGTTCAGTAGTTATTCAGTGAGTATGGGGCAGATGAGAGAATGAACCAGAAAAATGAATCAAATGATTTATTGTTTGTATTATTCTGCTAAATGAGAAAAGCATGGGAAGTGCAGAGATTCCTCCCCTAGGATTTAAATAGCTTTATTTAGTAAAACAATGAAAAGTACATCTGGGGAATAAGCAACAGCAGGAAAAAAATTAACATTGTTCCAACATTATATGTTTTAGTATAACACACATATGCTATGATTTAGCAGCTTCAAGTAAGGTGAAAATAGACAATACACTCCATCTGTTCTCATAAGAAATTGGAAGTTTGTCCCAGCTTACCATCCTTACACATTTTAGCATTATATTTGCAATAAGCATAAAGGCCAAGAGCAGCAGCTGATTACAATTCAATGTCAAGTTTATCTGTTAGTAGAACCAGACTGGAATATAAGAGAGGGTTGACTGCAGCTAAATTTATAGGAGTTATTTTATTTTGTTGTTAATTTCCTCACTCTACTGTAATTCATTTCATGTCCTACCTAGCTGAAGGGAGGACACAACATGAAAGCCGAAATACCTTGTGGGGGAGGTAGATGTAACAGATGATGGTTAAGAATATGTGTTCAGACACACATATACGTATACATGGCCGAGGTGAATCTTGTGTGGTAAATAATGATATTTTCTATAGGGTAAGTTTGCTGTGGTTTATTTGTTTCCCCCTTAAAATTCATATTTGGAATTCTGACACTAGTGGATTATCAGTGAAGGCATTAGTGGGTGGAGATGGGAAATGGGAAATCCATGAGGATGAAGTCTTCAGGAATGAGGTTAGTCCTCTTCTGAAAGAGGGCCCCGAGAACCAGCTTCCCTTTCCCAGCATGTGAGGACCCAGTTAAAGGTAGTGCGTATGAAAAAGAAAAGCAGGCGCTCGCCAGATCCTGTGTTTATCAGGACTGTCATTTGAGCTTCTCAGTAGTATCTAGAACTGTGAGAAAAAAAAGTTTGTTGTGTATGTCAGTCCATGCCATTTTTGATAGTATCCCAAGCGACGATGGAAACTTACTGAGTACTGAGAAGAAACATGCCAAGTCTTACTTTGCACACTAGCCCCCCCAAGGACATCATTGTCACCATTTTCACTTGCTGTGATTCAGCAGTGTGGAATATCATCTGTGAGGAGCTACAGCAGCTAGGCATCACAGTGACTGGCTGGACCTTCTGCTCTGTGACCTCCTGATTATATACAAGCTGTCATTTCCCAGATGGGACAGATGTGAGTTAGTGGTGGAGACAAGAGGACCCATCAGCAGTGTGCTTCTTTTAAACAAGTGTAAAATAAATACTGGCCTATTGTGCTTGGAGAAAACCAAGGCAACAATGAACTTGAAAGCCAATGCTTTCAGGTACAATGTTTAAGATTTTATTTGTCCGGGTTTGGTGGCACATACTTATAACTCCATAATTTGGGAGGTAGAAGCAGGAGCATCAGGAATTCAAGGCCATCCTTGGCTGTATGAAGTAGAGCAGGCCTAGTCTCAAAACATGCAAATACAAAATTTTTTATTTAGTAAAAAAACAATCTTTAGATGATCCCGTATATTCTGGAGATGGAGGACTCTCTCCTCTTTCTACTGAGTTGATATGGAGAAGACAAGTGATTAAAAGTGTTGATTGTTTAGGTATGTTTAGAATTTTCTTTGCTCAGTTATTGCTTCTTGGTGCTCTTGGTGTAGACCACAACACAGAAGAAGGGATGTGGTTTCACCTCTTAGTTAAGAAAAAGGTAACAAAGGAACGAGATTATATTTCATACAAGAATTAGACTTCATTTTGGCATCCCAAGAGTGTGTTATTTAAGACTCATTCAGGCAGTCTTCAGCAATGTGTCGAGCAGTGCTTTTCCCTGTCTGGGTTGTACAGCCCAAATCACAATTGGCAGGTGTAACAGGGTATGCTCTACTGGCATGGCCCTATGTGGAATGGGTGTTGAGTGAGAAAAGTCAGAGAGAGAATGAACACTGGAGTAGAGAGAGAACTTTGCAGACTTCCCAGTTTCTTTAGCACTATAGATGGTTGATAAAAGACCCGTGACACTGTTCCCATAGTTCCTTTCTTTGGTTGAGAGTTAAAAAAGGTCCTCTGGCCTTGGCCACTTGGAGCACAGTGTTCTACTACCATGCTGCGGGGCACCGAGCACCTGAACAGAGGTGTATAGGAGCCTGCCCTCAAGTGCAGAGGATGGTGTGCTTGCCAAGAACCCAGAAAAGTGTGCAGGGGGAACCTGCAAAGCATGGTGGGGGAGGGGGACAGGGGAATACAGATAAATGGCAAACACATCTGTACAGTGGGCAGCGTTGCTTAGCACGGTGATTTTATACTGTGTCCATCCAGCTAATCGGAAATGATGTTTCCATGAAAACTTTATGATTCCACATGATTACTGGTCATGGAAAATCTAGTGTGAGATTTTTTTTAAAAAAAAAAAGATTATTATGATTTTGTGTGGGTTTCGCCTGCATGCATGCCCACCACGTAAGTGCCTGATGCCTGTTCAGATCACTAGGAAGCATTCAGTCCCCTGGAATTGGAGCTACTGGTTGGTTGTGAGCCACAATGTGGGAGTTTTCTGTAAGAACAGTTAGCGATCTTAAGTGCTGAGCCATCTCTTCAGTCCCTGAGTCCCCGGCATGCACTCTGAAGGCACACCCTAAGGTGGAAGCTAGGCACTGACTGTCACTGCTGAGCTGTGGGGACTTGTTCCTGATCTACTGGCCGACGTTTCCAATGTGGCTCAAAAACAGGCTCGCAGCTCTCCCTGTGTTTTCTTATAGTGTGATGGAGTCCTGCATACACAGATGTTCAGCTTCACAGAGGATTGGGTCCTTTCTGTAGGTGCCCTGAGTCCCAAGATTGTACACCATGAGAGATGAGTATGGTGTTCAGTTTATACTTCAATGTTGTCTGTTGGGATTACAGTGTATCCTCATTCACCCCTACTTTACACACTAGGACTGGCAGTCCCATTTACCTGCAGGAACTTCAGAGAGAGAGAGAGAGGGAGCGCTAATGATCTCCCAGAAGCTGCTTCATTCTTCCCACAATCTCATAAAATCTAGTCGTCTCGATTGCTTCTTTACCTTGTAACATGTTGTGCTATTTCCCTTATCAAATCAGGATCCCTGGGGAAACTTCAAGAGCTCAGAGGTATACCTGAGTTGCCTATGTATCCAGTAAAGGAATTTTCTAATAGTACGGCTGTCTGTAATTAGTAAGAATGATTAACCAATGTATGAGTCATAGCACGCGCCCTTGGGAGGCTAATCATTAATCATCCTAGCTTGAATTGTATATGTGTTAAAAAAAAAAACATTCAATAGCATGCCAGATGTAGTCTGTAAGACGCGACTTCAAGTGTCATGTAGTTTAAGATTGAATTATTAAATTTAAATGATCAAGTCCATGCCCCAAAGTGTCACAATGTGATAGTTATTAATACTCCAAAAAGACTTGAGTTGAAATTTGTAAATGGCAATTGTTCCATTATAGTCAATCTTTTTAAAATCACGTTCTCTGTGCCAGATGCCGTGGGTATAATTGTTGGAAAAAATCCCATAGCTTCTGCCCACAGAATATTCACTACCTGGAGGTATCTGACCTCTCATAACCCTTTAAACTGGCCAGCCTGGCCATTCATCACCGTGACTGACAAGCTAAGAATGGGACTCTGGGAGGGACCATCTGCTAAGATCATTTTTCAGTGCTTCTGCTCTGACTCTCGGTTCCTAGGATTTCAAATCCCTGGCTCCACACTCTTGGATCCCAAGCCAGGTTCTGTTAGACCTATTTGGGGATCTCTGAGTTGCAGCCTATTGGATCTCAGGTTTTCATTGAGCTTTGCTTTCTGCTTGCCTTGGAAACGCCCAAAGTATTTTCCAGCGCTAGCCTCGGGCATTCAAGGGATTCCTCGACGAGGGGCCTGGGATTCAGATAAACGACAAGACAGAGGTGAAATGCAGAGCTGTAATACACTAAAACAAGTGGCCCACTGTTCCTGAAGAACATTGAGCACATTCATTGCTGGTGACGTCGCCAGCACTGTGGAGCGTGACCTGCAGCAGCTTCCTGCCCTACGGCTACATACCCGTATCTCTGCTCTGCGAGTTTTCCTTCATCCTACAAATATTTGTTATGTAACTTCTCGTGTGCCACCCACACTCACTGCCTCCCCTCGTCTCTGCTGCCCAAGTGTGCCACCCAGGCTTTAGCAAGGACCAGAGCGTGCCAAATACGCAAGTGTAGCTCAGAGGCCTGGGTTCAAATCTTGACTTCCTATGCTTAGATTTTGATTTGGAAAATGAGAAACGACTCACCACCTATCTTTCAGGAGCACTAAATTTAAGAAAAATTGTAGCCCTCTCCCTGTATACAGAATAAGCAATGGGCACAACTGTTATACTAATTTCCCCATCTTTTCAGTTGCCCCAAGACAGACTTCTTTCTTCCTTCACTGGTTCCTTCCAACTTGTACGACCAATAAATACACCCGTTCACTACAGATCTGAAGTTCCATAGGACATTGCTCTCTGACTGTTTCCTCCCTCTAAATGCAAACATCCAGGCTCTAGACTCCTGCTATGTACAAACACTCACAGTTCACTTCCCAGGTCCCGACATCCTCCTCCAGAAGCCCTGGTAGTCAGTGATGCTCACGCTCATCCCATCCCCCCCACCCATCTGACGACTACAGCACATTTCCATGGCTTCTCTCCTGGGCTTTGGGACATTGCCCACTCTGGGTCTTCTTTTACAACTTCAGCTATTTCTTCTTGTGCAGATTTCTTAAAGTAGGTACAACTTGTTACAGACTTACGCCATCTCTAAGTTGTCAACACATCCTTTTATCTTCCCTTTCCGTTTGTCTTGGCGTCGCGGTGGCCTCGGCTAACAGGTCCATGTTGTCTTGTCTGAGTCTTCAGGTTAACCAGACAGTGCAACTTCTTCCCCTGGAGCCCTGTTTCCTCCATCATAGTGACTCCATCCAAAGTGAAAATATAACCACGTCACATTGCCCAGGCCAGTCAATGTGGAGGTAAAGACAGGATACAGTATTGACATTTAAATGGCATGTATTCTTCTGAAAACTCATGACCCCATCTCAGCACACTCTTTCAGATAAAATAGAGTGCTGCATTGACTTGTTCAGGACGCACGACTATCAAGATCATCAAAAGCAAATTCTGAGACAATGTCACATCCCAGAGTCACTTAAGTAGGCACCATGATGGCAGTGTCATGTTTGATATCGGTAACATATAAATATTGAGGAAATGTAAATAAATAATCTGTGGGCTTTGCGTCATAATCATATATCAGTATTGGTTAATTAGATGAACTAACGACCATAGGAGTCTAATATAAACTGCTGACGACAGTAGGACAAGTTGTGTCCGGGGAGTAAGCTTGCAGAGCTTGCAGAAACTGCACAGTATACTCAATAGTTTATGTAACACTAAACTGTTCTGAACCAATGTATGTTAATTACAATACTTTCTTCCTGCCCCTTATCTCATCCTCTTTTTCTTTCTTTCTTTCTTTCTTTCTTTCTTTCTTTCTTTCTTTCTTTCTTTCTTTCTTTCTTCCTTCCTTCCTTCCTTCCTTCCTTCCTTCCCTTCTTCTTCTTCTTCTTCTTCTTCTTCTTCTTCTTCTTCTTCTTCTTCTTCTTCTTCTTCTTCTTCTTCTTCTTCTTCTCCTCCTCCTCCCCCCCCCCCTCTCTCTCTCTCTCTCTCTCTCTCTCTCTCTCTCTCTCTCTCTCTCTCTCCATTTCCCTATTTTATTCTTTTCATCCTGATTGGAGGAACTCCTAGGTTTCATGTGTGACCTGGAATACTCTTTTTTCCCCCTTGTCCACTGTATTGCTTCTCCCTTGTTCTTTTCAAAGGGAAAAATAATGCCCCTTAGTGGAAGGCCTGGAGTCCTTACCAGGGTACTGACGCCAGCGTTGGTGTCCAAGGCTTGAGGCGCCAGTGTCTCTGTAAATCGGCCAGCACCTTGAGTCCTGCCAGCTTGGACCATGGTTCTGACTTGATGATATTGTCTCCACGTCTGCGATTCCCATGGGAATACTGTGGACCTGTCCTTCTGCTTCTTGGCTTGCTGTTAGGAGGGTTTGTTTGCGTTTGTGTGGAGCATAGGCAACTATCTGGAGTGACTGGGAAGCAGAAGGGCAGAGGGGCAGTCCCTGCACTGCTAAATTTAGAAACATTATCTCTGTCCCTGACTCTAAAAGTCAGCCTTTAAGAGATAAACGATCTACCAAGACATTTCTTGACTCCTAGATCCTATGCACACATCTGAATTCAAAGTTCTGGACTGGTTGGTTCAAGTTTCCCAAGGATGATATTTTGCTATGATTTTGTTCATCATCTTCCTCTGTAGCGTGTCCTCCGAAGGCACACCCACATCCCAGAACATCAAGCTTCTCATCCATTAAAGCATCTCTAGGCTACCTGGTCCAGCCACCCTTAACTGTCTTCAGCATCTACACTCTGATTAGTCTGCCAGGTTTCTCACAGCTCCATGCCTCACTCACCATATCACAGCTGGGCAATTTTCCCTCATCACCCTAAAGTACCATTCCATCTTTCTGTATTTCCGCCACTACCTCACTGCATCATATCGGTTACCTGCTGATGTTTAAGTAGGTTATCCCTATTACTTAGAAGATCAAAATCAGCAATTGTATCTGTCTGAATGGATCTAAATTCCACACACAGGTTACCTGGGTCCTCTAAGCCACAGTTCCTTTGTATAAAACTTGGTATCAGAACAATGGTCACAGCACAGGTTTATTTGGGAGATGTACTAGAAATCTCACAGATGTCGGTAGGATTCAGCTCCACAAAGGTAGGTGGATATGGTCACCTGTTTCTATGGCTGTTAACCACAGGCCTTTCTCAGTTCCTTCTCATGTGGGTCTCTTTACCAGGTCCCTCCAACATGGTAACTGACTTCTATCAGCACAAGAAGGAGAATAACAGCCAGTACATAAGAGAGAAGCTACCATCTTTACGTCAATCCAATTTCAGAGATAAACCACTTTTTCTGCATTCTAGTTGGCCAAGGTGAGTTGCCAGCTCAGCCCACATTAAGAGGGAAGGGCTCACATGAGGGCAGGAGTACCAGGCAGCCGGGTTCCCTGGGTGTGTGCTGTGGATACCTGTGGAAGCCAGGGAGTACCTGTCTGTGATGCGTCAGATGTCAGACCCGATGATGCCACACACATGCAGCAAAATGGCCGAAGGACATTTATTGCTCACACAATGGCACTTTCTGGGAAAAGCAGAGCAGACACAAAAGCCAGGCTGGGATGCCCTGAGAGAAAAGAAAAACAAGTGCCCTTGAGTTTTAATGTGGTGAGGATTCCCTCAGGCATTGGGTTTGGATAGTTTGAGCTTCCCACCAGCACCAGGGATGGAGGCCTGGGCCTTTGTTATCCTCTTACTCTGAAATGAGACAGAAGGGGGGGGGGGGGATGACATGCATGGAGGTGATGCGGGGACAATAGTAAGAACTGCTAATTGTAACCATTGGAATTATTTAATTGTTTAATTGTTGTCTTTGACAAGACAAGGAAAGGGGTGCATCCTCTCCATGTTCTCGGGACTTAGTGTGCCGTCTGTCACATGATGGTGGCTCACTATGTGTTGGTTAAAAGATCAGATGACTGGACCGTCTGTTCTCTCTTAAAGAACATTTATTTACATGCTCTATCTGCCTATAGACATATTGATCTCTATCCAAGCCTGTTATGTAGTTACAATTATTTTCTTAATTTATCAGCTGATGCCCTCAGTAAGGAATTTAACCCACTTTTAATTTTAAGTCCATATTTTAAGCATAGATTCTTGAAAGAATCAAAGAAAACCCAAAATACCAAATGGAAGGTTTTTACATGACTCTCTGTGACAAATTCTATAGGAGTGGAAGAGTTCGCTAATACTAAGCTTTTTAATCTAAAATCACTATGGCAACGTTCTTATATCAAATTCAAAACTATTTCCTTGCTTTTAACACCATGACTTAAATTTTTTTTTCATTTAAGAACTGCTTGGCCCATGAACTCTAGCCCTTACAGGCCAATTCTCGCACCTGGACTAGCCCATTTCTAATGATGTGTGTAAGCACCCCAAGGTGCGCTTACCGGGAAGAGTCTAGCCTCCGTCCATCTTGGTGTCTCTGATCCAGAGAGCTGTCGGGTCTCTCCGGGAGCAGAGCAGAGTCTGACCTCACTTCCTCTTCCGCCCAGCATCCTATCCTGTCATGACTTAAATTTTATGTTAAGGAAAACCAAAGCAGTTGTTGGTTTGACTTCCTTCCTTCCTTCCTTCCTTCCTTCCTTCCTTCCTTCCTTCCTTCCCTCTTTCATTTCTCTCTTTACTTAAAGATATATTTATTTTATTTTGCGTGTATGAGTGCTTTGTCTTTATGTCTGTGTACATTGTGTGTGCCTTGGGCCTTTGAAGGTCAGGAGAGGTCATGGGAACCCTTGGAACTGGAGTTATAGATGGTTGTGAGTCACCATGTGGGTACTGGAAACGAAACCAGGGTTCCTCTGCAAGATCCGCCAATGCTCTTAAGCACCGAGCTGTCTCCAACTCCAGGCTTGGCTGTTTCCATCAAGCAGCTGTGAGAAATACAAGACACGCCTCCTGGTCTTTGGTGTCCTTGGTTGAATTCGGAGCCTGACGTATGGAGCCAGAATCCATACTTCTTACCCTATATAAATTCACTCTATATAAATGCTTCATCCCTAGCAGGACAGTGTTGGCCCAGTTTAGAGCAGCATTGTTCTCATGAGAAGATCAATGCAGTCCCGACGACAGTGGCACAGTCTTTTATCAACAGTGGCGTTCTCAAGCTGCGGGTGCCGACAACTCTGATGTTGCATATCAGATATTTACACTACAATTAATAACAGAAGCAACATTACAGTTATGAAGCTGCAACAAGATTTATGGCTGGGGGTCACAGCAACATGAGGAACTGTATTAAAGGGTCACAATGTTAGGAAGGTTGAGAACCATGGATTTAAAACATTCTGACCTTCTTTGTCTTCTTTTCCTCTCTCACATTTGTCTGTGCTTTCTCATTTTCTAGCAGAAGATCCTCACTAGAAGTCAGACAGATCCTGGTAACACATGCTTGGATTTCCATAACGGTATGCCAAGATAACCCTTTTTCTGTCTAAACTATGCAAAGATACTTAGTTATAGCAACATGTAGCAGACGGAGACAGTCCCAAACATAGTAAAGATCAGGCGTGACCAGGTGCTGGGTGGTAAGTGGAGTGGATCTTTTCTGTGAAGTACTCAAGGTACAGAGTTTTAAGAGCACAGTAGAGTGTAGACATTATGACCCTTCGATCAAGTTAAGCTGGACTGGAGAGATGGCTCAGCGGTTAAGAGCACTGTTGGCTCTTCTAGAGGACCCAGGTTCAATTCTCAGCACTCACTGGCAGCTAGCTCACAATTGTCTGTAATTCCAGTTCTAGGGGAATCTGACACCCTCACATCGACAAAAAAGATCCCCAATGTTCCTAGATCAAGGGATGTTATCCCAAATCCTCGTAAATAACTCATGCTTATAAACATAGTGGCAAAACAAACAAAAAGAGTGTGCGAACTGTGAGGGATGTCAATGCTTCCAGTCTGACATTTCTAGCATATCTAAAGCTGGTTTCCATATCACCACTGACATTTAAAAATCTTTCTCGTTTTCATTATTTGAGGCAAACACACACTGTATTCAGAATGTGTGTATCATGGGTTCTGTCATCTACGCCCCAACACTTGGTGCATTGGTTTAGATTCTTTCACAGAAGTTTCTGCTCTTTGAGGGGAAGCATGGACTAGGCCAAATAAAAGCTCGTATGACATGGCCTTCAGGATGGGGAACCAAGAATGCAGGGAGGGGAGGTGCGGGAGATGCTGAACCTGTGTGCAGATGGCTCTGCCCCTCCCACTCAGCTGAAGGAGTGTGTTTGAAGTGGCAGAATAATTAGGCTCAAAGAACACACTGTCAGTGTGCCCTTCAAAGGGAAATCTTGAGTCAAACCTCGGGGCAATTAATTTCAACGATGTTTAGACCCTAGAACACAGCTGCAGAGGCAAAACCTCTAGAGAACCGTCTCCCTTCGGAGAGCAAATGTTCCATATATCCAGAGCAATCCAGTGTTGGAAAACAGCTCCTGACAAATTTCATATTTTTTTACTTATCCTTTGTGATTAAAGCCGTGCTCTCAGGATTATGGAGCACAATTAGACTTTATTAGATCGTACTCTTCTGAATTTCGTAATTGTCACAATAATGTGCCACAGCCTTTCTGAACTCAGAAACTAATAGAACTGATATTCTACCAGTAGACAGGGAACTTTTCGTTATCAGTCATGGCTTATGAATTCTGTATCATTTGTCTTGACTAAGGGAAACCACACAAAAAGAACAACACAGATCTAAAACGTGTGGCCTTGACTCTTTTTTCTACGAAACAAATCAGATGTTTTTCTTTCTTAATTTTTGGACGTTTCATAATTAGTATGTTTGATTCGTAAGAAATTAAGATTTAGAGGCTTTTGCTTTTCCAACAAAGTTAAACAAATCTTATTTAGACCAGGCACTCCCTCCATCTTGTCAACTTGAAATGTTTTTCACATTTTTAAGAGCGATGATGGAGTTAACCACGCAGTCCCTTGGCTGCCTTGAAGCCCCTTAGAGCCCAAGAGGAGGCAGCACCGCACTCTGGCATGAAGCCAGGGCGTTTTATTTTCTTAACAACATTCTATTTCCCTGAACTCTTAGAGAAGTGACAGGTTATTTTGTCTGTAATGGTGGTTATTTTCAACTTCAAAAACTTTTCTGTGATCTTAAAACCTTATAATTTGTTCGAAGTTACAAGTTAATACAGGCGCTGGGCGGCATCTGTATGCAATTTTGACTGAGAGATACGGCAGAGATTTTAGCCCTCCAAACTTATTTTATTAGACATCGATTGTCTAGAAGCTTGCTGCCAGCATTGCTGTTCGCCGGCATCCGCAGTGGGGAGACAGACATTCATACGTCTGTTGGGGCCCTGGGTCCCTCATCAGCTCCATTGCACCGAGGATGCAGGAGGAGCAGGGGGAGGGCAGAAGCTTCTGAACTAGAGTTAATATGGCGGGGGCTGGGAAAGTCCTTTTTTATGCCTGCATCACTCCACGCTGAAGAAGAAACCTTATCTCATAGTGTTCCAGTGCTCTCTACATGAGGCCTCTGTCAGGCTGGGCCTTCAGGTTATCTGCCTCTCGTCTCCTCCTTATCCCTAAGTTTGGCTGCAGCTCTCTAGAGAAGGAGGGCTTAAAACAAAGGAGCCAACAAAGATACAAATTAGCTGTGTGCAGGATTCTTCCTCAGGACTACTCCAACCACATGAGCAAAATTTCAGGGAAGGCCTGGCTGGGTCATCCTGCTGAATTGCTGAATAAGGGGTAGGAAACACACATACACACACACACACACACACACTATATGTCTGTCTATTTCTCTATCATCTATCTATTTTCTATAATCTATCTATCTATCTATCTATATCATCTATCTCCTTCTCAGTCCCCCCCCCATACACACACACACACACACAAAAGCGAAGGGAAAGAGAAAACAGTTTTAACTTAGAGTTGTTGAAAACCTAATTTCTTTTAAAAGTGTGGGGTTAGAAGGCATCAACTTAGTAGGAAACAAAACAGAGCTGGAGAGAGCCTACCCCATGCAGGGCCTTACTGCAAATACATGCAATCCCAGTTTAAAGACTGCAAGTGGGAGGGAAATGATAGGAATTTCATGAGTTTCCCTAAAACTACCTACCTTGTTACCTTCTCATGTTTCCAATTGCGACCTTCTGTGAAAAAAAGAAAGAGAAAAGGAAAATTATATAAACAACTTTATCTAATAATCCATTAACACACAAATTAGGCGAAGTTTCAGTTATGAAGAGTTGTAGAAATCTGAACGTGTGACCTTAAGGCTGCTATACAAATGCAGAGACACCCCCCCCCCCCCAGCTTCTTTGCATGCAAAGTTCCTGCTGGTGGCAATGGGGACTGACGACAGGGTGCTCTGTGGTGGCTGACGAGGCAGGCAGTAAGAACTATAAAATAACGCCCCTGCTATCTGTTTCCAGGTCCTGCGGCACAGAGGTGGAAGCCAGAACATTTGCCGGCTTGAATAATTCAACTTTCAGATCTGTTTATGGTCGAAGACAGTTTTGATTTACTTTTCGTCAACCTTTCATTCTTGGTCTTGTTTCCACACTGAGCCCCCTCTCCCCCACCGCCCGCCGCCCCTTCTGCCTAAAGTACTTTGATTTTAAGAGCCAGCTTAGTATTCGGTTTCAGAAATAAAAATCAGAAACAAGGGGAAGGTATCTGGAGGAAAATGGTTTTAGAACAAAGAGAAAGCAGGCTTAAGAGAACCAAGCTTTCAGATTTCAGACATTCCTCCCCATTCTGACATGCTAAGAGAGCTGTGCGGCTCACGTCTCGGTGCTGGTGTCTCCTCTGCCTGACCCCCCACAGATAACAAACTTGACATGCTTTAAATATTTATAGAGGGCTCAGGAGTGTGAGAGAAAGCCATCCGGTATCCAGCACATGGACGGTGCGGCTCGGAACTTCATCGGTGCCACACAGGCTGCAGAGTGGAAACAAATGGTTTAAACTGGACAAGCCTGTGGAGGCTGGATTGACACACTCACAGGTGGGATCTTTCAAACATGGGGTTTACGAAATCTGTTTATGATTTATTATGATTTAAGGAAATATTTTTTTTTGTCTCGGTGGTATGGAAATGTTAATTAAAAACACAAACAGAAAAGTACTATCTACTCTCCCGCACCCCCATCTTCTTGCAGTTTCTAACCTCCCCTGTCTTCAAATCACCTTTCTGCTCAAATAGACAACGTGGCTGGGAACGGCATGTCTAAGGGAATAAATACGGCAGCCTGAGACTTCGCGGCTCTGAGGGAAAACAGAGGTTCTCTCTCCGGCTTGGCAAACATCTCATTTGAACAAATCTGATTAGCCAAGCTTGAGGCATGTGCTGACCCTGTCACACTCAGGTGTGGAAGCAGCAGCAGGTTGCTTAGCTGCTTCTTGCACCTGGCTCTGCAGCCTTCCTATTATCAAGTGGCTGGGGCAGGAGGATTGTTCCCTGGGGAGAGCAAGGCATTTATGAGGGGAAGGGGAGAGGGCGTGCCCAGGAAATGACAGTGTATGTGTCTGTTCCCTGGAAAACCCGAGGTCACAGTAGAAGGATGAGAATTTGGTAGATGTGCCATTTTATAAAAACTGAAATTCTTTAAAGAAAAATACCATGCTTCTATTATTTATTCAGCAGACATTATCAATGTCATGTCCCTTGTCATGACAAAATATCTCGGATACTCAAATTATATAGAGAAAATTTTGCTATTAACTCCTGATCTCAGAGTCTCAGTTCACAGTCACTTAGTCCACTGTTCTTGGACCTGCACACGGTGGAACACCACGGTGGAAGAATTAGATAGGAAAAGCTGCTAGGGGGAACAAGAAGGAGACAGGAGGGGCCATATTCCAACATCCCCTTCAATGGTATGTACCCTGATAACCTAACATCCTAACACTAGGCTGTGCCTCCAAATTGTTCTGCTATTTCCCAATTATGCCTTCAGTTAAGGACCAAGGCTTCAATACAGATGCATGGCAGGGGGGTAATCTTTGAAGAACCAAATTGTGATGTATCTTTAATAAGTGTCTGGAGTTGTAAAATTCCTCTGCTATTTCTCCAAGTTGGTAACTTAAAACCCTCAAACAGCATTTCTTATGGTGACCTACAGATGCTACAACCTTTATTAAGCTCAACGCCTAGAAATTCTTCCCCAGAGCCATTTGAACCCCCATGGGAAACTCTGGGTACAACTTTTGGCTTCTCTGGTTCCATCTCCTTCAGGCTCTGCTACTGTCCCAGGGCAGAGTCCTGGGACCTCAAGGCTTACCACTCAGGTAATTCCTAAGACCAGCTTTCCATCCCATCTTTCAAGCAGTGGGGTCACATGTGAGAACCTTCAGGTCCTTTTCATTTTCCTCAATAGTTAGAAACATGAAGAGAACCCACGTTTTAGGCTTTGTCTTGCATCCTTGCTACACGATTCTAATGAGAAACAGAATGAGAGAGGATCAAAACTCAAAGAGTCCGAGAAAGGAATAAAGACGGCTTATCTGATTCCAATTGGGGAAGCAGGTGATCTTAAGAATAGGGGTGATATTTAAGCTTAGCTTTGAAGGTCGTTTGGGTTTAGGATGATGGTAAGGAAATGTTCAAGATGTAAATGGTGTGAGCTAGAGAGTTGTGACATCCACGGCATACGTGGGGAATAAAACACGTGGCCACAGAAATTGGAAGATAAAAATTGAATCATGGAAGTTCTTTAAAGTTTCCTTTCTTTTTCAGGGTCTATTGTTAAACGTTTGCTGGAAAGTGAGTACAGAAAGAGATTACTAAAGCCCAGTCAAGGAAAATTGCGTTTGGTCTTAGTTGGGAGGGCCCCAGCAAGGGAGAGAGATACAATACTAACAGTGGAAGAATGTCATCTGAGTGAGCCCCTAGTCTGGGACTGAGGACACTGGCTAAGAAAGTACTGTGAAGTATGAAAAGAGAGGCTTTGTACAGAAGCATTTCAGAGGGAGTTGATCAGAAAATAATTCTGGACATTGATAGAGGCAAAGGACTGGTCCTTGATGCTGCTCTGAGACTCTGCCTGCTGAGGCATCCGTTGCTGGGGCATCCAGTGGGGCATCCAGTGCTGGGGCATCTGGTGCTGGGCACCCAGTGGAGCCCCTGCTAAGACACTGTCCCTCCACTGAAGCAGCTTTTCTCATGGTGACTCTGCACATTGCACCAAGCCTTTGTCTTGTGCGATGCTCTCCACCTTACCTTCAGGGCAACCTTCAGATTTCAAGCTCTTGGACAATGTGTAGAGCCAAAGATATTGTCTAGATCCCCTTCCCCCACCAGGCAACTTTCAGGCTTAAATCTGACTGGTTATAATAATGTTCGTTTGTTCCAGTTGAATTAGGAATTTTAGTCCTGTGGGTGGATAATGACCACATCCACTGTCAACCTTTCTTCTCACCTCACTTAACATTTAAAGAGCTGTGCAGCTATGCGAAACTGAGAACAGTGTGTTAAAGAGTGGACTACGGCCTGGTGGTGGTGGCATCTGCCTTTAATCCCAGCACTTGGGGGGCAGAGGCAGATGATCTCTGTAAGTTCAAGGTCAGCCTGGTCTACAGAGCAAGTTCCAGGACAGGCTTCAAAGCTATAGAGAAATCCCATCTTGAAAAAAATAAAAAATCAATAATAATAATAATAATAATAATAATAAAAACGAGCGAACTGTGGCACAGAGAGAACTAGATTCACATTATGTACATGACTTACTTTTCTCGAAATCATGAGCAGTACCAAAATACAGGGTCCTAATGAAGACAACTGCATTTGATCTAAGTGCTCAACCCTGTTACGTCATAAGCACCCCCGAATGTCAGTTATTATTAGAACTCACACTTCACTTGTCCTGGTTTGTATAATGTCTTACACGTCCCACTAATGACGGCTTTGAACTTTGTGTTTCTGTTCCTTTCTGAGATCACCCTTTTTAATTCAATGCAAGGATCTCTGTGTGGTGAGAGCAGCGGGGACCCTTGTTAAATTCTTCTGAGAGAGGTCACACATTTACACAGCAGTCGTTCCTCCTTACATGCAGTTCCTCACTGCTAATCCACTTCCCCTTTGCTCTGCACCGATGTGGTAGAGAGGCAAGTATCTAGTATTTTGCTGTCGCCGTGGCGTAGAGACGCTAACAACTTAGCATTGACTTCAGTGAACATTTATAGAATCTCCTTCGCACTTGACGTGCTTGGCTTTGTTGGGGCCCCCAGATACAACAGCAACATATGTTCTCTGTCTTCGAGAAGTTTATCTTGATATTATCCTGAAACCTGAGCAGTCCTCGAAGACCAGAATTTGTATATGCAGACTGGTCTTAGAGTTCTATAAAAGACATGCCATCTCCTTCAAGTGGCGTTGTCTTAGGAAACCTTAGACGATAATTTCATTTTCTTGACTTTCTTTTTTCTAAATATCGGAGACTGAACCCAGGGCTCTTGCCTTTTAGGCAAACACTACCGCTGGGCTACCCCTTCACTCTTTTATCTTTAAACTTTAAATATTCCATTGAAAGATAAGAGACATCTGCTGGAC
Source organism: Alexandromys fortis (assembly GCF_014885135.2). NCBI lineage: Eukaryota > Metazoa > Chordata > Mammalia > Rodentia > Cricetidae > Alexandromys > Alexandromys fortis. Next base: position 4,121,383 of record NW_026067901.1, read on the forward strand.
ATATTTCAGATATGTTTATAATTTCCTAAACTTTAAAATACGTAAGTCAATGAAACTACCATCACAGTGAGGATAATGAATACAAGTCCCCACACAAGTCACCTCAGCCTTATTTACAATTGCGTGGTCCCAGCCCACCCCTCCTCCCATCTGAGGAAATCGCAGACTCTTTTCCTCTCCCCTTGACTGATAGCTGTCCCTTGAGTTATGTGCTGCTACTATGCTATCTGGGTAGGATTTCTTTCTTTATTCCTTACCGTGGTAAAGTCATGAGGGATAAGTTCTCAACTGTTAACAATATGGATGTATACTCCTTTGGATGTATCCTCCTCCCTGTGGGATGGTTGGCTCATATGGTTGGTTCCAGGCTCTAATTGGGAGGACGCCTGTACTGTTTTCATATTTTGTATCCCCATCAGCAGCCTACAAAGGGTGCGACTAACCCCACCCTATATTTCCTTTTCTTCCAAAGATCAACCAGTTCACCCTTCCCGCTTCCCTGGACGCTACCTTTGTTCCTTTTATTTCTTGATGCTCATCTTCTAACCAGGCTCAAGGCGCTTACATTTGTAAAGTTCATCTAACAGAACCATACGTCACTCCAAGGCCAACTTTGTCTTCGTAACTAAGCCACGTGAGAGCGTGGACTATGCAGTAACCGCGCCCACTCGACTTCAGCTCTGCACCAGAAGCTCTGCCGCCATCACTCCTGAGCCCCTGATGTGAAATCCGACAGGTGCGCACCGCGCCTCGCCTTGTCTGAATTTTCACTCGTAGCTGCTCACTCCTTTACTGGGGATCTTTATTTAATTTTGCATCACTTTTAAAAGTCCTCTTAGCCAGGATGGCATCCTGGAATGAGCCCTTTGGTCTGACGGGTCAGAGTGTATCCCATCTAGTCTGCGTAGGCACACTCACTGGGATGTGTGCAAGGATGGAGTCCCTTGTCACACCGTTCAGATGAAATCACCAAATGGTGCCTATGGTGCCTCTCAGAATACATTTGTATCGTGAAGTACCGCAGGGCGGTATTTTATAGAATGTTTCCCATTTTTTTTGTAAACATCTCACATCTTTATAGAAAATATTTTCATGGTCTCATTTTATGAGAGAAGATGTAAGCATGGAGATTCAGTTTCTATGACTCCATTCCAGTTTTTAACATATTCTTCCTGCATGTGTGTGGGACAAAAGAAGTCAGTGTGCATAAATTCCATTCTAACAAAATATTTCAAAATCAATTATGTAGTACACACTTTTCTGTCTTGCATGTCATTAGTTTGAGCTTTGCAGAGGTCCTTTAAATGTCAAACACTCTTCTAGCGTTTTTGATTTTATGGAAGGAAGAAACTTTTCCTTATTTTCTGCCATGAAGAACATGGTATTTCTCCAACCCAAGGACCATAACCTTTTTTTTTTTTTCTTTTTCTGTTCTCTCTCAAGAACAAAGGAAAGCTTCTGAGAGTCTAGTTGGTAGAGGTTCTGATTATTGGGTTACATTATATCTAGACATAATTACTTTCCCTTCAAAGGCTACTTAACATTGAATTACATGATTTCTAATAAAAAATTTTTAATATTCACATCTGTCTTCAGCCTGTGATATCTTTATTTCTCTGCCAGTCTTGGATGCTTTATAGTTTATCTTAAATAATAAAATTACATAGAAGTAAAATGTGGTGATTTGAATGAAAGATATCCCTCATAGGGTCCGATATTTCAACACTTGGTTCCCAATTGTACCACATGGGGTAAGGTTATGGAACCTTTGTGAGGTACAGCCTTGCTGGAGGAAGTACATTACTGGATGTGGGCTCTGAAAATTTACAGCCTCACTCCTATTGCCAATTCTCTTTCTCTGCTCCCTGTGTGTGGACGGACATGTGAGCAGCCAACTTCCTGGTCCTGCTGCCGTACTGTCTTCACCAGTAATTCTGAACTGTAGCCATCTGGAACAGTGAGTTAAAATAGCCTTTCATCCTAAAACTTGCTCGTGGTCATAGTATTGTATCCTAGCAACCAAAGTGACTGGTATAGATGTGTAAATACGACAGTTCTCCAGTTCAATCTTATTTCATAGGTAAGAAAACAAACTGAGACTTGGAAGAAAAATATTTGCCATATGCTATTTTGATGTGTTACCAGCTTGAACCTAACTCTAACTAATTCATAATTCTATGAAGGAAGTGGTAGTGGCTTTTGGAAAATGCGATTGCTATTGGAATGGCTTACATGCACTTTTGCCCGGTGTCATGTTCTCCTGAGCACAGATATTTTCTTGGCTCCTTATAAATATAGTCTTATATTTAAACCATTCAATCATCATCATGTTAGCCTGATGGATTTCCAGGCACTGTCCCAGACAGAATCGAGTTGTCATTGCTTTAGTTCCTCCCATTGAACCCAGAGCTCCACAATGAAGCTGGACAAGGGAAGGCAGCTCTTTCTGTGTTTGGGATGATGGGTAACTGATCAATAATTAGCCTTGGGAAATACTTTTTGTCATTAATTTTCCTGGTACTTTTGGCCTGAAAAATTCTAATATTAGGATCTGATGATTGAATTAAATTGTACCTGGAATAATTATTTCCCCAAAAAGATGGGTATAGAATTACCAGATTCCTTTAAACTCTTCCGCATAGTAAAAAGTATTTTAATAGCATCACAACATAGCAGTTAAAACTTAATATAGAATTAAGCACCCACATGCAGGAAAGTGAGCAGAAGGGTAAATCAGTCAAACCTTCCACAGCCAGCCTGTTTGTACAGTAGCACCCAGATCGAGAACAAAATGTAACTGGTGCCCATTCACCCAATCCAGTTTCTATTCCCTCCACCTCAGGGATTAGCCACTACTCCTGTTTCTAATTACATAAGGCGGGTCTGTCTGCTGATTGTGCAACCTGCATACACATGAAACCACACACCGTGTTCCCCTTCCTGTCAGTCATAGGCTGGACTCTGAGCTGCATTATATTTGGTTACGACCTTGTATTGACTATAGATTTTTACACTCTGCTTCTGTTGTATAGCCCATCAACACTTTTCCATTGGGTGCTGATTGCTTTTGGGTAGTTTGAGGTCTGGGTCACCACGCACGGTGCGGCTGTGAACATTCTTTCAGATGCCTCTTCTTGAGCGTATGGATGCATTCCTGTTATACGCAGTGCGTGCACAGCTTTCAGACATCGCTAGCTTCAGTGGGGCTGTAGAATTTCATGTCCCCTTCACAGTCACCAAATCCTTGACACTGTTTGAGAATCTTCCTCTTCTAAATTTGTCCATTCTGTGGCCATAGTGGTGGCTCATCGTACTTTTATCTGCGCTGCTAGATGGTCCGTGGCCTTGAGAAAAACTTCCCACAGTTTTTCAAAACTCATTTTTTCTATCTATCTTATCACACAAAATCACGTTGAAAGTCTATTTTGGTTGTCTGTCTTTAACTTAGCGGAGATTATTTCCCCCCAATGTAATCTGAATCTAAATCTTTGGTAGATAAATGTGCTACAAATAATTTCTCTTATACACTGTCTTCTCTGAATAGTATATTTTTCTGAAGTTAATTTTACTGTGACCCCCCCACATGTATTAGTCAGAGTTCTCTAAAGGAACAGAAGTGATAGTGTGAAGACATATGTTCATATATGTGGAGGATTTAGGAGATTAGCTCATTGGATGTTCGTTCTAATTCTGAGCATCAGTGTTACATGCTGACTTCTAATGTTGACTTTGATTTTACTATCCCTGGAGCAAACTTGCTATAGTCATTTAAACACATTACCTTTAGCATGCAATTGTGCATATTCTGCTTATTATTCCTGCATTCTGGTTTCCTGCATTTGCACCAAAGTTGAGTTATTCATAGAATTAATTTTCATTGCTTCTTCAAAAGATTGACTGTTTTCATATGTCCATCTTCCCTGGGTCTCTAGCCCATACACATTGTTGTGTGGTTTGCTCCTGATGCTGCTTTTCTTGGCATTTTCCTTTTGTATTATTTATTTTATTCAAGAGTTATTCAAAACTGTCTCTGAAAGAACCTTTTATTTTTGTTATTTTAAGATCTAGTAAATTGTCTTCAGAGTCGGTTATCTGAACTAGCTCTACATTTGGTGATTTATGAACACTCTGTTGAGAAGATGCATTTCCAAGACACAATTACTTTTATTAGTTTTGTTATTTTGGGGACAGATAATTTCACTTACATTTTTTGGTCCCATTTCTCTGTTATCAATGGACAGCTATGAACTAAAAATGCCTATGAGCGATTCATCCTTCTGTGATCCCCTTATACTTCTGAGACCTGCAATAGGGAGGTGGAACTCACACTGTGTAGCTATTTATAACTTCAGTGTATCTTTCCTGATTTTTCATTGAGTTGAATGTTTGTATTCAACTCTGTCATTAAAGATTGGCTTTAACCTTAGCTCTAAGTTAGAAAAACATCTCCAAACCATCCCTCACTTTGCTATTTATCTATTGCTTAGCTGCAGTTTAACCTCTAAAGAAATGTTTTCTGAGTTTTAGTATAATTGAAATTGCTTTTTAATGGACTGTACTTAATGGATAGCATAGATGGATAAAATCCAAGAGTTTTTTGTTGAAGTAAAAGACTAAACACATCATGCTGTACAAACACACTGAGTACAAAGGAACTGAAAAAATAGTGAGCATGAAGACATTTTGAATCATGTTCAGGAACATTAGGATCCTTTTTTGTGGGTTTTCAAGATGGGGTTTTTCTGTGCAACAGCCTTGGCTGTCCTGGGACTCACTCTGTAGACCAGGCTGGCCTTGAACTCACAGAGATCTACCTGCCTCTGTCTCCCAAGTGTTGGGATTGAAGGTGTGCCCACCACCACCTGGCCTTTAAAGTATACTTTTATGTAGCTAGTTAAGAATGTTATTTGTGAGGAAAATAGAAATAAGGTTTATCATATTTATATGTATGTATACATATATAGTACACATGTATTATTTTCATATCTACACTGTGTATAATACATAGTATACACATATATAGTATATATATACACACACAACAGCATTCAATAACAGAAGATATTAAAATAAGAACAGTGTAATATACTTATTCGATGAGAGAAATATGACCCAAAGATTTTATCCAATGTGATTATCCCTCATTTTATCTAAATTTCTTACTGGTGATTTCATAATTTTAAAATATATTACATGTTTTAAATTTTACTTTGTTACAGTACTTACTTCCCTTCTAATCCTCTTATGAATTCTTTAAAATTATGCTTCAGCTCTCTTATTTTCCTTCTTTATCTTCTTTGAATTGTTATATTTCTGCATTGAACATTCTAAAGTTATGAGCTGATATTTGGGTATAATGTTTGTATACATAAACTGCTCCATAGTAACAATTTTCTACTTGAATTCTTCATCCATAGGTTCTATCACAAATGTTAAAGAAATACAAGACAGAAATAACTGTTTAAGTCCAATATTTAAATACAAACACTACAACATGAGATATATAGCATGCAAGGTTACATGTTTGGGAAGGTGTAAATCACATTAGTATACAGTTGAAAGTAGAGAGGTACATGTTAGAGATGTAAGCACAAATCCTAAAGCAACCACTTAAATCACAAAGCAAAGAGTTCAGCTAAGGCAAACTCTGTGGGTAAAGTACTTGCTCCCAAGCCTGGTGTTCTGAGTTTGAGCCCTGGGGTGTACAGAGTGAGAGGAGAGAACCAACTCAGAGGCACACACATATACATGAAATAAATAAATATAGTTAAAACATTTTCAAAGAGTTTGGCTAGCAGGAGAGACGAAATAGATATTCATTTAGTTCAAAAGAAGACAAACAAGAGGAAAAAGAAAGAATAATGGTATAAATAGAAAGCAAACAGTGAAATTATTGACTTGAATGTAACCTTTCAACAATTACACTAAATGTGAATGGCATAAATGTTCCAAATAAAACCAAAATGATGTTAGACTGACTGTTCTGTGTTTGCTTACCCTTAATATAAATGACTGTCAATATTAGAATTTATGTAGTTACTCAACAGTTTAGTTATTGCCTTCTATGGGGAAACACATCTTTACTGCTAAGGAAACTGCCTCAAAAATGTGTGAAGAATAACTTCTCACATGACTGTAATTGTGCTGAACACAGATAAATAAAAGAACAGCTAGAACAGAGTATAATGTAATATATACTAGGGCACAGAAACTTGATTAAAAAATCAAGAGAAATCTCTGTATACTTAAAAACAATGATAATGTCTTAAAATTATTAACAAAATGAAGGGATGGAAAGTAGTTCAACATGACAGTGCTTACTAGCATGTGAGAAACCCGGTGTTAGATTCCTTGTCACTGAAAAGAAAAAAAGAAAGAAGAAAATAAAGATCACAACTTCAACAATTATACTAAATATGACACGGTAATATATTCTAAAAAATTGTAATAAAATTATTTCTTTTGGTATCTTATTTAACTTTACAAAAGTAAAGCTTTCAAAATAAGTACATTTTACAAATAATATATGGTGTAAATATGACTTTCATTTTCTGAGTCACTGCTGGTTTCAATTGTATATAAGATTTAAGCTGGTATAAAGAGTTCAGTTTTCTTCTAACTCCTTATATTTGAAACCAAAGAAACCTGAATCTAATTTTGTGGATAATCCAAAGCGAGTTTCCTAATTTTGGTGTCCCTTATGACATGGCAATGAGTAAATTAAATAAGGTTACTTTTCTAAAGTTTGTTAGGCCTGCCTGGGATGTCAGGGGGATTCCATAAGCGGTACCTATAACCATCAATGTGAGAAAAAAAGCTAGATTAAATTGCGATTGAGAACAGCTCATTTGTGAGATATTTTCCAGTCAGGAAAGGTGACAAACATAAAGAGACAAATATAATAAAAATCACTTGAATTCAAAAAGATATTTATAGTAACTATATACTATATGAAAACAAACACTTATTTTCTTTAAAACGAAGAAAGTAATGCTGTTTATTGCCAATAATTTTGCCAAGTTTTGAACCCTATGAAGGGCAATAATTGATATGGCAAGCTATGCACATGGGTTCCTATGTTATGAAGGAAACAAACCATCTTCTGATGAGATTTGAGAGGAAATGCATGCTTAGTACTGCACATCTGGTCCCAAACACAGGCTCACAGATGCTAGGGGTGAGTCTATTACTATGATTCTGGTCAATGAACACAGTCAACTGTCCTCTAAACTTTTAGCTCTATACTGCTGGACTGGTGCACACCTCCAATTTTACAAAGAGAAGCTTTTCTCTATAGTGGGTAGTGGTTAATGCAGAAACTGGTCCAAGTGTCGTGAATAAATGTTTGTGGTATTCTCAGCTACAAATGGGAAATTATATCGCCTCACTCCTAAGGCTCAGGGCCATTGTGGAAAAGGGTGTGTGGTGGCTTGAATGGGGAATAGGCATGGCCCCCACAGACTCACCTGTTTGAAAGCTTGGCCCATAGGGAGAGGCACTGTTAGAAGATGTGGCCTTGTTGGAGGAAGTATATCACTATGGGGCTGAGCTTTGAGGTCTCATATGCTGAAGCTATACCCTGTGTGTTTCATGGCTCACTTCCTGCTGTCTCTGGGATCAAGATGCACAGCTCTCAGCTCTTTCTCCAGCCCCATGTCTGCCTGCGTGCCACCATGTTGCAACATGATGACACTGGACTAAACCTCTGAAACTGTAGGCCAGCTCCAATTGAATGTTTTCCTTTATGAGTTGCAGGGTGTCTCTTCCCAGCAATAGAAATGCTCACTTAGACAGGGTGGGAAGAAAGATAAGAAGATCCAGGCAGGAGTCCCCAAGGAAAATTGTCTCTTAGACATGGCAGCGTGGACACACTCAGACACACAACAGCTCTGGTGACCTGCACAGCTGCCATGTTTTCCTGCATAAAACCTGTCTTAAGATCAAGCCAGCTGACAGTCTAGCCTGGAGTGGGAAGGGGTTCGTGCGCACACGCCAGCTGTGCACAGATGATGTTTTCTGGGGGAAGAGGAGTCACATTTCTATAAGGGTGAGTTTCACTATAGGTTAGCCACACTCCTTTGGGTGGTCCCATACCCATGAGTAGATAGTCCACGCAATTTGGACTCCTTAGGATGTTATTAAAATAATAGAGAACAAAGTTGTGAGAGCATGGACAAGTTGGGGTGGATCTGAAGTCAGAGGGAGGAGCGGGGTGGTACATTGTATGTCATTCTCAAAGAACTAATTGAAACATGTTTAAACATAGTGACACAGGACACACATCCCCCATACCTTCCCATTAGCGCATTATTTCCAAAATGTTAGATATGTTGAAAACAAAACACTTCATTACAATAGTGCTTTGAACATTCAGGGATTAAAATGAGGTGTCTCTCAGCAGTCAAGTAGCAATTAAAGCTACCTGACTTTCTGGTTCTGGTTTAGGTTCTTTGTAGGCAGAAAGGCCTGGGCTCCAGCTGCCAAGATGCGTTCAGAGCTGCATGCTTATTAAAGTGCCCAAACTGTACGACGGGAAAGGTAAGGGTTAAATTCACAGGTGTGGGTAAAGTCCATTATTATTCTCCTTAAGAACACCACATTCGGACTTTGGGGGAAACCTACCAGGACTCTGTAATTCTCTGGTAGATGAAATGGCACTTGTGAGGAAGGGGAAGAAAAGAAGAAGGCCTGAAGATCAATTACACCATCGTTTAGCTCGAGATTTCACCGACAAACACAAGTTTAAACTCTCCCTCCCTGAAACTGTTCTTCCACATTGGCTGCCGGCAACAGATGGATGACGCCGATGATCTGAAAGGAAGGGGCATGCCGTCGCAAGGCAATTTCCATGGCCAAGAGCCCAGAGTGCAATAGCGGCTCCAAACCAGACTGAAGTGCATTCATCGTATTGTATCCCCGAAGATTTACCTTCTCTGTTTAATGGCCTTGGTTGGATTTCAAGCCGGGCTGTTCACTCCCTCTTTTGTTGTCTTCGTTCTGGTAAAGAGAAGTGATTGCAGAGCCTGCGAATCAAACAGGTGAACCCAGGACAAGGGGTGTAGTGTTGAAAAGAGGTTGTTTTCTCTCCCTGCTAAAGTTGGTGGAGTTCGACAGGACCCGGCCACACAGATGGAGTCCAAGCTACAGCTACTGTTGAAGAGGGTAACAGCGAAGGAGGGCTTTATTCACACTGTGGAGAGACAGACGCCAGGAACAGGCAGATGTTTTGTGGATCTTGACATTTATGTAAGTTTGGGGGGAAGAGTTCGTGCAAATTTTAGCCCCAAACATTTAGACGGGCAACAAGAATCGCTGTGGCTGCTGGAGCTGTGAAGACTCCAATGCCCGCCTTGAACTTTGTCAAGCGATTGATGCAGTCATTCACAAGTCTTCTAGCTCAGTAACCCCAAGTCCCAGAGTCTCCCCTCTCACAGGGACCCTTAGAAATGAGCCTGGCCGGAAGCCCCTTTGGTAGCATCCATCCAGGGTTGGCAATTTTGTGTGAAGAAGCCTAAAAGAACTTATTGGAGTGAGTAGCAGAGGTCCCTTTCTGACACTTGTCATTTCGCTGCAGGAACTAACTCCAGGCCCCTTATCACCTGTCAACTTGCGTGGGGTCTTGGGGGCCCTTGGGACCTCGAGTCGCAGCCGGGGAGGTCGCGGTGCGCGCGCCGGCGGGCGGGGCTGCGCCCGGCTGGGGCTGCGCGGGAGGCCGAGCCGCCGCGCCTCCCGCTGATTGGCCGGCTCGGCAAGGGGGCGGGCACTTCACCGCCCCGCGCGCCCCGCGCGCCCCGCGCGCCCCGCTACTTTGGCTCGGTTCCTGCTGGGCCGGGCGGTGAGCGCTTCCCAGGGTGGCGCGGGCCTGCGAGAGCCAGGCGGGCTGCGAGCGATGAGGCTGCGGCACCAGCAGCGGGAACCGGTGGCGGGGCGAGGCGGGTCGGACTGCCGCCCGGGTGGCTCTGGAGGCTGCTGAGGCGCCGCGGCGAATAGCTAGAGCGCGGAGGAGGGCAGCAGAGCGCGGGGAGCCGGCGGCCCGGGCGGCCTCCCTGTCCGGATCCCCCCCCTTCCCCGAAACGTGCAGCCATGCGGGTGGCCAAGTGGCTGACCGGGCTGCTCTGCCCGATCTCGCTCCTTCTCACTGGGTCTTGGGAAGTTCGTTTCCACCCACGACAGGGTAAGGTCGCCGTGGGCGCTGCCCGCAGCGCTCAGGGCGGGGTGCGAGTGGGTGGTGCGGACTCGCGGAGACCCCCACGCCGGCCAGCTCCGAGCATCTCCGAGGACTTCACTGGGTGTCTGGGTGTTGTGGAATCGCGTGCACTAGGGACAAGCTCCCCTGGCCATGCGGCGGGCACGCGTGGGGACACGGGGCAGTGTGCGCTAGGAGGACATGGGTCGTTGGCGGCAGGGAAGAGAAGAGGGGCTGACAAGGAGGTGGCTGCGCAGGGTGGTGGGTGGCAGGGTCTGTGTGGAGCACATAGGAGCTGTGGGAAAGCAGAACATGGTCACAGTGTCCATGTGCGTGCGTGTGCATCTGTCGTGTCCCTGGGACGGACCAAAATTTGGTACCTTTAGTGGGGATGCTTGGTTCGAGAGTTTGTGGTTTGGACAGCGTCGGGCGTCATAGACATTGCTCTATGTGTTGCAGAAGCCCTGGTGAAGACTCTGGCCTCCTACGAAGTGGTGACCCCCGCGCGGGTCAATGAGTTCGGAGACGTGTTTCCCCAGAACCGGCACTTCAGCAGGAAGAAACGGAGCTCCGGGACTCCCGAGCCCACTCCGCTCAGGACCCACTACCGCATCCGCGCCTACGGGCAGCTCTTCCACCTGAACCTGAGCGCTGACTCGGCCTTCCTGGCTGCAGGCTACACCGAAGTGCACTTGGGGACCCCGGCGCCTGGGACAGGCGGGGGCAGCGCGGAGCCCCCAGACCTGCGCCACTGCTTCTACCGTGGCCAGGTCAACGCGCGAGAGGACCACACTGCGGTCTTCAGTCTCTGTGGGGGACTGGTAAGCCTGATTGTGCCTCCCTTGGCGTTTTCTAGTGCTTTGGTTTTCTGGTTGCTTTGGGGGCGGGGCACGGTGGTTCCTAGTAAGTTTCTCTGAGAAACTCAGAGGGTCCCGGAGAGAAGCCCAGGACAGAGGATGAGAGAGCATTTTTTTTTTATCGACTTGTCACATGCTCCAGTGGCGATCAGGAGTGTCCTCTTGGATTCTGCTTCTACACTCTCAGGGCAATTTCTTCCACTCTGGTGCCTTAGTGCTGGGCAGCTCTAGATGCCGAAAATGAATTAAGAATTAGAGTGCCGGAAAAAGAAAATATTGACTATACGTAATTTAAAGAGTCTATACGTAATTGACTATACGTAATTTCACGAGGCTGAAAAGATTTGGAAAGAAGTTTGTTCAGTTTCTGGTATGGGGACACTAACAGGCACATGGGAGGGAAAAGGAAGATGACGACTGGTCCTGGAAAGATAGAAAATATCCACAACATAATTGCTAGTATGGGAGAACTAGAAATGACAAGAGTAGAAGAGAGGGAGTCTAAAATCCTAATGAAGAGAGAGGAAATGAAATAAAGCACCACACCGGTGTTCCTTTTGATTTTTTTTCCCTTGAAAACAAAGATTCTTATTGCCTTTTCCCATGACCGACTTAAGTCTACATAAACCCAGAATCTCTTGTCAGTATAGTCATTTTAAATATGCAGCGTCACATATATTATTAAAATGAAAACCAATGAACTGAAATAGCAAAATACTACCACGCTAGTTTGCGATGCATTCATACATACTTGTATATGAATGCCTGAATTGTTACACTTTGTGTAATGAGATAAATCGTCGCTGTATGATTGCTAACGTGATAGAAGAGTCAGTCCCATTTTATTATGGACAAAGCTACATTGGCCCTGGTGTTCCAGCCCCAGTTGAAGGAAATAACTCGGCTACAAATTTCTTGTGAGCCCAAGTTTTCTTTAACCAAAACAAACAGACCAAAGCCGGGCAGTGGCGGCACACACCTTTGATCCCAGCACTGAAGAGGCAGAGGCAGGCAGATCTCTGTGAGTTCGAGGCTACACAGAGAAACCACAGAGAAGCCCGGTCTGAAAAAGAAAAAGCAAAATAAATAAATAGACCATACTTTCTGGAAGGTGTTCAGATAGTTCCACAAAATCATCTGTTTATTATTCGAGTCAAACATTGGTAGTAGTTCTCTCCAGACAAAATGTAATAATACTTACTTTCAAGTTGATTTAAGACGTCCAGTGTGTGAGCACTGTTAATTACAGAGCTGGCTAGTGTTTATATCAAGTAAACCTGACACAGGTTTACATCATTTTGGACGACAGAACCCCAGTTGAGAAAAGACTCCTACCTGATTGCCCTCAGGGAGACTGTGGTGTATTTTTATAATTAGTGATTGATGTGGGAGGGCCCAGCCTATTGCTGGTGGTACCATCTCTGGGCTTGTGGTCCCGGATGTTATAAGAAAGCAGGCTGAGGAAGCCACTAGCAAGCAAGGGAGTAGTGTTCCTCTTTGGTTTCTGCATCAGTTCCTGCTTCTAGGTTCTTGCCTTGAGTTCCTGCCCTGACTTCCATGGATGATGTACTTTCATGGTTTACTACAAGCTGTAAGGTGAAATAAACCCTTTCTTCCCCAGGTTGCTTTGGTGATGGTGTTTATCACAGCAGTAAAACCCAAGACAATCTAAGTCACTTTGGAAAGTCTTTTTGCTCTTTTCAAGTTAGTGTCTCAAGTTGTATTTATCTGAAATGTTTCCAGTAATTTCCTTCCTTGTTTACATCATCAACACAGCAGAAGCACCAATAATAAACAAACATTTATACTTCATGGAAAATTACTCTAATTTTTAAAGACTTAAAAATAACGCTTAGTTGATCTGGAAAATCAAATTAATACCATCAAAAATCCTCTCTCGATGACCATTTGCTCAGATCGAGATCCTGGAAGTTTTATTGACTTCATTTAGTTCATTAGTGTTCAACTAACCTAAGGTATGACTTAAAGCATTTTCTTTCAATTTCTGGATCATTAATTTTTAAAACTTTTGCAAGTCTTTGTGTTTACATGTTTTTCCCTTTTGCAATATTACTGAGCCTGGATGATGTTTTTTAAAAAATTTTATTTATTTATTTATTTATTATGTATACACTATTCTATCTGTGTGTATGTCTGCAGGCCAGAAGAGGCACCAGACCTCATTATAGAATGTTGTGAGCCACCATGTGGTTGCTGGGAATTGAACTCAGGACCTTTGGAAGAGCAGGCAATACTCTTAACCACTGAGCCATCTCTCCAGCCCTTTTTAAAAATTTTATTCCTAAATGTTTTGAACCTAAGAACCAGAAGGGAGTAAAACCAGAAGGCAATAAAAATATTGCCAGGAGTTTTTCTGAACATAAGAATATGTATGTATGTATGTATATATATATACATTTATATCTTGCTATTCCAATGTTTTTTATTTTTGTTTCCCATAAATGTTTATCTAAAGATTCAAAGATTTTAGGGCAAAGATTTATGTGTTTCCAAACTATATAGTTAATAGAAAGGTAGAGCATATTATAAAGCATTTATTAATAATGTGATAAGGCTTATAAAGCTTATTAATCCATTGATAGACTGCTCCAGAATTACAGTTATCAGGCTATTAACCCCCATATTTAATCCTAAACTTATTTTGCTTATTGATACTATCTGTGGTCTCATGGGGTTAAATGATCTGGGGTCTGCATTAAGTAAGTTTTAATATTGTTATTAGCATTGCATGACAGGATGTAACACATAGCGTACACAAAGACAACATCCTTTGTGGTGCTGACTGACGCTTTTCTCACATTGCCTAGTGGATTCCATTCTTCCAGAGACTCTGAGGGACAAACCTGCCCACCTGGATGTTAGCTGCATCATTTCTTGTTGGCGCTGGAAGCAGGGAAATCTTGTTGGTTGAAGGAAACAGTTTCCACATTTTATAAAACTGGATGGTGTGCTTGGCTGGTACCGTATTCCGATAGAGTAACTGATGTGGCCATGTGGATTATGTTGGGGTTTCTCCTAGGAACAAAGATCCAGTCTGACAGCTCCCCAGTGGAGACTCATTGTTGAGTTGCTTCTGTTAACTTCTAACAGTTCAGTAGACAAGGATGGAAACTGTCAATAAGTAGCTGCACAGGTTTGAATCTATCCTAAAAATGAATTAGTCTTTATCATTTTCTAAGCTTCCTATTTACAGAGCCTCTATAATCCCATGTGACAATCTATAGTTGTATTTTTATTTATTCACTTATGATGACGACTTATAGGTGTTGATTCTCTCCTTCCATCATGGGAATTGTGGGGGAATCAAACTCATGCCTTCAAGCTTGGTAGCAGGCACCTTTAGCGGCTGTGCCTTCCAGCCAGTTGCTCAGTGTGTGTGTGTGTGTGTGTGTGTGTGTGTGTATGTGTGTGTGTGTATTTACATATCTGTATTTTTAAGGGAAAATTTATTGGTCTTGTAGTTTCTCAAACACTCCCACAATGAGGAAGCATTTCCTGTGACTTTGCTTTAACTATGCTAGTGTGTGTTTGTCCACATTCTTCAAGAAGCAAATGTCAAAAATGTGATTTGTTTAGGAAAAGTGCCTGTAGTAGAAAAAGCAAGGAGGAATTTGGAAAATCTGTGTAAACTTGTAACAAATAAAGAGAAAGCACAAGGATTTGGGGTAGGCTCATTTGGCTTGTTGGATGGTTCAAGATACTTCAGTTGAGACATGCATGGCTGGGAGAAGAATCCTACCCTTTGCCTAAATGTATCTCCCTTTCTACCTCTGTCACATTCAAGTACTGACTCAGTGTAGCACCAAGAAATCATGAGTGGGGCCTTGTGAGTGAGGAAGCTCAGTTGGTAAAATGCTTGTTTTACAAGCGTGAGGATGTAAGTTTGATCCCCAGAACCATAATTATTTGTGTGTTTGCTTTTTAAAATAAGCCCAGGTGTGGTGGCACCTGCTTAGCCTATGCTTAGAACCTCTCTGTTGGGGACTCAGAAACAGGAGCTTGCTGACAGGCCAACACCAACGGCTTGGTGAGCTCCAGGACAGTGGAGAGCCTGTTTCCAAACCAAGGTGAAGGGATGGTGATTGAGATATTACAGCATCTGTGGTTATGCTTTGACCTCCATACACATGAATACACACACACACACACACACACACACACACACACACACCCCAGGACGCAACACTAAAAGGTCTCAATGTACTCTTGGCTAGTGGTGTTCAGCATCGACAAAGCCAGCAGCATATAGAAACACTATGTGCGTAAATGCTTAATATATGGTTTCAAGTGTCCTCAAGCAAGGGATACAAACATATTTGTGAACTTTCAGGGATGGATGAGTAAAGATGAAGTAATATACGGGTATTCAGATTAATTCTTCCCTTTGATGGGGACTTAAGTATTGGTATCGTGTATGTTAATTAAAATATATTCATGAGCTAGATAAATCCTTTGGTTCGATAGTAAGCATGGAGCAGGCCAACTGGTTCTTGGTTGTCTCAGCCCAAAGGAGACATGGCAACTCCCATGTATTGAGAAGATGTTTCTTGGCTCTTCCAAGATGCAAAATGACGAGGATGTTTGGCAGAGAGTTTTCTCGAAGGCAGCAAGGAATGGCTATCAGTGATGAGCACTCTCCCACAGGCTGTCCCCCTTCTGTCCTTCAAATGCTGCCTTGCTCTCTTCATTCACTGTCGCAGTCATCTTTTCAACAGATGCTCACAGGGCACTGTCTCTCGACTCAAAGTACAAAGTCACAGCGTGCTCTACTGTCTCTTCCTTAAGGTCCTTTGGGCTGGGCAGCATGAATTAACTGCGTGTTCTCAAGCGCAGTACACACAAGTGAACAATGTGGTTGTTACCCCAGCCTTAACTTCCCCACCCCCAAGAAGAGAGGATGCCTGGTAGTTGCTGATCTGCAGTTGCTGATCTTCCCTTCTGTGGAAGAACTGTAGGAGCGCTATGCTGGCAGCGAGAGGGCTTCCTTTTTCTAGGAACACCGTCAGTTATGAAGGTACCAGTCTGCCCTTTGAAAGGGATGTCATTTCTGCTCCATGGTCACATCTAAAATGGATTGTAGAGAGGTACTCTGTGTGTGTGTGTGCGCATGCACACATGCATGCATGTGTGTACATACACAAGCATGTGCATGTGTGCGTGTATATAATTGTTTTAGGACAGCTGACTTAAATTTAAGGGCCTTGTAGGTTATTTGACAATGAAAACAGCCGGGAACATTTTTACTTCAGGTTCATGGTTCCTTTGATAATAACCACCCCCACCCCCTGCTGCAAATTAGTTTGACTTCTGACGATTCAAATTTTTATAATTGCTTTACTTGTTTCCTATGTCCATTTACAAAGCTTAAAAACACTTATGTTAAACTCATGAATGCCAAGAATCTATAACATGTTGGATCCTTACCTTAGTGATAAACCTTCAGCTCTATTAAATAGTTGGGAGAGAATGGCAATGTGTAATATAGTCTTTAGGTAAAGAACAATGAGGGGATACAACAGGTGAGAACATCAGGTAGATTTGCCTTAGTAGTTGAAGAGGATCACATGTCAAAGTAAATAAGCAAAATATAATCCAGGAAACATGTTGTAGATATCTGTGTTTTTTATTTTAAAATAATACTGTTTTATAATATTTTGACAATATATCAGAAATATATTTTGTCATATCTTTATAAAACAGCTCTTAATACTTTCATATTTAATTTCTCATTTTTATGACGATTTTAGGTTTTATATTTTCACCAGCATTTTAGGGAGATATTGAAAAAGGTTGTTATGACAGACCTACAAGAATGTGACCTTTATCTTGATGGTTTTTTAGAACCCTTATTGCCTTAAAAAGAGACAAGTTATAGAATCTCTCTTTTCTACATTTTCTAGGACAAACAGATTGAGCCATTTGCATCTTGGATAGATTGGTAGGATCTGATGGACTAGGACTTGATGTAGAGTTACCAGCTATGAATTTACTGTTCATCAACTCCAATCCCTTTTACATTGGAAATCTGGATCTGGAACACAGAACAGGGACGCTAACGAATGCTGGCGGAGGAGAGGGGGCTCACCTTTAAGGAACCGTACATCCCTGAAGTTCTGCTCTATACTTCTGGAGTCAGTTCTTACGTCTTCCTCATCAGTGATTCATCCACTTATGCAATGTATTTCTATATGCAGGTTTCCAGCATTTAATCCAGCAGATTACGAAGAATCTCTGAGGTTATATTGTGGTCTTTGAGTTTACAGCATTTACACTTTGCTCATGGTAGAAGAGTGTCTAGAGCATTGGTGTTGTAGTAAAATATTTTTGTTCTGCCTTAAGCATTTTCTATTTCATAGTAGCCACTGAGCTTCTATGTATGAATATCATTTGAACACACACTGATTTTCTTATGAAATTGGGTGAGTAAAACTTTTTATGACTTTATTACAGATAACAGAACTGAGTGAGAGATATGAGATAACTTGGCTAAGTTTCCATAAGCGCCAAACCAGGACTCATGCCTGTGAGTTTATAAAAAAGTCACTATAGACTGTGATTAGAGATTGAAAAACTTTTTATTCAGCAACTCCATATTTTCCAGCGTTGTTCTCCAGTGGCCAGGCTTTGCGTGGTGAACTGGGCATATTTTGGGAAAAGAATTCAGTGGGTTTATCTTCGGTGTTTGTTTTTTTTTTTCTCTTTATGAAATCCAAAGGCTCACTATTGGTTGTAGTAACAGTATGATGTGTGTTGGCCTTGTATATTGAATCCTGTGTGAATGAATGCCACAGTACTGAGATAGCATTCTGCACATAAAAATTATGTTCAGTGGAACAAACTGAAACCAGTTTTATGGACGCTAAATAACTTGGCAAATAGTTGGTCACTATTCTAAGTAACCAGGAAGCTCCCGCCCAAGTGAAATCTGGGTTTGAAGTGTTTGCTACTCGGTGAAAGAAAGTGCGATCATTTGCTTCCTTCTGAATCAGTCCGAAGCATTCATCTGCAGATAGGCAGGGTGCTAAAAATATGGATGAGCTAAATGTGATTCTATGAACCACCTGTTTTGTCAAGTCCTCAAATTCCTCACCAGATTCCTTTCCAAGTTTTTTTTTTTTAATTTGAATTAATAGTTTTCCTGGGAGCATCTTCGCATAACCCTAATAATTTTTATAATTTGAGCAGGAGGTCCCTTCCATAGGGATGAGATAAAGAAAAATAAGTGGAAGTGACAATCGCTCGTTGATACATATAAAGGGGAATCAGTTTCGAAAATAAATTATCCACATAGCTTTAGGAGCTTGGTATTTTAAATACATAGATTCTGAGGAAACCCTATCCACGGCAGGGGTGCTGTTCCTGATGAGCTAGTCTAGTCCAGCTAAAGCTGAGGGGACTGTGACAGAACTGGTTTTTCTCTTGTGGGAGCCCAGGCCAGACCCTGTGAACATTATTGAAATAGAAGTTCCTTGTTTCAGTTTTGATAAAGAGAAAAGCAAGAATTTCTTGGAAACAGTGTGGCGTCCACAGCGGTGTCATAGGTGTGTTTTAGCTAAGCAGAGGATAGCGCATGTCTATTTACATCTTTCCCCAAGATACTATCATATTTCTCCTCCTCAGCAGACTTTTTTTAAAAGGCAGAAAAGGATTTTCCGTGGACCCATGTGCTCAGATTTCAAAAACAATTTCTTTGTTGCCTCTTATAATACGGACAGAATTAGTTTTCTGGGAAGGTTGGAGATGCTGGAGTCTGGATGTATAATGAAAACGAAGTGATTTATGGGTAGACTCAAAATTCCTATTGGTAGAGGTCGTTAATAAAATTGCAAGAGGCCATTAGAAAAGTGTCCAATAAATGAAAAAAAATTTAAAACTGTCTTTTCTTGAAATGTCATAATCTCAGCGTTTTATAGTAAGCAAAATCAATGGAGTTTCACGTATTTTTACTTTACCTATGTTGGGTATTGAACTCCTGTTCTTATGTATGCTAAGCATGTATTCCATTATTGAGCTGTATTTGTAGCCCCTAGTTTTTAAGCCATTAAAAGTGTTGTTTGTTCTACTAACACACTACCTAAGAGAACCTAAACATTGGACTTATTCCATAAAAGAAAACGATGTGAAGATAAGTCAGAGATGTCTCCACACTTGCTATTATTCATGAGTGTTCAGTAAAGACGTGAGCAAATCATTACAGGGCGGCCTGCTTTACCAGGACAGTCACAAGTTCATCCCTATGGCCACACAGTGCCTGCTGTTCCTGGCAGTGTCTTAGATGATGGAAAGATGGGAGTGGAGAGGCTGATGGAGTCACAGTGACCTGATCATAATTACAGTCAAGAGGGCTTCATGCTTACAATTGCTGTGATCATTTCGGTGGCATCGAAGATTACAGCATTAGAACGCTGGCTCAAAATATGCAATTATCATTTACAACGGAATTTAGAACAGTTTTTCAAGTTGCTCCTGAATAATTTTTAGGATAGCTAAAATAAAGAAGTTGAGATGAAGTGTCACCAAAACTATAACTTGAACACCCACTGTCTAAGGTAAATTGGGATAGTAGTCTTGTGACTTAGTTCAGAAGAAGGAAAGAAGCATGAGCCACAGAGCGGAAACTTGTGTCCAGTTGAAAGCATTTAGTAACCAGGCTCTGCTGTTTTATCCCTGTGAACTCATTACACTTTACTGTCATGGTGGGGATGGAGCATAGGGACACATGTACCAGACAAGCACTGTATCTCTCTGCGCTAGGGCCCCAGCCCTGTGTACTGTTCGATCTGGTAGTACAATGGGAATTCACTACATAGTCACTCTTGGGAAAAGTTAATGTTACTTTCTCCATTCCAGATGGGAACATTCAAGGCACACGATGGCGAATATTTCCTAGAACCAGTCATGAAGGCAGATGGGGGTGAACATGAAGAGGACCACAACAAGCCCCACCTGATATACAGACAGGAACTAAAGAGGAGCTCCTCCACACAGTCCCCTGGGCCTTGGGACGTTTCAGGTAAACTTTCGCTGGAGTTTCAGCTAAGCTGTAATGCTACTTTAAATTTTTACTGGTTCTCACCCACGTTTTTAGTTGATAAAATGGTATGCACCACCTATTACATGTGAAGAGTATATGCATTGTGGGATGGTTTCTGTGATAAAACAAATCTACTCTCATGAATTTTAAGGCTATGGTCCACTTTCATGAAAGTTGTCTCTCTGGCACAGTAGCGCCTCTGAGTTTAATGTTGATACAGATGAAGTACCTTGACTAACATCTCTCCACGCCACCCTTCCTGCTTTTCATGGCTACTACACTACTTTTTAGTTGTGTAAGTTCAACTCTTAAATTGCACACACACATGAGATATGACATTTCTTAAATGATATTTTCAAAAACATTTTACTGTAAGAATCCATTAGAAATTACCCATTTTATATATTTTTGTAGTAAATTAAAATCCCAAATATATGCATTCAATTTATAGAATTTATAGTGAACAACCATAGGCAGTTTTTATTTCAATAAACTATTCACAGAATGGTGATTAAGTTTTTTTCTCGCGGAATCTTAATGCCAGTGCAAACCTTGTCCTACCTTATGTGTCTCCAACACTCTTTAGTGGAAGCATGCCATTTGCAGACTTCTATAGCACCATTTGGTTTGACCTGTTTATCATAGGCATCTTTTTTGGTGTATATAACAGCAGTTCTTCCATTCTGATGCTGTGAAATGTTTAATTGTTTGAGTGTGCCATGACACCATATCCATTTTCCCAGTAACATTTTGGGCCATTTTCAGGTTTTTGATACGAGAAACAATCCCCATCCTTTTTGTCTGAGAGTTTCTCCAGGAGGTACACATGGATGCTAGGTTGTAGTTTGGAGGAACGGGCTGCGTCTAGTAGACTGGCTTACCCCCTGTCCAGCGGGCTGCTTGTCATCCCAGCCACCCGGCTAGCTTACACTCGCAATAACCACACAGAAATTGTATTAATTAAATTACTGCCTGGCCCATTATCTCTAGGCTCTTATTGGCTAACTCTCACATATTAGTTTAACCCATCTCGATTAATGTGTATCGTTTCTTGACTGTGGCTTACTGGCATGAGTCTAACCAGTGTCCATCTAGGGCAGGAGAACCATGGCGTATGCCTGTCTCTGCTTTCTTCCTCCCAGAATTCTGTTCTCTCTTCCCCGCCTACCTGACTTCTGCTCTATCAACTAGGTCAAAGTAGTTTCTTTAATAACCAATGAAAGCAACACATAGACAGAAGAACCTCCTACTTCACTAGGTAATCCCATATTCTTTTACAAATCTGGTTGCAGATCCAGTGATATGTTGATTTTCATCCTCCTTTTCTTATAAAACTCTGACTACTAAATATTTATAATCTATTAGGATAGAGGAGTCATGAATTTCTATGCACGATAAGTCTATTGTTGGGAATTTTTTTTTTTTGATTTTTGAGACAGGGTTTATCCATAGCTTTTGGTTCCTATCCTGGAACTAACTCTTATAGACCAAGCTGGCCTCGAACTCACAGAGATCCACCTGCCTCTGCCTCCCGAGTGCTGGGATTAAAGGCATGTGCCACCACCGCCCGGCCTGTTGGGAAAATATTTTGCTTGCTCTTTGTGCAGGTTTGGATCTATATATATGTGCGAATCCTTATTATTCACGTAATGACATACCTGTAGTTACCATCAAGGGACAATGCCAAGACCAAAGAGTGCGATTAGGAAGGATTTCTTTGACACTGTAGGTGTCCATACACTCTCGTCCTAAATGCTGTGATGCTGTCCATGGTGGGACGAGGATATGCAGGCCTTTGAAGGTTTTCTCTGGGAGTTCATTCTTACTTAACCTTTGCTGTTAAGAGCCTGCCATTTGGAGAGGCTCTCACTGTGACCAAGACTATACCTTAAATCTACTGACCTAAGAAACTTTTTCTTTGCTTTCAATGTGAGCATAACAGTTTTAATTTTATGGCTTCAAAGAGAACACAAATGTGTGTGCAACTTCACAATGGGATGCTCCCGAGGGCAGCTCTCGCCAGATCAGATCAGATCGGCTATTCATGAGTAGCTTGTTTAATGATTGTATGACTTTGTAAGATGGAAACTCCCAAGTGGCATCTGAATGCATGATGGGTCCCATGGTGATATGAAGGTCTTCACATTCATGCCCAGCACTCATCATTAGCAGGAAAATGCTCCAAAAAAGCTAGGTCCTTTGGTTTAAAAGATTTTCATACTAAAGACATATGACAAAAATTACAAATGAAAAGCAACCAGAAAACTGGAATTTAGTTTCTTTTAAAATTAATTACAATATGTTTCTACACAATATTTATCAAACATAAATGTAGTATCTCTTCTCAAGAAAAATCCCTCCAATTTTAGTTTCGATTAACATGTACATTTTTAGCTATTAACAAAGACAATCAGCTACTGACCTAAAATATTAGCTACTAATTATCACTTTATTAGTAAAAGTGAAGAGTTGTGAATATAATTAGTGAAATGTTATACAGGGTGTTTTTCCCCCTCATCATTGTTCAGAACCCTTCAGTAACCTTTTCCTACTCCAACAACTGAATCTTTGGAAAAACTCCCTAAGGAGGTGAAAACTACAGGTTTAGTACATAATTCATCATTGTTAAACAAAAAATTCCCTTCTTTTTAAAAAAAAAATGATTTTAATTCAAATCTGGTCTTGATGAATTAGATTAAATTGTTTCCAGGGTCAGAGGTCACTGTGCACACTGAGGCTGTCTAAATGAAAAGTTTTGGCCATCCCCAGCCGTGGTGGTTACCAGGATCTATCTCCTGGATAGATAAGGTGTAGGTGTAATTCTGTTGATGCAGGGAGGCTATCTGAAAAGAAACAAGTATGAGCAGTCATCAAACAAATCAAAGCACATCAAACCACAAATGCCACCAGCAAAATGAAGCAAATAAAAGAAAGCTGGGAGCATTCACCGGATTGAAACAAAGCTCTGGAGCTGTATTGGACCTCTGTTACTGTTCCTCCTCTATGGGCAGATGGGATCCTGTGAGTCTTACTCAAGCTCCTGGCCGCCCAGTCTTTTCTGTGTCATGGAATACACCCACATAGTGTTTGCTGAGAGCAAGGAGGACAAGAACACTTGAGAGTCACGTGGCTTTAAATTGAGATTTTCTAAATTTGTATTCTTCATTGAGTCCTTAACGTTACACCAGAGAAAAGAATTGGTTAGAGCTGCACTGCGGATGGGAAGGAAGATTTGTTTCCTGGAAATCCTGATGTGTGTGAGGAGAAGCAAAATCAGAAATGTTGTAGATTTTTCCAAGAGTAATTTTATTATCATTGTTGAGGGCAGAATGACTGAGGGAATGGTAATTAGCGGGAATGTTCTCTTCATTTATTGTGGTCAGGGTATCTGTGGGCACTAGAAATTTAGCAGTTGGTATAAGGAATGTGATTTTTGAGTTTGAAGTACAATATAAACATTCAGTGGGAAAGCTATCAAACAAGCGAATAGAAGAAATGAGTACAAGTTCAGTGGATGGGTCTGGGATAATGAAAATAAACTGAGAACCAAAATATTGGTGATAATTAAAGCTAGAAACTTGAATGAGTTTACATAGAGGATTGACTAAGATGAGAGAGAGAGAGAGAGAGAGAGAGAGAGAGAGAGAGAAAGAGAGAGATCTCCAAGGGCTGAGCATTAGGTCATGTTGATATTTAGGGACCAAGGAGAACTTAGTCTTAGTTCGATGATTAAATAGTAGAAGCCAGGAAGATGGCAAGAGAATTGTTCAGTGTGTGTCCAGTAGACAAGTGAAGAAAAATTTTCACAAAAGCAGAGCTTATCATAGGCTAAATGATATCAGGGATTCAGAGAACATGAAGGTGGGAGCTTATATTATGAAGGGATGACTTTTGGCAATGGTACTGTTCTCATAGTCATGGCATAATGGCAGACAGAAGCATCCTGAGGGAATAAGGGTTGGTGCATTCCTTCATGATGGGAAAGGCATGGCGGAGTTCTTGCTGAGAGCAGGAGAAAGAGTCTTGCCTAGGGATGAGCACACCAGTTGATTATCCAATACAAGATGCTCATCCCCGAAAGCATGCTTGTAAGTAACACACAGACTCATCTGGTTGTTTTTATTGATTTAGAAATATATATGTTTACATACATATATGTATGTAACAGCAATTAATAAAAAGGCTATAAAGTTGAGAGTAAGGAGGGGTATATGGGAGAGTTTCCAAGGAGGAACTTTGTCTGAAAGGGGAATAATGTAGCTAGATTATATTCTCAAAAATAAATAAGATTATAAAAAATTCTTTATTTTAAAATCAGTATGTTAAACTTCAGGACAAAGCATTAAATTTAAAATAATAATTTAATTTTACAGTAATTTCAAACTTTGACTTATTCTTTCCATTGAAATTCCTAAATAGTCGGATTTAATAGTGTTATAAAAAGCAATATTAGTAAAAATTATTTTTGGTAAGAGTTAATTGAGATTCTTTTTTGGAAATTAAATTAATGAACTTATGTGAACTTACTAAATTGAATTTCATACATATTTATTCAGAGCAGTGTTCTTGTATATGTCTGTTTTGGAATGGTGTTCCCCTCCACTGGTCTCTTCTGTGTGCTTCCGTCAGTTTCTGCACACTGCCTCAAACTCTCATCCTCCGTGTGTGGGAGGAGGCTGCCCATGACCTTCCAGGTTTTAAAAGGCCATTCTTAATCCTTGAAATATACACAGAAATCTTACAGTCAGCTTGCCTATCTAGTTTCTGCCCTATCAAAAGGCCAAGGCAGTTTCTTTATTCGACCAATGAAAGCAACACAAATACAGAAGGACCTCCTAGACCAACAGAATTTGTCCTAGGCCAGTCTTGGTTAGCTACAGAGTGTGTTCTAGGCCAATCTTGGGTTAGCTACAGGTGTGTTCTAGGCCAGTCTTGGTTAGCTACAGAGTGTGTTCAAGACCAGCCTGGGTTAGGACATAGTATGTTCAAGACCAGCCTGTATAAGGACATAGTGTATTCAAGGCCAGCCTGGGTAAGGACATAGTGTGTTCAAGGGCAGCCTGTATAAGGAGATAGTTTGTTCAAGACCAACTTGGGTAAGGACATAGTTTGTTCAAGGCCAACTTGGGTAAGGACATAGTATTTTCAAGGCCAGCCTAGGTGAGGGCGTAGTGTGCTCAAGACCAGCCTGGGTGTTCAAGGTCATCCTGGGACCTTGCTAAGACTCTACCTCAAGATGAGACAGGAGGGTTGAGATGTGGATCAATATTAGAGTTCGTGTTTACTGTGTGCAGGGAACTGAATGCAATTCAGTACTACACAAAATATATTCTCTTAAACAATATATAAATATTACTTCACTAATCAGCCATGCAGCTTATGTTATAGCTTTATTTCTGGATCCCAAAACATAGCTTAGATTGTAATGCTTAGTGAAGTAAACCTAAATCTTTGGCTCTCTGCTGCTTAAACTCATGAAAAGTAAGCAAGGATTCTAATTATAATCAACTCAAATCTAATAGAAATATTAATGAGATATTTTGAAGATATTATGATCTGAAAATAAGAATACTCTGACTCCTTCCTTTCCTATTGCTGTTCCTTTTGTTTTCTTCTCTTATTGCTATAGCTAGGACATTTAGCACAATATTAAATAAGAGTGGAAACAGTTCATCTTGTTCTTGATTTTGGTACGAATGATTTTCTGCAATCTCGATTTAGCATGATGTTTACTAAAAGTTTGTAATATGTAATCTTTATTATATTGGATGTGTTCTCTCCAGCCCCGTTCTCTTGAGAATTTCTTTAGAAAGTCTTATTGGATATGTCAAAGGTGATGTTTGCATCTTCATGTGATTTATGCTCTTCACTCCACTAATGTGATATATTAAAATAATTTATTTTTCCTATATCGAACATTCCTGGATTTGTGGAATGAAATAATATTTAAAACAATTTATTCATTTTATTTATGTACAAGAGGTTTTTTTTTTTTGATTTTTCAATACAGGGTTTCTCCGTAGCTTTTGGTTCCTGTCTTGTAGACCAGGCTGGCCTCGAACTCACAGAGATCCGCCTGCCTCTGCCTCCCAAGAGCTGAGATTAAAAGTGTGCGCCACCACTGCCCGGCTTGTACAAGAGTTTTTAACCTAAATCTCAGTATGTGTAGCATGTTTTTGGTACCAGAGGAGTCCAGAAGTGGGCATCAGATTTTCTGGAACTGAAGTTACAAATGGTTGTGAGCTGTGGGATTGGTGCTGGGACCAGAACCTGGGTCCTCTGCAATAGAAGGAAGTGCTCCCAACTGCTGAGTCTTTCCTCTAACTTTAGGTTTATAGTTTGTGATGAAATTCAGCAACTATTCATAATGAAAATTCTTAGTAAAGTAAGTATCACTTAGTAAGTTAACTGCGTTTAAGAGACTTCTTTAGTCAGAGAAAGAATGCTTAAGGATGCTCTTTTAGGGTCACTGTATGAAATGATAGTAGTCGAGTGGTCTCAAATCTCTGTCCTCAGTAGACCTACCAACCTTGATATCTGTATGTTAGCTCAACTCCACGTTTCTGTAATGCAAGGAAGACGAGACCTCATATTTTCAGGAGCATGACCAGCTAGTTTTTCTTAGTCTCAAAGGAGCAACGTTTGCCATGGTGACTTTGGTGCTAAATTCTCCTCACTCTGTGTAGTCACATATTGTTTTTAGCAGAGTCGTGTGAAGTGGTATTGAGTTGCAAAGCCTATCTTGAGAAAACCTGAGTTCATTTCACTGTTATGCCATTCAGTTGCCGGCTATGAAAATTTCACTCAGTCTGTGTCACATGTCTGTGTATTTTAAAAATTGTCCGGTAATAGTAACTGACCCAAGGCTGCACAGAGCCTGGTGATGTACTCGTTCTTCCGTCTAATACAGGCAAATCCACAGTCTTCCTACACTTACTACCAGTAGATGGGGCCCCATGTCTTAATTTGTGAAAGTCTTCACAACTAAGCATTAAAAGCACACAAACTGTAGCCCATAGTTCTTTAAGTATGTTCTTGAGATTTTTAACAACGAGAAATCTTAGCTACATATATATTTTTGTGTTTCAATGCTATAGAATACCTTTGGTTTAAAAATAATGCCCTTGGTTTTTAATTTATTAGCTATGTTACCATAGATAGCACACTTAACCTTTCTCTTTCTAATTTTCCTCACTAATAAATTGATTTGAATAATAGTGCCTATTTCATAGAGAGCTTTTGTTAATACTAAGGAGGTAAACATATATAGCTTGAACTAACAATAAATAATCAACAGTAAATAGGGGTATAATTGTTATTGATAGAATTAATTCAATAGCATGGAAATCTGGAGCATATAATAGATCCAGAACAGCTTCAACCATGAGGAAATATGGTCACTAGTATCTGAAATGGTCATATCTCATTTCAAAGAGTTTGCAATTCTTTGACCTTTGGTGCATTCAGCAGTGATTTCAAATGTCGATACACTAGATTAAACATGCTCTGATTTTATGCCAATAGTTCTGTGCTTTGGAGAATTGTGAAATAGCTTTCTTCTGGTCAAACACAAATTAGCCTGTGCACAGACAGCAGCACTAGGCTTGATTTGGGAATGTATCCGGCAGCGGGTCTGTCCTTGATCTGATGCCATTGGACATCTTATTAGTGTTTTCCTTTTGCTGAAGTCATACCCACTAGGCACTTCTGTCCGATTTCTCAGGCTATTCCTTTCTCCCATGACCATCATGACCATCTGTCTTTTGTCTTCCTCCTCTCTTATCTTTTCTTCATCTTAGTCTTTTTTCTACTCTCTGTGAGCATTTACTGCACTCAGAAGAGCTCGTTGCCCAACAGTGTTCTCACTCACCAGGGAATTCACAGCTTGATGAGGTGGTGGTGCTTAGTGGTGATCTGTTGAGAAGGACGTAGAATCTACACTGTGGGGAATCTTCTAGTCTGGAAACACTGGGTCTCATCTTGAGTGAATGAGAGAACACTCTTTAGATGTGGACTTAAAGATGAAGGGAGGTACAGATAACAGAAGATGGCTAGAGCATTGGGAGGCTTTTGTAAATCTAATTTTGTATTCATCATTCTAAGAATTCTAGAGTGAGAAATACCTCAATGAATTTAAGAGCATGATTGTTTTACAGAAGAGCAATTGTACTTTAACTTAAAAATAAGAAATAAAATGGTGCACAGTTAAAAGCAGGCATAGTTGAAGGAGAAATGTCAAGACAAAATGGCTAGAAGCTAGAATGAGGGCAAGGCAGGCATCCCAATGATGGCATACAGTGGTGACTGAGTTGTGGGTACTAGGAAGCTGTTGCTGACATGTGTAGACAACAGAAGCTGAAAACTGGGGAGGGAAATTATGAGTGTGGGGTAGCAGTCAGACATTCAAGTAGAAATGTGGGCTTCTAATCATATTGTTGTATACTCATAATTTTGAGCAACATACATTCTTGCAACTATTAATTTAAGTATTTTCTATGAGTTATAACACTATGCTATGAGGTATTATTGCTGGCATAAATTTTAAAGATGTTTTTATTCTCCTATAATACTCATGATCTTGTAGTTAGGGTTGATCTAAATTTGTTTCATGTTGTAATATGCTTATTATTAATAAAGGACAAGAATCAGCTTTAGCCTTTGACTTGATGGAACAGAAATAGAAAGAGAAGCATTGCACAGAAGTGATGTCGTTGATTGGCAAATGTGTTTCAGTGTTTGGAGACTGAGTCTCATGTCGTCCAGGCTGGGCTCAGATTTGTTACACAACTGAGGATGACCCTGAACTCCTGTGCTTCTGCTCTGTCACCCAAGTGCTGGCATTGCAGATATGTGTCACTATGCTGGGTGGCAAATGTGTTGGAGTAATGATCGTTTATATACGGTATTTACAGAGGTCAGTTTACCACCATTAGTCATAGTTTTGGGGCATAAATACTTAGAAAAGTCAATGGAATGGAGTGCTTTAGCTTGTGAATTGTTGATATATATTAGATGATACTACTTTATTTCTTAAAATTATAATAGCAACATAAACTTGTAATCATTTAAAGAACACTGAGATATTAAGGTAATAATTTTTCTATCAGTCTCTTAAGCCATACTGTTAAAGTTGGGCTGTGTATTCTATATATATTTGGCCCACTATATACATTTTATAAATATGCATTTGTATATTTTGGCAAAAAATATAAATAATGGGATCAATGTTTAAATGCCTCCAAGGTTCCTACTTTTGAATGTCTGAGGGCCATCTTTCTGCGCAAACACTCAGTTCATCCCTTCTAACTGTTTCCCTTCTATGGTTTACTTATTTTTGTGTTCACGATGGGTAATTTATAGAGCTTTAAATTGAGCCTTTTGGGATTTTAGTCACAGGCTTACTTTTTGTATGTGTTAAATCAAATTTGAAAAAGTTGGAAAACTATGTCCTTAATATTCATACTGTGCATTTAATTATATTATCCCACTGCTTTAGACACCATTGTCAGAACAGCAGAACATGGCAGTCATGCCAGCGGGCAGATTGGTGTAGTGGTGATCAGTGTGATGTATCTACTAAGGACTTGTTAGTGGTGTTCTGTATATTCGTGTGGATGAACAGCGCAGCCTAAAGGTTTGGAGCCTAACCACACTTCCTCCCCGTCATTCTGTCCTCATCCTTGCAGCATCTGAAGCAAATGTTACTCTAATTCCCAATTTCTGATCTCCTCGACTCTTTCTAAGGTGGCATTATTGTACACACGTATCTTTTAAAAATATATGCTTAATTTTAATTTTTACCTACATAATAGTATGCTATGTTCAATTTTTCTCATTTCTATCATTATAGTTAGCAAGATTTATTACTACTATGTGCCAATCAAATAGGAATTTGTAGATTTGAATAAGTCATTCGGTTATTTGTCCATAGTTGTACATTTTCTTAGGATTATTTCAAATGGTGTATAAGCAAACTGAGCTGTGCATGGATAATATAGTGTCGGTTGATAAGTTATGGTGTTCTGCTTTTCCTTTACACTTCATTAGCACACAGCATCCCGTAGTGGCTGCACACGCTCACTCGCTCACTCTGGAGACAGGTTTCTAGACTTGAAACCCACTGCCACATATCAGCATTTGTATTGATGATTAACAAAAAATTACCACACCTTTTAGCTTACATGTGATTGTTGAACTTTCTTTATTATTATTTTTTATCGTTTTACATACCAACCCCAGTTCCCCCTCCCTCCCCTATTCTTACTCCTCCACTTCCCCCCACTCCACCCCCCCCCATTCCTCAGAAGGGGTAAAGCCTCCCTGGGGGAGTTAACAAAGTCTGACACGCCAAGTTAGGGTAGGACCAAGACCTCTCCCTTGTATCAAGGCTGGGCAAAGTATCCTACCATAGAAAATAGGCTCCAAAAAGCCAGTCCATGCACCTGGGATAAATCCTGGTCCCACTGCCGGCCCCACCCTTCAGCATATCAAGCCACATAACTGTCACCCACATTCAGAGGACGTAGTTTGGTTCCATGCAAGTTCCCCAGGTGTCAGTCCAGAATCTGCGATTTCCTACTAACTCTCTGTGGTTTTCCCCATCATGATCTTGACCCCCTCTTGTTTATATGATCCCTCCTCACTCTCTTCAACTGAACCCCAGGAACTTGGCTGGCTTGGCTATTGGTCAATGCAACGTTGCTGGATGGAGGTTCTATGATGATAGTTAAGGTAGTCATTAATCTGATTACAGGAAAAGCCAGTTCAGGCACCTCTCCACTATTGCTAGGAGTCTTGGGGTCAACCTTGTGGGTTCCTGGGAGTTTCCCCAATACCAGGTTAAGATAACGAGTGTGCTTCATTGCTCCCTTTTCAAGGTTTCTGGGTGACATGGCCCCAATTCTCCAGCTTTATCCTTCTTCCTTTGGCTTCTGGTATTACATTCAAGGACTCATTGCAAGTCAGATGTCATGAAAAACTTCCCCACATTTTCTTCTAAGAATTCTACAGTTTCTGCATTTCCTTTAGGTCTTTAATGGATTTTTAGTTCATTTTGTATGTTGTGTGATTTTGGCTACCTTGCTGAGGATCGCTTGTTAGCATAAGAAAGGGTGCATTTTAGGGGGTCCCTACTCTACTCCCTCATTCTATGCACCTGCTGTGAGGACCCCCTGTGACTCAGTGGATGTTGCCAAGTTCCTGGGATATAGTCTTGCCTGGCGGCTCTTCAAGGAAGTTAGGTCGGTGCTTGGCATTGCCAACTCCCGTATGTTAGCCAGCCTGTTTGATGGAATAAACTAATTTGTTACTTGGTTATTTTATTATTGAAGCATTAAAAAAAAAAAACCCAAGATGTTATCCTCAACTTTGTGTTTCTTCCCCCTTCTTTGGTATGGAAGCTTTATGAGGTGCTGTGTATGCCTCACTTCCTAAACATTCTCGATGTGTATAAATGCTCATAAAAGTTTGTTTCCAATAATCTGGAAGCAAGTGAGCAAATATATTGAAACATAAACCTTCAGCCTCCCCTGTTAGCCAGAGATTTATATGCAGCAGTTTATCTGGGGTCTTCCTGGGCCAGCAATTGTTCACTGATAATCAGTGGGTGAGGAGCCCCAGGGAAAAAAACAGAAGATGAAGGGAGCAGTTTTCCTGCCTAAGGACACAGCAATACAAAAGACAGCTGTTGAAGATAATGGAACCAGTGCTTAATGGCTTCTTTCATTGTCTGCTATCACCATAGGACTCTGTTCATATTTAAATGAAGTGAATCATTTCAAGTGTGTGTGTGTGTGTGTGTGTGTGTGTGTGTGTGTGTGTGGTTATAGTACAGCAAAATCTTGTTGAATATTTTTTACTTAAATTCTTCGGTCCAGTTTTCTGTTGAAAATACAACCATTGCCCATCTATTTGAAGAAAGTTGACAGAAGATGAGTGTAGAAAAGAGAAGAGAAGGAGGATGTGAAGGGAAAAAGCAATAGCGCACAGCCATGCAATTCATGAGCCTTTTGCATTAGCACATATAATCAAATATTTAAATGCTGATTTTTTTGCATAGTACTTAAAATTAGTTCCTTTAATTACAGTGATTAATAATTTTCTATGGAAGCAAGCAATGAAAATCACCAAGTACGTTATGTTGTCACTGTTACAAGTATCTTATCGGTAGTTGCTTTTCTGGTTTGAGTTGCTGCTGTTGGAACATTTTTAGGGAGGTCGGTATTGCTTTCACATACTGTATAATGCTGTTTTCCCCTGTATTCTATAAAATATCACCAGGCAAGATGTGGCTGCTATGGAATGAGACTAAATTTTATCAGTGACTTAGGAGCCCGTTTGCCTGTTGAGGAAAGCAGGAATTTCTTCATCATTATTTCCCACTCATTACTAAATAAATATTTTTTAATAATCAGACCTGCTATAATAAAGCTTGGAGTCAGCATTGCTCGTGTAGCTCTGGTATGAGCATCATAAACCACCTATGAAAAGCAGTGCTCATGGCGATGCGACTCAGTGTAAGAATTGTGTTGTGGCTGCTCTGTTTTGTGCAATCTATTAACCCCATAATAATGACTTTGTATTATCTTCTCCTTCTTTCCAGAAGATGAAATGAAGAAACCTGCTTTGCCCTCTCCTGACTTCAGCAATGCGACTGGGGATACTCATGGAAAGAAGAAAGTGGCGTTCAGATTGGAGGGGGAAAGGAGTCAGCTACATTCCAGGAGTAAGCGATTTCTGTCATACCCAAGATACGTGGAGGTTATGGTTACAGCCGACGCTAAGATGGTCCATCATCACGGGCAGAATCTGCAGCACTATGTGCTGACCCTCATGTCAATTGTAAGTACCGCAATAGGGTTCTTTTTAAAGATTTCTCTTATGTTTATTATTTTGTGAGTCTGCTGTACATGTGTGGGTACCCTTAGAGGCCAGAAGAGGGAGATCCCTGCAGTGCTCCTGGGTTCCCTGACCTGGCTATTGACCTCGTGTTCTCTACAAGAGCAGCAAGTATTCTTAAATTCTGGGCTATCCCTCCAGTTCCAACGTAATGGGATTCTTACATTATCTAAAATAGTCCATTTGATGCTTTTCATATATAATTTTAAAATGTCTTTCCAAACTCTGGATGTGAGCAAGCTGTGTTTTCATTAGAGCTGGAATTTCAGCTGTTACTCTGGCAGCTTTTATATTTGACAATCTCGCCACCACTTACAGTTGAAGTGTTCTCTATGTGAATGGCTTCTGCCCTCTAGTGACAGAGAATAGCCTTGTGCAATTGATCTTTGAATCTGAATATTAAAACCTCCATCTGTTGTCATGGAGAGAAGAGGATATGCCTTTGACTACTATTACATCCCTTTAATCAGAAGGTTGGTACACCCTCTTTGGAGGCAAAGACTCATTGCGAGTAGAGCTGTCATAGGAGATGTGGGATTCCAGTCTTTGCTTTGGTGTTAGACTCTCTGCTGATAGTGGGGGGTTCTGGTATCCGCAGGTCTAGTACCGTGAAGGTCATGTCAGCTCTCTGCAAGCACATGTACCCATGCATGCACATGCATCAGCTCACTCTTGTCACCCTTCCCTGAGTGTCCCTGGGTTTAGTCATGTTGTTCAGGGGAATTCACAAAAATCACCCCATCTTATGCTCCGGTTGTCCAGGTTTCATTGACAAAATACAATCAGTCACCTGTCTGTGCAGGCTCAGCATCGTTAGGGACACACTTTATGGCTGGAAGTGCATCTGCATGTATGGAACTGAGGCCTGTGCTGTTGCAGAGACCTGTCCAAGACACCTCTGTGTGACCTTGCCTGTTTCCTTAGACAGAATTCTCCAGTTAAAGTTACTATGATTTAAGATCCTAAGATCATCTCATTTTTCTAACCTGTGGCACTTTGTCTAAGGTCCTTGCAAATATATCAGGTTAGATACTGCCCAAATATAGTACTAGGTGCAAAGTGGATGCTTAGTAAAGTTACTGAAATGATGAAAAGTAGTTAAAGGCGAATAATAATTTTGTAATTTCTGAAATTGTACTACATACTCATTCATGTATTTGAACTGATTAAAAAAGATAGAGATTATGAATTTAAGTATATACTGATGGTATTTTTTTTAACTTCTGAATCCAGAATAATTATTTAGCCCTTTCTTTCTTTCTTTCTTTCTTTCTTTCTTTCTTTCTTTCTTTCTTTCCTTCCTTCCTTCCTTCCTTCCTTCCTTCCTTCNTCTCTCTCTCTCTCTCTCTCTCTGTACGTGTGTACCATGGGTTTTCTAATGAGAATTATGGTATGAAGGACGCCGTTTGCCATGTAGAACATTAAATCAATTCTATGGAACACTGGATAAATTTAGTGATAAGAAGATGACATTTGTCAAAAAGATTGTCTAGAGGGAGACACTGAATGAAAACACTAGATTTCATGACAGCAGTGTTTGAAGTGTTTGGTTATAGACCTCTGGTGCAGAGCTTTAGAAATACTGACTAGAGGAAGCAAAGGAGTGTACCAGGAAATGTGGAAGAGCCATATTTGGTGATATTTCTATACTCAATTGAAGTTCTGATGTCCTTATAGAAAAATCAGTTAATGTTATGGTTTTGGAGGAACCTGGACATTTTGAAGCTTCCTGAGAATAAGGCAGACCTTTTTTATGTTATGGAAAGACTCTTGTGTCTGATGTTTCTTGAAATCACAAGCCAGGGCCTCGACACAGCACTCTGAAGGTTTTCACTAGGAAGAGCACAGATTTCAGCTGGGGCTGGGGCATGCATGATGCTCTTGGCCGTTCTCAGTTAAAAGTTTGATTATAGAGTGACAGATGAGACAGAGCTGAGAAGAGGCACCACTCAAGTTATGAGTGGTGTAGAAGACACATGTAGGGGAGTGTAAGGCATGCGTGTGGATGTGTGTGTGCGTGTGTGTGTGTGTGCTTCCCCTGCTCAAGACCGAATTTCAAAAGACTTCTACAGGCCTGGGTAAACCATTGAATCCTCAGCACAGTAGGACAGGTGGTCACACCAGGGCTTGTTAGATTCGGTCAATGTGTTCTATGTCTTTAAAGTCCATTTTCAAAATAGCTCTAAAGCTGTGGAGAAGAACTGGCTCCACTGAGTACCCGCAGGTGTCTCTAGGTTAAGAAGGGTCCAGTGAGTCTTACCTAGTTTCCCCTAATTTCTTTATAAATGTTTAATATTTCTAACTGAAATAAAGTTACATCACTCCCCTGCCCTGCTTGTTCTTCCACCTTCTCCAAGCTAACTCCCAACCTTCCTATGTTCCCCACTCTCAAGTGTATAGCTTCTATTCCTTGATTATATCTGTGTGTGCATATGTGTTTGTGGGTCTGTGTTTGTGTCTGTCTGTATTTGTGTGTGTGTGTCTGTCTATGTGTGTCTGTCTGTCTCTGTGTATGAATATGTATGTGTGTTTCTGTGTCTGTGCCTCTGTGTGTGAGTGCATCTGTGTGTGAGTGTGTGTTTGTACACCTGCTGAGGTCCAATCTTTTTGCTTGTGTATATGGTTTCAAGGCTGACCAGTCTACCCTGAACAACCAATAAGGGTCTCATGCCTGGGAGAAACTAGTTTTTGTGCTCTCAGTAATCAACAGTTGTGTTCTTGTAGTTCTTAGTCTAAGGGTGGGACCCCAGACATTTTTCTCTCTTCCACATTAACATGTCCAGTGATACTGCTGTTGTTCTGGTCTTGTTTATACAGCCATTTTTAGGAGAGACCATTTTACAGCAGAGTTTTTAGTATTCTGGCTCTTAAAATTTTTCTGTCTTACTTCTGTGTTCTCTGAGTCACAGGTAGAGGAGTTGTGATGTAGATGTATGTACTGGGCTGGGCTACTCATGATCTGTTGATCTCTGCATTGGGTCCAGTTATGGTTTTCTGTGATGGCTTCCATTGACTGTAAAGAGAGGATTCTTTGATGAGATCTCCAAGTTGTGATTTCAATTTCTTCAATTCATAAGGATGATGAATACTTTTTGAGATATTTAGTAGCCATTTTTCTTTCTTCTATTGAGAACTCTTTGTTTAGATCCCTAGACCGCTTTTTAATTGGATCAATTGTTTCCTTGATGCTTTGCTTTTGGGTTCTTTGCATATTCTGGCACGTGTATAGCTGGCAAAGATTCTTTCCCATTCTGTGAGCTTCTTTGGCATGATTGATTGTTTCCTTAGCTGTACAGAAGACTTTTAGTTGATTAGATCCCACCTGTAGATTGTTGACCTAAATTCCCGGTAAATGGAATTCTGTTCAGATAGCCCCTTCCTACACCTGTATCTTGCTCAGTACTTCCTGTGCATTCATCCAGCAGTTTTAGTGTTTCCAGTTTCAAATTGAGGTCTTAATCCACTTGGATATAACTTTGTGCAGAATGATAGATATCTCTAATTTTCTTATGTGGATCCAGTTTTTCCTGCACCATTGTTAAAGATGCTATAGTTTCTTCAGTGTGTGTGTTTTTTTCTTTTTCTTTCCCATTTGTCAAATAACAAGATGGCTGTAGTTATGGGTATTCATTTTGGACCTAATGTTTTATTCTATTGTTCTGAATGCTTTGCTTCTGTACCATATTGCTTGTATTACTATTGCTCTATAGTATATCCGGAAGTCGAGAATAGCAATCCTTCTAGTATTTTTCCTTTAAGATTGGTTTACTTATCTGAGGTCTTCTCTGGTTCCCTATAGATCTTCTGGTTTTCCTGGTTTCTGTGAAGGATGTTCTGTGTATTTTTATTGGAATTGCACTGAATCTTTACGTTGATTTTGGTAGGGTGACCATTTTCCCAATATAAACTTTACTGATTCATGAAGTTGGGATGTCTTTCTATTTTCTAAAGTGTTTTTCAATCTTTTTCTTCAGAGACTTGAAGTTTTCATTGTAGAGGTTTTTTATCGCCTTGGTTGGGTTTATTACAAGGAATCTTATTGCCTTTGATGCTATTGTAAATGGGAATGTGTCTATGATCTCAAAAGCTGATACTCTATGAAGTTGGAAAATATAAAAGGAATAGATTAATTTATTGATTAATCCAAATTTCCAGAGTCAAAACATCCTAAACAGACCCACAACCAAGGAGGATACAAATACAAGGCCTTCTAACTAAAAGAAGTCTAAGCCCAGATGGATTCACAGCAGAATTCTGCCAGATTTTCAAGGGTCTACAGTTGATCCTTCTTAAACTCTTAAAAATAATAGAAGCAAAAAGAGCGCTCTAAACTTGTTCCATTAAACCAGTGGTACTCTAGCAGGCAAACTTGGTAAAGACACACACACACACCTCTACCTACTGATGTGGGAGTGATTTCTTATTAATAAAGAAAGTGCCTACGCCCCTTGATAGGCCAACCCTTAGCTGGATGGAGTAAACAGAACAGAATGCTGGGAGAAAGAAGCTGAGTCAGTGAGTCACCATGATTCTCCCACTCCAGACAGACGCAGGTTAAGATCTTTCCTGGTAAGCCAGCTCGTGGAGCTACACAGATTATTAGAAATGGGTTAGATTAATATGTAAGAGCTAGCCAGTAAGAGGCTACAGATAACGGGCCAGGCAGTGTTTAAAAGAATACAGTTTCCATGTAATTATTTTGGGTAAAGCTAGCCGGGTGGCGGGACGCAGCCTGCCACTCTCCTCAACAACCTACAAACTGATATCCTTGATGAACATAGATACAAAGAATCATCAACAAACACATAGTACACTGAATACAAGCACAACTCAAGACAATTATCTGCCACGATCAAGTTGGCTTTATCCTGGAAATGCAAGTCCATTCTTTGCTGTCCTATCTCTTTTATCCTTGAAGTGACAGCATCAGGCTTAGATGGCAGTTGCATATGCATTATTAAATAACCCAAAGTGATGGCAATCAGAGCATTTTCTAGGCATTTGCTATTAAATGTACAGTCTTTAATGAGTCTTAAATGCCCACTAGATGCCAAAGAACTGCATGCTTCCTCGTGTTTCAGTTATTCCCTCATGTGGCTTGTACACATAGCTCCCACACACCTAGTAATAGCTATGGAGGACCTCGTTAGATGGTCAGATGGGAACCTTATTTACTGAAGCATAGTTAATATTATTAGAGGTACTCATTAAGTTAATGTTCTCTTAAATTAACTTTATACTGTTTATTTTAATTTTTGTGTTTTTTTTTACTGTTGTTATTCATGACAGAGAAAATATCAACCACACTGCAATAAATGCGAGTGATCTCCTTGCATGCTTCACGTATGGCACTCTTCCCTTGTCGTGACTCGGTGTTTTGTGTAGCCTTAATTCTTTGCACATGTTCTTTTTATATATGGGGGATGGCATCATTTTCAATTTTAAACAAAAAGATCTTTTTAAACGAATAAAGAAAAGTGTCTTTTTCAAATAAATTGCTTTGTTGGGATCAGAATTTCATAAATAACTTTGTAGTTAAGTTGGCCTCTCTTTAAACAATATATGAAAATTTGCTTTCATATGCTATAGGGGCTGTTTTCCAAATGTTTCTAAATGACTAGGAGATAGTAATATGCCTCACATTTTGTGTCAAATATCTTTTGCCTCAAATTTTCCAAAAGATACAAACAAAAATAGAGCTTATAATATTTTTCTTGACTCATTTATTACTAGCAATTTATGAAATAATATTTATTACATCCTGAAACCTGTGAAGTAAGAAGTGTTGATGTCAGGGAGCAAACATTATTTAAAAAATAAAAGTACATCTTAGTTAGTTCAAGGGAACACTAATATGTGTCATGTTAGAATATAGTGTTATAGAGATGTGTAATGCTTTCCCATGGCTCTGTAGAGCAGGGTGATATGCCAGACTTACCTGGCATTTGTTGTGGCTGCCCACCTAGAACCCCAGGAAAAGTACTAGAATGTGCATGTTCACGTTGGCCTAACTCTGCAGCCCCAGCAATGCTTTTGGCTTTAGTTTTTGTTGTTGTTGTTGTTTACATATTTTTTTTATTGAAAGAAAAGAAAAAAAAAGAAATTCGCACCTCCTCCCAGCCTCCCATTTCCCTCCCCCTCCTCCCACTCTTCTCCTCCTCCCCCCACTCCTCTCCCCCTCCTTTTCCAGTCCAAAGAGAAGTCAGGGTTCCCTGCCCTGTGGAAAGTCCAAGGTCCTCGCCCCTCCATCCAGGTCTAGGAAGGTGAACATCCAAACTGGCTAGGCTCCCACAAAGCCAGAACATGAAGTAGGATCAAACCCCAGTGCCATTGTCTTTGGCTTCTCATCAGCCCTCATTGTCCGCCATGTTCAAAGAGTCCGGTTTTATCCCATGCTTTTTCAGTCACAGTCCAGCTGACCTTGGTGAGCTCCCACTAGGTCAGCCCCACTGTCTCAGTGGGTGGGTGCACCCCTCGTGGTCCCAACTTCCTTGCTCATGTTCTCCCTTCTTCTGCTCCCCATTGGGACCTTGAGAGCTCAGTCCGATGCTCCAGTGTGGGTCTCTGTCTCTATCTCCATCCATCTCCAGATGAAGGTTCTATGGTGATATGCAAGATATTCATCAGTATGGCTATAGGATAGGGTCATTTCAGGTTCCCTATCCTCAGCTGCCCAAGGAGCTAACTGGGGACATCGCCCTGGGTACCTGGGAGACCCTCTAGGTTCAAGTCTCTTGCCAACCCTAAGATGACTCCCTTAATTAAGTTATGTGATTCCCTGCTCCTCTATCCAACCTTTCTTTCTTGGCTTTAGTTTTGAAGAGGTCCTTTGACCTGGGAAGCATTTGTCAGAGGCCTATTATACATTGTGTTATAGTAGCTTTGGCCAATGAGGAGCCTGGTACTGATGAAACTAGCAAACCCTGCTTTAAAAAGTTAGGGACCATATCCTCTTCATCTCTATCGATATAAATGTAGCAATGAATAGATACGGGACATTTTAAATTCAGGGAAGAAGTGCTGTAGTATACTCTGGATCAGTGAACTGCCATGCTTGGACAGTCATTAATGGGAATTTACTGGGAAAGGAGCAGAGGCATTGGCTGTGCGAGGTATTTCTGCAGTGCTGGCCTCTGTGCCTATAAGAAGAGGCTGTGAGGCTGGGGATGAACACCTTAGCCATCAGTCACAGACTGAGCTCAGGCAAAGCCTCACAGAGTTGAGTTCTCCAGCCTGGGAAAACCAAGGCTTAGCTTGTGATGGGACCTCTTCTGTGGTTGATCATGTGACTGGATGAATCTCTTCCACCCTGGATTGCGCAGTACTGAGTGAACCGTAACTGTGTTCACAATTGGAAATAGCTGACACATTGGGAGAGAAACATTAATAAAACTACAAAAATAGGGTAGGTCATATATTGCAGTAGAATATTATGGTCATATAAATGAATATATTTTGATCTTGGAAGAAGTGAAGGTTTTGCTCAGTCATCCCTAGCAATAATTCCCACACTCATATACATTTAAACACTCTGATTTTGGTGGAAGTGCAAATTCTCTAGATACTGAGTTCTGTTGAGCTATAGACTGGTATAGGTAGCAAGACAGAGGGCTGGTTCTTAAGTTTAGCTTCCTATGAGGATTATTTAATCTTTGTGAATTGTCAAACATGCTTACGCATGTTTCAGCCCTAGAGATTCTGTTGTAAATGGTCACATCAGATGGGATGTAAGGGATGGGAAGGAGCCAGGCTTTGATAACGGTTCTCTGAGACTCTCATGTGTCGCTGCCGCACAAGAGGATGGATACTCTAGGTTGGTTCTACTCTGCTGCAGAAAAGAAGGTTTTATCCAAAGCATCTAATCTTTTGGTGTCCACTTACAGGTTGCAGCAATCTACAAGGACTCAAGCATTGGGAACCTTATAAATATAGTGATTGTGAAGTTAGTTGTAATTCACAGCGAGCAGGTAAGAAGCAGGTTGCAGCGAGGGCTGTTGGTTGTAGCTGGCTTTTGGTGGGATTAGCTGCAGATCACTGAAGTCTTACTAGAAATGAGATCTTTGAAAACTTACTTGAAACATGCAGTTTGAACTGGATTTTATGATGCCTATTTTTAATCCCAGCACTTGGAATGCAGAGGCAGGCAGGTCTTTTTGAGTTCAAGGCCAGCCTGGTCTACACAGGGAATTTGACAACCACCCCCATCCCAGACCCCTGCAGCAGTGTGTAGTTAGACCTTGTCTCATAAAGACTCTGTGGTGGAAATAAAGTGGAATGACATCAGTGTTTAATAGAATGAGGAAAATAACACACATGAATCAACAACTTAAATAATTCAGAATGAAAACGTTTAAGCATGCCTTTAATCCCAGCACTCAGGAGGCAGAGACAGGCGGATCTCTGTGAGTTTGAGACGAGCCTGGTCTACAAGAGCTAGTTCCAGGACAGGCTCCAAAACCACAGAGAAACTCTGTCTCGAAAAACCAAAAAGAAAAAAAACTTTTATAATCATAATGGTGAAGGATTTAAAATACATTAAATTTGTTTGTTGTTTGTTTTTTGAGACAAGGTTTCTCAGTGCAGCTTTGGAGCCTGCCCTGGAACTTGCTCTTGAAACATTATTTTTTTTTTTTCAGTTAGATTTCTAGTCCTGAATATTTGATCATTATGCTAGATCAGTATTTATTTATTTATTTATTTTGGTTTCTTGAGACAGGGTTTCTCTGCGTAACAGCCCTAGCTGTCCTGGAACTAGCTCTTGTAGACCAGGCTGGCCTTGCACTCACCAAAATCCACCTGCCTCTGCCTCCCTAGTGCTGGGATTAAAGGCACGCACTACCACCACCTGGCTAGATCACTTTTCAATGCTAAAATATATTTAATTAAAACTAAGAGCAAGGCTGATGTTTCTCTGTATGAGCCTGTAAACATGCACTCTGATAAACTGTGGATTCTCGTAAACATGGGCGGCAAACAGGACTGAAACGTTTTTCTTTCTCTGAGTTGTTCGTTGCTTTCCAGGAAGGACCAGTCATCAGTTTTAACGCAGCTACCACACTGCGCAACTTTTGCCTGTGGCAGCAGACCCAGAATGTGCTGGACGATGCTCACCCTTCCCACCACGACACCGCTGTTCTCATCACTAGGTATGTCTTTTGAAAGCCTCTTGTGCAGAGGGATGCTCTACTCTTTCTGGCATGAGAACTGATACATTTTGGCTACACTGTTTTTTTTTTTTTTCCCCATGAACACATGAAAGTATTCGTGGGAACTCTATTAGATTGAGAACAGTTGACTCTTCTTTGATTGAGATTGTGGGAAGTCAGTAGAATGAGCCATGCTATGATCTAAATAAAATACTTTCCTTATCATGTTATCTCTAACATGAATGAGAGCATTAGAGAGAATACATGGAAATTGGCATGTATGTCGATCTGAGGGCCCGTTTTACCCATTCCCTCTTCCCTGTGTTTCCGCCTGTCATCTTTTATCAACTGTGAGTCATTCCCTGGTTTTGGGGTTACCATAATTATCAGGCTTCCCTTGCTGAGAACAACTCCCACTGTTACAAACCATTTCCTTCTTCCAAATAGCATAATTCAGGGCTAAATCACACCTTGTTTCAATACCATGGTACAGGGATGTATAGTATTTGATGTTTGTTTAGATAGTTTACTAATGAAATCCTTCACATTGGGGCCAATCTCAAGGAAAGGTGAGCTTTCCTGAACCTTGAAATAAAAGTTTATTTTATCACTTTTTAAACAAAGGCAGGATTTCCTTAACTTCTCCATGCCCTCTTAGCCTATGGTTCTGGCCAGCATTGTGACTAAAATCAAGAGCAGAAAGTTCACAGTGAAGGATTTACGATCAGAGAGAGAACGAGCATTGAGAAGAGACATATGAAAGAGATGGGGTTGGGCTGGGCATGGCCACTGTCCGGCCACAAGGCCAGAAACTCAGGAATTAGGGGCAAAAAGTAGCATCTGACTTCCAAAAGCATACACATTTTGCACAACCGCGGTTAGCAGCAGGGGCAAATGTGTGGCGGTGGAAGCAGCTTCATCTTCACAGTGTAGGCTTACAGAGCATCTGCTCCCCACTGGGGCACACAAGTGAGGCGCCAAGCTAACTCCAAAGCCTTTGCGTGAGCACTGATGGGGTTGGGGGCCGAGTAGAGATAGTTTGGGCAGGGTGAAAACTATAATTTTGTGTTGACTCACTGCAACCGTATTGTCTGAAAAGGTTTCCAAATATTATCTTTTATTTCAAGGGAAGACATTTGTGGAGCTAAAGAGAAATGTGACACATTAGGTAAGTTCTTTCATCAGTTAAACTTAGCTTATTGATTATTTAGTGAAATATTTAAAATTACATTTAAAGTTTTCCTGTTTCATTTGAATGATTTTTGATGTGTGGTGTTGGTAAGTAACTGTCTCTTACTTCTTTGATTCTGCCTCTGAATTTTGTAGGATAGCAAGAACTAATATTTAGTTGTTACTAAATACCAAGTGCTATGCATGGTGTGGTACTTAATGTGTTTTTGTGTGTAGGAGATAATACACATTAACCCACAAGCCATCTTGAAGACTGTAGTGTAGAGCCCTGAACCTGCCACCAGGTCCGAATATGCCAGCTAGAACTTGGTTTCTCTTATAGCCAACCTGTGTCCAGCCCTCACTGTATGTTTCCGCCTTTCCTGATGAGGTGACCAATGCAAAGAATTTTAGCCTTGTCAATTTCTTCAAACCTTTGAAATGCAACATTATGTATATAATGCTTCTCTAAACATGGCAGTGTTTACTTTCTTTATTTTTAACTTTGTAGCTGTGGTTATGTCTTTCCATGTCTGCATAACATTTCAGGCACACTCCTAGACTAAAGTCCTGTTAGGAAAGTGGAACTGATCACTTT
Organism: Alexandromys fortis; assembly: GCF_014885135.2. Classification (NCBI taxonomy): domain Eukaryota; kingdom Metazoa; phylum Chordata; class Mammalia; order Rodentia; family Cricetidae; genus Alexandromys; species Alexandromys fortis. The sequence goes on from NW_026067901.1 coordinate 4,165,292, forward strand.
TCTGTTGACTTCCTGGGTTGTTCATTGTGCTGCTGAGGGTGAGCATCCCTCATCTAAAATGCTAACATTTGAGGGCCCATGTAACATTTCAGAAGTTTCAGATCCTCAAGAGTTTTGAAGATTGGCCTTTCGATGCATTCTATGTAAATATCCCCAACTTTGAAAACCTTTGAAACTGAAGTACTGTGGTCCTACTAGTACAAATCATTTTTAAAGTGATCTCATCAACACGCGTCTCATACTCTTTGCCACTTTCAAACAGTCGTTATTACTTCTGCCCATCAGACCCTTTGCGGGTTTTAAGACTTGCTAACCATTTGCTTCAGATGTTGTTGGTATGCATTTGTGGCCTGACAGGGCAATTTTATGGCCAGTTTTCTGATCACATAAAACATAAAGGCTTGCAAGTAAAGCATTCGTTTTAGAATGTGCACTTTTGAAGATGACACATAAAGTCAGGAGGTAAGGGAGTCAGTATTGCGTTCTAAATCTCAGCTCAGCTCTGTGGGAATTCAGCTGTTGGTAGCTGGATAGTGCTGATCGGGGCTGGGATGAGGAAGAGCATTCATAAGACTTGTCTTCACCGTTCACCTGTTTTGACAAAGGAGAAATGCATTATAGAGTATATCATATATACATATACATATAAATGCATTATAAAACACATTATGAATTAATTAAAAGCTTGCATGTGGAAGCTTGGATTTTAAGCTTTAGGGTTTCTCTGTCATATTGATTCTAAAGAAAGGTCTTTTGGGGAAGACGTTGCCCAAGCAAGGCCTCTTGGCAAGATAGTCATGAAGAGGGTAAGTCTTTCCTCGGCTAATGAGCATCTCAGACTCAGATTTCTGGTTTAACATTCATTTCTTTAAATGCACAACACAACATTATGATGGTTTGCAATCTACCTCCATGCCAGCATGGCATTCAGGTTGTTACCTTTTGTGAGTAATTACTACACGGTGACCGATGGAGTCCTGCTTCTTCAGTACTAATTCTTAAATATGTCATTAGAAGTTAGGTTGCATCCATAAGTTCTTGTGAAAAGAATCCTCACAGGCACGTAAATTTTAGGGGGTGGAATTAGAAGCTATAGTATTGAGTTTTATTTAAAAGCCCCAAATTGAACTTCAGCGACGGTGATGGAGTTGGGATTGTTATAATGAATTATCATGAAATTTCTCACTCTCTCAGCTCGCAGGACTCGTGATAAGCTCGAATTGTCACTATTGTTGATGTCCCACTAGGTCCCACCACTTCCGCCTCTCCACAGCATGTTTCTTTGCCTGTCACTCTTTGTATGGGAGAGAGAAGATTTTGCTCTTCCCATTGCCCAAACAGTCAGGGATTACTGAGTGCTTGCAATGACCCGTCTATCCAAGCCACGCCTTGTTGTAGCTGGCATATATTAAATGGCAAACACCATGTCAGACACTTACACTTTACTTGTGTGACTGTGTGGTACCTGTCTATTCCAAGCTTTACCGTAGCTCTTGATTTCTTCTTGATTGTTCTAGTGGGTGGAACTCTGCCTGCTGTATTCCCCACACTAGACATTCTGCTCTCCCTTTCCCTATGTTTGCAGAAGAATATTGGCTCATCCAAGTCTTTAAATTATTTTTTGAATGAGACAATCCAAAAGTTTACAAAACAACAAAAAACAGAAATGCCAAAACAAAACAAAACAAAATTTCAATGCAAACTATTCAGTCTGTTTTTTCATCTTTTGGCTTTAAATATTTAATATTTAAATATTTATTGTTATTAGGCAGTTCTGCATTCATTTTCAAGTCACAATGCCACCACTAGTGTTTTATATTTAGTTTCACATTGTGGTTTTGGTGGCGTTTCCCCTTTGATGAGATACGTGTGTGTCGTCTTTTTTAGGTTTAGCGGAGCTAGGCACCCTGTGTGATCCCCTGAGGAGCTGCTCCATTAGTGAGGAGAACGGCCTGAGCGCTGCCTTCACCATCGCCCATGAGCTCGGGCACGTGTGAGTACCTTTCCTTACCTGAAGAATGTGCCTTCCGCTTGCCGTCATTCCGCCACGAGCACCTGTATTACTTCATCAAACAGTGCAGTGTGGTTTTCATCCCCTATCCTTGAAAGGCTAGCTTTGTGGGTTTTATTTGTGATCTGTGTTAGGTCAGATGGCTGCACAGACCAGCAGATTAATGAAAGATCTAGAGCATGGGGATTCTTTTATTCGCTTACTGCACTGGCTTACATAACAAGCACCCCTGACCTCTATTCCTTGTTATCCTATACATAACCAAGTACCACCCTCTGCCATCTGGGAGAGCCTGCAAGGGCTCCTAGTTCACAACTCCCCAACAATACTTGAAAGACCAACTTGAATCTTGCTCTTATTGCTCAGAGCCCTAGCATAGGACACGGGTCCATGGGGTTTCTTATTCATGAAATGATACTCTTCAGAGCATTTCTGCAACTATTTAGAGTTCTCTTATTCTTGTCTTATAAAAACCCTGTCAGGGTTCTGTGCTCTAAGTACAGAGGCCATAATTTCCCATGACATGCTCAGTGCCCCCATGAAAAGCTTGGAAGTCCTACCAATCATCTTCTGAGAAATAATTCGCAAAGTAGCCGCAGGGTAGGCCGTTACGTTCCTTGTTTATCGCTAGTAAGGAATCGAGACTAGAGGTGCCCTGAGTTTGACCACTTTTCTTTCCTGACCATCGCATTAGAATATCTGTAGACAGTAATTTGTAATGGGATAACTTAATTAGCAGGTTCTGCTTCAGTTCCCTTTTATTGCCTAGCTCCTGGTCACCAACATTTGTATATAAAGGGGGACAGGGGCGTGCGGGCATGAGGTAAGCTCTACAGATTGCTGAGAAATTGCAGTGGTACCTCAGAAACACTTTTTCTGGGTTTCAAACCCGCGAATTAGTACACTGTGAGGAAGAACTGAAAGCTGCCAACCAGTACACGGTGCAGGGAGTATTGGAAGCTGCTAGCAAGTATATTATGCAGAGAATGTTGTTTGTTCGACAGTGGCTTTCTCTCTGAGGAACGTAGGTGTTTCTCAGAGGTGGGTGAATAGTAAGGGTGATTTTCTTCCATGTTTGCGTCCATGAAGGCCAGTGTGCCGTCTCTCTCTGACCTGCTAGTTCCTTACCGTGTTCTCACTGTCGATAATTGGGTGCTCTTGGGGCGCGGTTTTAGTGGTTGTCACTGACAGATCGGAAGCCCCAGGCTTCTGCTGATATCTGGTTAATATACAGAATAGCACTGAGCTGGAGATTAAATTCTTTGCATACGGGTCTAGACTGTAGTGTGTGGACATCTTGCCTAACGTGTGCACAACATCTCTTAGATGTCCAGGTTGAAACATGCAGGCATTTTGATGCGAATCTTTTGTCCATATGTAGATGAGACAAATTCCAAATATTTTGATTGTTTAGACTTTGATGACAATAAGCAAGATCAAAAATAATCAAAAATAGAATATAGTATTTCACAGAGAGTATGGCTCCGAATGTGAAATTTCACCTTATGTAAAGACTCAGAGTACAGAACCCAAAATAACTAGAATTATCTATACTTTTTTTTTACACTGTACAGTTGTATCCATTTTTGATAGCCTTAAGTGCTTGTTTTCATTTTCAGGTTTAATGTTCCGCATGATGACAGTTACAAATGTAAAGAAGCGGGGATTAAGCATCAGTATCATGTGATGGCCCCGACCCTTAATTACCACACGAGCCCTTGGACCTGGTCAGCTTGTAGTCAGAAGCACATTACGGAGTTCCTGGAGTAAGGCTGCATCCCTCTTCCTGTAGTTGATAAGTAACCACTTTCTCATCTTCAGATGGCAAGTTGCTTGTTCTTTTAGAGTGATTCAAGAAAAGGGTTAGCTTTTCACTATTAATATTCAAATAAATGTTTAAAAACACGAGAAAGATTGCTCAGTGGGTAAGGTCACTTGCCTGATGACCACAGTTCAGTTCTTGGAAATCCATGGTGGAGAGAGCACACAATTGAGCGAATTATCCTCTTGACCCCCAACATGTGTGCTAAGGCATGGGCACCCCCCCACACAGTAAATGAATGCATGAAGAATTTACAAAACAAGGATATATATGTATGGAATTTTACATATGCATATATAAATTTTACTTGAGAAATTTTTATTATAGTTCAGTCATATAGGCATGTGTCTTTCTTTTATTTATTATTTTTTAAAAAAAGGCTTCTTTATTGAGAGCAGTGAGTGTAAAAAAAAAACATAAAACAAATAATAACAACAACAACAATAAAAGTATGAGGCAGGGGTGGTCCACCCTCCCCAATTCCTCTAGGGTTCACTGAGACCTCCCCATGCCCCCCCACCCAGTGCTGCAGTTACATAAAAAAGCCACCCACGGTGCATACAAAAAGGGCAGGCAAGATAAGTGTCAAAAGCCCCTGAGCACTTCATCTGCCAGGCACTTGGGATGAGGAAAGGAGATGGGGCACAGGTCTGGTTAGTGTGCACAAGTCCACAGTGGGGAGGACTCAACTGCTATGTCCTCCACAACCTGCTAGACCCCCAGGTGGGACGTGTCTTGCTTTTTTTATTTGGATTTTGTTTTGTCTTGAAAACCATTTATGAGGTGATTTAATGGTCATCAGAACATCTTCATGCGTCCTTTGTTTTTAGAGATGTCACTAAGTAAAGTAATATTTTGAGAGGTGTTTCAGTGACAGAAGCTTAAGGAGTCCCTTCAAGATGGGAGAAGCTGAAATCAAAAGAAATTTGCTTCTGCAGCCCCAGAGATGGAGCCTGTAACCCAATGTATTCTTTCGAGGCTCTTTTTAGCTTTGAAAAGAGGCTGGGTTTCCCAGCCTTACACCTTTACCTTCTGCCAGTTTTCTTTGCTTTTCAGTTTCTTTTATCCAAATTGTGTCTCCAATGTGGTCACTAAGATTGACCAAGCTCCTTCCATAAACTATTTGTGCACAAATCCTTCTCAATGTCTTTAATAGTTTATATTCTCATCTTAGCATCATTAGTATTTCAGTTACCTCTCTTGATGGAAATGGTGGAAAGAAACAGAACCATGCTTTAGAGTAGGTACTCCATGAATCGCCATCCTACCTTTGGCCCGTCACTGGCCAAAGCATCATGGAGCAGCATGTGACTGTATTCCAATAGCAAACTATGAGATATATATCAGCATTCTCAATGTATGGAAGATGAGACCTGGCTTGGGTAGGTTGAAGAATTTGTTCACAACCACAATTCCTAGGTCATGAAGGAACTTAAATATAGCAAGCACCTAGAGCCAGGGAGCGAACTCCTTTCTTATTCCCTGAAAAGCCCCTTAAAGTAGGGAAAGCATGAATGTTTTGAAATGCCTTTTATTTATTTATTTTTTTTTTGCTGTTTAGATCAAGGACCATAATGCACTATTTTTACATTTTGACAGTTTGGATAATGCATTTGAGGCTAATGGGCACTAAAAGTGTGACATCAATTATATTGTGATAACTTGTCATTAAACAGTTCTTGTTTGCCATGCTGGGGATAGTGTCCAGGTTCTTATACACGCGGGGGCCGATGCTCTACCATTGAGCTCCATTCCCAGCCCACCCCTCATACCACTATAACTTTTGTGATTGTGGGTGGGGATCCAGTGCAAAACAGGCACAGTTAAAATTCCTCTGCAATCTGATGATGTCATTACGTGTAAGAATTGTGCTTTGCTGGTGTGACTATGGTTGGTTTTTAAATAACAGTAAGATGTGGACATTGTCCTTGAAAGTAACTACAGAAACCTGGTAGAGACACCAATGTATGCAAATGTGTTCACGTTGCTGTGTTCTCTGTCTGGTTCAGCACTGGCCATGGAGAATGCCTTCTTGACAAACCAAATGGAAGAATCTATGACCTGTCTCCACAGCTTCCTGGCGCAGTGTATGACGTGAACAAGCAGTGCGAGCTTATGTTTGGTCCCGGATCACAAGTGTGTCCCTACTTGGTAAGAAAATCTCTACCTTTTTGTTAGAAAACTGCCTGAAAGTTATGGTAAGGATGTCTTGCAAAATGCACATTTATTCTTGAATGAAAGAGGAATTAAATGATGTTTCATAGAAAGGGCCTAAAGTAACGAGAAACCAGAGCCAACAGAGGAGTTGCTATGTGTTGATGCTATGCTATGTACTTCTGAATTGTCCTTGTTAACTCTTACAGATTCTGTGAAGATATAGCCACAGCATAGCTATATTATATAAAATTTAAAAATATTGAAATACCTATTTGGGGGAAGAAGTTACAATGTTGGTTGGTGCTTTAATATTGACTTGTTTTAAGGATGTCACAAATAGAATATGTGTCTTTGTAAACATTTTATTTTTAATTGTGTGTTGGTGTGGGTGTCTATGGGACTCTGCGTATGTGAGTAAAGTACCCATAGAGATCAGAGAGGATGTTGGATGTCCTGGAGCTGGAGTTACAGGAGGTTACAAACTGCCTGGTGTGGTTGCTGGGAACTGAACTCAAGTCTACTGAAAGAACAGTAATTGCTCTTAACTACTGAGCCATCTCCCCAGCCTTACATCTGTGTTATACAGACACAAATGCCAAAGAATTATGTTTGTGGCATAAGTTCAATTGTAATCAAAGTATTCTTCACAATTTATTTTGGCAGTTGTTCATAGGTCACACACTTTAACTTTCCATGGAAATAAAATCATGAAAACACTTATATCGGTTCTATCATAATGATTTTGTTGTTTTTTGTTGGAGACAGGATTTCTCTGTGTAACAGCCGCGGCTGTCCTGGAACTCGCTCTGTAGACCAGGCTGGCCTCTAAAGATCCATCTGACTCTGTCTCCTGAGTGCTGGGATTAAAGGCCTGTGCCACCACTGCCAGGCATTTTTTTTTAACGTAGGCATAAAGTTAGGATTTGGTTCACAGATCACAGTGTGTGCTGCCTGCCTGCCCCACTGTCTAAGCAGAATGCTCGTTACATTTTCTTCACTTCGTTTCTTGAATTTGTCAAGCTGTTTCTGCCTTCACAGAGTTTGATGACCTCTGGGACCAGGAATACAGACTTAATTTACTTAAATAAACATACACACGTTGAGAGCCCCCACTCTGAAAATCCAAAGTCAGAAATGCTCCAAATCCAACTCCTTGAATGCCAGTTTGATAACATAGATGAAAACATCCCATGTTGACAGGTCACTATGAAAAATCCTGGGAAAATTGCTCCCAGTTCTGTATGTGTATGATGTATAGAAAACACAAGTCAGTTTTGTGCTTAAACTTGGACTTCAATCCCAGAGTAGCTCACTGGTCATATTTAAAAACACCCAAAGTATAGATGAACTAAAATCTGAAAACTTGTGAGTTCAGCCATCTCAGATAATGGACTGGTCCACCTGGCTCCCCAGACAGCGGATCCTCATGTAGATACTGCCACGCAATGAATGCTCATTGAACTGATCAGGGAGGCCGCTGGATAGCGAGCAAGCAGGCAGAACTGTGGAGTGTATCCCGCAGTGACTAATACACTCCCCACCTTGAGTTCATAGCCACAAATCTTAATAAGCTTTAAACACCCGTGGTGAAAAGGGTACCGTTTGCCTTAGTAGTTTACCTTAGAATTTCACTGTGATGGCAGCCATTCTTCTGGGCTGATTTGGACACCACGTAAACTTTTCATTTGACTTCAAAAAAAAAGAGGGATTATCGTGGGCACAGCTCCTATGACTCCGGAGTTTTCTTTCTTGTGAAAACTTTAGAACCATTTGTCCAGAAACTGTGAGTATACACTATACTTCACAGACTAGTAAACGTTGGTCCTTTTCACGGTTATCCCATGCACATCACTGAAATGGTTCTGCCTTTGCATCAGGCAGGGAACCTGTGAGTAAAGTTCAACAACAAAAAGCCTCTAGAAAAATGTCTTACAAAGAAAGGAAGCCCTTTCACGTAACTGAATATTTCCACTTTGGCTCATTGCTCTTACTATTTAATACATTAGTAAAATTTCCGATTGTTTTCAAAGTACGTCTAGCTTCATCCGCAAGCCAGGAAGCAGCTCAGATGGGTTTGGGCCATACAGACCTGGTCTGGATGTTGACACCTGCTCTGGCTCCCCTGCCTGTTGTTACTCTGCAGAAACAATGCCGGCGCCTGTGGTGCACGAGTGCGGAAGGTGTCCACAAGGGCTGTCGCACACAGCACATGCCGCTGGCAGACGGGACGAGCTGTGGTCCTGGGATGGTAGGTTTTCTCAAAGGGTGAGTCCTGTACCCAGAGTGTCTGGAATGGGCAGCTGCTCCGCAGTGCACCGTTTCTAGTGATTTGCTGCTACCCATTGTACAGATAGTCAAGTTGATTTTATTGCTGTGTGTGTTGGATAGAGTATACTATCAACAGAATTAAATGGATAAATTTAATTTTGTTCCTAAAGCTAGTAGATGGGTTTTAAGTTATAGATAGTTATATGAGTAATTAAATGCACATACATATTTTATTCTTATTATTAAAATAGATTAAAATGTCAGAATGCTAATATGTCAACAGGCACCTCAATTACATAATGTTTTCACTGCATACATTTTCTTCCTTGAACTTTAATTGAATATAATTGAATGTGTTAATTGGTTTTCTCAAATCTTTAGTGATTCTAAATGCATTAAAATATCTTTTGCCCATGAATTAAGCATGCTGTAGTATAATTTGGAGTGAGGCTGTATGATAGTTCTAACTTTGTTCCTTCTCAGGATTGCTTTTGTTGTTTGTGGTCTTTAGTAACTTCATATGAAGTCTTGAATTGTTTTCTCTAGTTCTATAAAGAATAATATATGAAGTTCGATGGGAATTGCACTAAATATGTAGATTATTTTTTGGTAACATAACCATTTTTAACATATTAATTCTGCCAGTCTGGCGGCATGGAAAGTCTTTCCATTGTCTAGTGCCTTCTCTGACTTCCTTTTTCAAAATTCTGACATTTTTCATTGTAGAGATTTTTTTATTTCCTCATTTAGATTTATTCGTATGTTTGAGGTGTGTGTGTGTGTGTGTGTGTGTGTGTGTGTGTGTGTGAGTCTATGCAACAATTGTAATGACATTATGAAAAACACTGCTTTGGGAGCTAATATAAATGGGATAGTTTCTATTTTAATCTTAAATATCCCTTCCTCTCCAGTGAGAGTTTGAACTTCAAAAGCAAGAGAAATATTACATTCCTTTTGCATTCCTCCAGCCTTGGGTACCGGGTAGACAGGGAATGCTTTTTCCAAGCCGGTGTTAGATGTAGCCTCACTTCTGAACTGACATTGGCTGTACCTAAGTGACAGCTCTTCTCTTGCTGCTGTTAGGATGACGCTGATGCTTTAACTAGATGCACACAAGCCATTGCTCTATGTGTGCTTCCTCTGTTCATAGCATTGCCACCGTGGGCTGTGTGTGACCAGAGACATGGAGACCCGTCCTGTGGATGGCGAATGGGGACCCTGGGGACCCTACAGCTCTTGCTCAAGGACGTGCGGAGGTGGAATTAAAAGCACAACCAGGCTCTGTGATCGCCCCGAGTATGTCTTTCTATTCACTGTAGATTAAGATTATCTCAAGGACCCGAAAGTAAAAGTCAGTTCCGTTCACTTCTAACACTGGAGGTCAGTCTGCAAGTTTCAGAGATTCGGAATCACTGTGGAATACTTTGAAGCATACTGCTTTGTACCTTTGTAGATTCAGACTTAAAAAAAACAAAACCAAACAAAAAAACCTAAATGAACTTTTTTTTTTTTTGGTTTTTCGAGACAGGGTTTCTCTGTGGTTTTGGAGCCTATCCTGGAACTAGCTTTTGTAGACCAGGCTGGTCTCGAACTCACAGAAATCCGCCTGCCTCTGCCTTCCAAGTGCTGGGATTAAAGGCGTGCGCCACCACCGCCTGGCCTGAACTTTTATAATTTGCATGGAGACAGCTGTTTTTTCTTTTTTTTCCGTACTCTTTGTTTTCTGCTTCGGTGTGATTTAAGGAGATGTGAATGGCAGTTCTGTCTTCATTTTACTGTGTTTTGAATGAAAGGCCCTAGGCCCCTCCTCCTGTGTTTTGACTCTGCTGCCCAGATGGGCCACTCAGTCACTAGTTCTTTATTGTTCTGTAATCTGACATGCCTCCATTCCCTCCCCTGCTCCTGTTCTGGACGCCTCACTGTGTCAGCCGAGGAAGTGCCCAGTCATCTCTCTTCATCCTACTCGAAAGCATACCGAGCTCCCAGAGAGATTTTAAGTATTTCTATTTTATATGTAACAAGTCATGGGCCAGGTGACACGCATATCAGTGAGCATTTTTAATGCACAGGAATACAACACACTCTGAATCAATCTTGCAGGTCATTGAAATTTTGGGCGAGGTAAATTATATATCATTTTTACCCTGAAAACTTCTGGGGTTTATTTCCAATAATAAATTGAATAAATTATTGCAGTGACAAGCATATACATACATACATACATATATACATGTATATATGTGTATATATATAGATATAGATATACACACACACCCTACTCATGTATGACAACAATGGGTATGTCTCCCTTGTCACCTAAGTTTCTTTGTTGACTGTACCTCACCAGACAACATTTTTTAGTTTGAAAACAAAGACCCACCATTAGTCCTTGCTAATCCTGTCAGAACTGAGACTTATTTCTGGTGTCCAGGTCTCAGGTCTACTTGAGAAGGGGTTGCTATTTTTCTGACTCGTTTGCCAGAAAACCGTTTAAAACCCTTTTGTGTATTTCTCCTTCAACCTATAATGTTAAAAGAGCGTCAGTGGCCTTTCTGGTCCTGGAGGCAAATGGGCGGTTGTAGAAATAGATGACCGCGGTGATGTTTTACTGATGCGCTTTAAAATGTAATGAATTTGACTAGGCCAAGAAACGGAGGAAGGTACTGTGTGGGCCGCAGGATGAAATTTCGATCATGTAACACTGATTCATGTCCAAAAGGCAAGCAAGACTTCCGCGAAAAGCAGTGCTCCGACTTTGATGGTAAACATGTCAACATCCACGGCCTCCCCGCTAATGTGAGGTGGCTGCCCAAGTACAGCGGGGGTAAGTAGCGCCATTGCTTCCATAGGAAACCGGTTTGCTGTGTAGAAACGCGGAGCCTCATTGTTCTGCATCCGAAATGGGATTCTTCTTCCTGCAGTTGCCATAAAAGATCGCTGTAAACTCTATTGCCGGGTCGCTGGGACTACCAGCTTCTACCAGCTGAAGGACCGAGTGGCTGATGGTACACCCTGTGGGACCGAGACTAGTGACATCTGTGTCCAAGGCCTTTGTAGGGTAAGTAAACTTCATGTTTCTATTGGCGAACAATGCGTTTCTTCTACTTCTGTAACCAACATTGTCTCCGTTCCTTCAGAGTTGTTTTTATGGATGCCATTAAAGTAGTCTTTGAGATCATGCTATCTCTAGGACTGTGGTTAACTTTGTGTTGTCGTGGTATACACCTGTATCCTGGTAGAGAAGGCCGAGGCGGGCCAGCCTGGTCTAGATAGCTGGATCCTGCCTCAAAAATAAAACCAAAGCAGCCCAAAACGCATAAGGTGGCTGATTTTGTTTTGCCAGTTGTATTTAGAGTCGGCATGAAGATGGGGTCACCTTCTTTAAAAGGTAGGAGAAAATGGACCCCAGGGTAGAAATGTGCCTTTACTACTTCAGATGTGACCTCCATGGTGACGGGTAACCAGCATCTCCTCCCTTTCTCTAGTCCTTGACTCTTGTTTCTTCTGTTCAAACAGCAGTGTCGAGCGCTTGATATGAACAGATATTAGAGATATGATTTTAGAGATGTAACGGCAGTGTTGAGTACTTGATATGAACGATATTAGACATGTAAGGAAGTAAGTGCTCAGGTTGGAACTGGGAACAGGAAGATATTTGATGTGTAATTTTCATCGGAACTCCTTAGAGATTCAGATATTATTTTGAAGTGAAAGAAGCGATGAGATTTGCTTTGCACTTTATGGTCTTTTTTAGAATGACCTTGGTTAGAAGATGGGAGGCAGGACCACTAGCAGGCTTCTCAATAAACAAAAGAGGCATGAGTGGAAACACATATGCTTCAGATGGTTGGCAATCTGGGGAAGGCAGGTGGAGTCTGAGCATTAAAACAGAGAATGTTGTCCAGACAGCAAGTGCGCTGCTGTGAGGCCATTTCTTTGATTGAAGGGGAGCTTAAGATGTCTAATTACATCTCCTTGTAGCCACGCATTTGTTGCCTAAGTGATAATAGTCTGCACCCAAAGGCCTTAGGAGATGTTCAAAGACACTTAGATTACATTTTAGAAATACATTAAATAGTACAAAAAGATTACTCTATGGCCCCAAAACCATATGTCATATTTAAACAAGCAACACAGCCAAGTGAAATGAAGCAAAATATAACAAAGATGATCTGAATGTCTAGATGCATTTGCCATTCATAAAATACATGGGTAAATCTTCATCATGGAAGTATTTGCCTCTTATATGAAAAACATACATATGGCAGGGGGATGGGATGGCTCCATGGGTAGGATATTTGCTGCTGAGCCTAATAACTGGAGTTCTGCTCCTGGAGTCCACGTGATGGAAGTAGAGAACCAGACCCCCAACCCTCGGCCATACTCTGGTACACACTCCCTGCCCCACCATCCCACTATGTAAATAAGCTAGTGGAGAACCCAGTCCAGGTGGAGAACCCAGTCCAGGTGGCATGTGAATTTTTCTCTTTGGGTTACTCAGCTTAGAGATCCAGTCCATAAAGGTAATGGCCGTGTCATGTGCGGAGAGCACCTGGGGCAAGGGACTGCACTTTTCTCTGAAATGTCTAGGACAATCCTTTAGTAGACACTTTGCTGATGATTAAACTGGGGGAAATTCGTTCAAATGTTTATTTGGAACATGCTTTATTTCCAGTGTTCTAAGGCCACAATATTTTTTAGAAAACATACAAACAACACCTTTTTTTGACTATTCTAATGTGGTTCTTATCCCAATGAGTTTTTTTTAGTTATCTCTCTTTAAAGGTTTTCTTTTTAAAAAACGTTATTTTGTGTATCGATGGTTTACCTGCTTGTATGTATGTATGTATGTATGTATGTATGTATGTATGTATACTACATGTATTTGTTCCCTGTGGAAGCCAGAAGAGGGTGTCAGATCCCCTGGAACTAGAGTTATAAATGGTTGTGGGTGCTGGTAATCGAACCCAAGTCCTCTGGAAGAGCAGCCGGTGCTCTTGCCTGATGAATCATCTCTATAGCCCTAATTTATGGTTTGCAAATGATTTTGGAATATAGGAATATTTGTCTGTCCCAATGTAGAATTCAAGTTATTACCCGAAGATACTAATTTAAAAAATTCTGTAAACCCTTTAAACACACTGCTTCTTAGACCCTGTGAACACAGTTCACATGTTACTGCCCACCTGGCTTGTTAGATGCTCAGAGAGACTCCTGTTGCAGCAAACCTCTGCTAACTGAAATCATCTTTTGAAGAGAACCTTGTATACTTTAAAGCGCTGTGCACATAAGTAGTCACTTTGACGCTATGAATCATGACGATTGTGTTTTGAAGCAAGCTGGCTGTGATCATGTGTTAAACTCCAAGGCCAAGAGAGACAAATGTGGAGTGTGTGGTGGAGATAATTCTTCATGCCAGACTGTGGCGGGCGTCTTCAACAGTGCCCATTATGGTAAGCGGTGTGTACTTGCCTCCAGTTTACCCTTTTCTCTGAATTAGTGCTCTAGTGTACAGTCTCTGTTGTACAGCAGAAATGTGTAGTCTGAGTCCTCAGTCCAGAACGATTGTCAGTGAAAATCTCCAAATGTAAAGAATAAGTCTTGAGTCGGGTATGTTATATGAATTAAGAATTCACTTCCCCAAACAAACCTGATTCTGTATTTTGTTGTCTCTGATTTTGAAATGAGGTCCAGTGTATCCAGACAGGTCTAGAACTTACGACCTCTCGCCCTTGACTTCTCAGGTGCTGAGACTGCAGGCATGCACCATGTCCGGCTCGTGCTGGACTGGGGCCAAACTTAGGACTTCGTGCATGCTCAGCCAGTTCAGAACTGAGACCATCCCTAACCCTGAATCTAATTTTTAATAAAACAATTGGATCCATTAATGAAAATCAAACAGTAAATCCAGTGGTATTTGACCATATTGTGTGAATTTTCTCCAATTTTGGAAACCTTTTTGTGATGCTCCTGTAAGTTAGAATGTGTATATTTATGACTTTTCTGGGAAATTTGATTCTAATGATTTTTAACACTTGAAACCCTTTCTTCCTTCCTCCCTCTTTCCCTCCCTCCCTCTTTCCCTCCCTCCCTCTTTCCCTCCCTCCCTCCCTCCCCCCCCCCCCCCCTCCCTCTGTCCCTCTCTCCTTCCCTCTCTCTGCAAGGAGATACCTGGTCTATGTGTTGTGTTTGTTTTTACTGCTGTATTGAAAATGTTGACTGAAAGTAAAGGGTGAAACTTCTAGCCTCAATGTTGGCTCATAATTGCCACCTCACTGATTTCCCAAGCAGCATGTGTGATAGAGTTCCAATGGGAACTTGGCGATGATTTCAATTTTATTTGAAACTGTTTTAAGGCCACCTCTGACATTTTCGACTCTAAACTTTCCTAGGGAAATACTCCCTCTTTTGATGTTGTTACAAGCAGACTTTAAAACTTCCCTTGTGCAGTAAAAACTTAATTCCTACGGTGTTATTTTTCAGCATTAAATTATGTTCATCTGGTTGATCTTAAGATGCTGCTGGTAACTATTCCGATGAGAGGGTATAACTCAATACTCCATTTTAAAATTTTTATTTAGGTGAGAAGCACAGAGCATTTCATATTTTAATGTACTGGAGATGGTCTTGTGTGTTCCCAACATGCTCTTTTTCTCTTTATTACTGATGATTTCATGTGAGCTCCATTCTTGGATTCCCTTGGATAACCATAACACAGGCTTGTGATTGACCACAGTGACTAAAAAATGTTTCACAATACGAAACCACATATATCAAGTTAGAACTGAAAACCTAACCTGGAGAAAACTGTGTTCCTCGTTCCCATACCCATGGGAAACCTTGAGCAAACCATTTGCAGGGTAGGGAAAAAAAAAAATTACCACATCTGCCCCCTGGTGGCTACCTCCATTCTGGCATCTTTTTGGTACAATGGGCTTGCTTGCATCAAGGTACTGGAGACTCAAAGAAGTTGATGAGGCTGTTTTATGGTGAGAGTTGTCCGGATTAAAATTAATCTTGGAGATTATAAGATAGAGTATACAAAAAGTAGTCAAACTGTCACCTTTATGCTTAAATCGAGATACTTTAAAAAATTAAGTTAGGTTGCTCCAAAAGCCTAGAGGCATTCTGGCACCATGATCTTTATGTAATCATGGGACAGTATTTTCAAATTTAATGCATAAAAAAATTACTGCTCTTATTCATGTACTAAACTGAGGGAATTAATGTTTTAAAAAAGGGTCAAGGAAAATCCTGGGATAACATCTCTAGAGCATGCTAAGTGCTGTGCTTACCCCGAGGGATCTAGCTAGCTAGCTATGAGAGTATTTTTCGGAATAATGTCAGGAAAAGTTTTTTCTCTTTATTTAATGTGTATTTTATACTGCAGTTCCTCTTCAAACAGTGCCAATATCGTGGAATTTGATTCAATAAACTACAGTTATTACTTTCATCCTGCTTCAGTAAACTTTACTTTTCTTGTAACAGATATTGGTAGACTTTAAAAACTAATGTAAAGTTTGGGTGTAAATACGGAGAGTCTAGTTTGAGGTACAAACTAAAAGCTTAATAAAAAAATAAATTTTCTATTACTGTTTCTCAATATAAAATCTGTTGCCACTCAGTCTTCCTAAACATCATGTCAGTGGCCAATTATATTGATAGCCCTAGATTTGTGGGCTCAAGGTAAACATTTTCTATACTCAGAACTTCAGAAGTAGTAAAACGAATTAGGAACTGTTGGACTTTAAGAATCTCGAGGTTAGAGCTGAAGAGATGGCTCAGAAATCCTTGCTACTCTTGCAGAAGATCCGAGTTCAGTTCTCAGGACCCACATCAGGTGGCTCCCAACTGCCTTAACCCCAGCTCCAGATATTTGAAACCCTCTTCTGGTCTCTGCAGACACCCCCATCCCACTCACACAGATACAAACATATACAATAATAAATATAAGATCCTAAGATTCTGAATCTCAAGGTCAGTGTGTTTGGGTGGTTGCCTTTATTCACTCTTGCATAGTGCTAAGTGTCGGTGCAGATGGAAAATCACAAACCACGTCATCACATTTTAAAAGCTAGGAAGAAATGAAAAGTGTGGCTGTGCCATTCCAGTCTTGCAGGCACTTGGTGGTAAGAGTTGGTGACATGTCTGTGTTTATAAAATTTGCATGTCCGAAATTCTATTGCAGGATACAATGTTGTCGTCAAGATTCCTGCAGGGGCAACAAACATTGAGATCCTTCAGCACAGCTATTCGGGAAGACCCGAAGATGACAACTACCTTGGTAAACATGTAGTAAGCAGCAGCTGGTGTGTGGATTGTGTGTAATTTCTCAGAGGTCTGCGGTTGATGGAGCTCTTTCTACACCTTTAGACATATGTTCTTCTTAAGCTACACAAAATAAACCCTATTCGAAGGAAAAAGGAAATAATGGAAAAATTAGTTTTTGTTTTCCATTATAGTATTTTAGGTAACTAAAGTTGGTATTCAGTTACAGTTGTATGCGTATTCAGAGTAAAATTCTAGTCTTTCTGACGCTCACTGTAGCACTCCGACTTTCCGTAAGAGTTTTTTTTTTTACCACGTGGCGAAAGTACTTGAATGCAGTTTTATTTCAAGTTCTGTAAATAACTAGCCTCATATTTTGAGATGTCACTGAATGTGGTTATTGTGTGTTTCTTGAGTATAGATACATTTTTGTTCCATTTTTGTTATCTTTTAAAAAATACCTTTTAGATTTGGAGAATTCTGCTTAGATAGAAATATGTGAAATATGGAGAAAGTATTTACAAAGATTTTCTCCCCACAATGAACCAATTCCTGAATTTTTCTAATTCCTCAAACTGGTGATGTGCAGCTGATAAGGCAAATTTTCTACTTCAAATTAATTCGATTTAAATATTGTCCCAGATTGTGAGTCCAGGGACTGGCACTGCTCAGTGTCAGAGAATTCTAACCTCAGTAAAGCTAATCAAGATGACTCACAGGCATGGCTAGTGGCTTACCTAATCCAGATGATCCCTCTCGGGAAGCTGGCCTTCTAGGTGATTCTAGATATGATCAAGTTGACAGTATTAACCACCACTGGGCTTGCATCAATTCCGATAGGAAAAAACCGGAAAGGGGTGTGAACCTAAAGGAAGGTAGGGATGTTATCTTGAAAACAGTCACATGTATCAGCGGCGATCAAGAGCCTCTTTGTGAACGACTGTGGGCATTTCTGTGAGGTATGGCGAATACCACTAGTGTTTTAAGATACTGTTCTGATCTCAACTCAGTGGTCACACAGATGGCTCTGGCTGAATAGACCACAAAACCAACCCAAAAGTCATGAACCAGGCCAAAGGACCAGTAGAGAGGAGTGAGAGGGGGTAGGGTTGGGAGGGCAGAGGTAGGGCGAGTAGACAGCTTGCATCGTGTCCACTTATTACTTAATTTGGCCTTGAACATTTAAGACTTTACACGTTTGTTCCCAATCAAGCATAAATGCTGTCCTATGTTCTCTAATGACTGATTGGTGGGTGCTCTGGTTCCTCCCGCTTCTCCTGGCCTGTGTCCTTCCTGTTTCGTGCCTCTGAGGAGGTTCTAGAATACAACAGCATAGGGAGAATCTGTCTTAATATAGTTGGCTGCTTTGTTGAAGTTTTCTTATTCACAGGTTAGAGACCATGGTGCAATAAAGTAGTTTATTTCCTTAGCATCGTTTTGTATTTACTTTCTTTAGATTCGGGTAAAGAAGTTGAGTTTAAAAGTGAGGAACGTTAACTCCATCCTTTTTGCCGGGTCTACCATTTCATGGGCTGCATTACATTGTTTTACAGCGTTATCTGACACGCACGGGAACTTTCTTCTGAATGGAAATTTTGTTGTAAGTATGGCAAAGAAAGAAATCAACATCCAGGGAGCTATCTTCGAATACAGTGGATCAAACAACTCGATTGAAAGGATTAATAGCACTGACCGGCTGGAAGCGGAGCTCGTTCTGCAGGTAACGGCCTGTAGGCAGCAGCGAGACTTGGTCGTGGTCTTATTAGAATACTAGTTAAGTGCTTAACATAGTTAGCTGTAAAAGCAATGTCTTAAGAGTATGTCTTTTATAAATTAATTGTGTGTTCCTCTGTATTTTTATTGAGGTGCTATGTGTAGGTAACTTATACAACCCTGATGTACGCTATTCCTTCAACATCCCCATTGAGGAGAGGAGTGACCTGTTCTCCTGGGATCCATATGGGCCATGGCAAGACTGTCCCAGAATGTGCCAAGGTACCCTGGCCTTAAATAAGAGACCCAAGTTGATGCATGATGGTATTATTTGGTTCCTCTTAAGTCTGGCTGGCTAATGAGTCTTTCCATAAATGGAGCGTACAGACCTGCATAGTGCCCTCTCTGCCCCCTCCATCTTGCTCTCTCTTGACTCTCCCATCAACGCTGCTGTCTTCATGGTTCTTCACTGTCTGTCTTCTCCTCTGCCTCTAGCTTTCCAGGGTAGTACCAAACCCCCGCCCCAGTCGCTCCCCACCACAGAGTTTGTTTTTAAGACTCCATCTGTCTCTTACTGTTGTAATGTCAAACATTCATTTTATTTCCCCTGCTTGGTCATGAGAAGAAACATTTGTACCATGGCGTGCAAAACTGAAAGGATCAGAGGGGAAAAGAGCAAAGCAAGAAGAGAGAGAGCAAAGGAGAGGATGGAAACAGTAGAGTCATATGTAGTCTGTATTCGTGGGTGGTTTGTGATATAACACTATGTTCAGTACAGGCAATATTTATTGAGGGACTGTTTTGGCTCAGGTTGTTACTTTATTTATTTATTTATTGAGACGGTTTCTCAGTAGCTTTGGAGCTTGTCCTGGAAACTAGCTCTTGTAGACCAGGCTGGCCTCGAACTCACAGAGATCAGCCTGCCTCTGCTTCCCGAGTGCTGGGATTAAAGGCGTGCACCACCATTGCCCGGCCGGCTCCGGTTATTATTAAGAGCTAAATTTTGTACTCTCATATAGCCCACGCGTAAGTATCTTCATGTAAATGCAGTGGCATGGCTATTCAAGGAGATTCCTCAGATAAGGCAGTAGGAGTTTTAGTGTGGACACCGAGGCGTAGAGTTTATATAGAATGGAATATGAAGGGTTGCAGTGGATTAGAGGGAGGAGGCTCAGAACAGTATGTGGATGAGAAAAGGTGGGTGGCCAGAGGCAAGGGCCTAGCTGATGAAAATCATCCTGTCATCTCACCTGACGAATGTCAAGGGAGCAGCGGTGCTCACCGGTTAAAGGGGTTGCCTCCCTCTCTTGACAGTGGACCAAAAGCAACTTGGGGAGGAAAGGGACCACCCACCATGGGCTGGGGCCTCCCATTCAATCAGTGATCAAGTGCCTGTTCCACAGATTGCTATAAGCCAGTCTTAGGAGGCATTTTCCCAGTTGAGGTTCCCTCTCTCAGATGACTCAAGCTTGTGTCGAGTTGACAGAAATCTGACCAGGGCACTGGGGAAGTTCAAGGAGTCATTTGGACAAAAGGCCTTGGATGAACTTAGCAGAAGACAAGTGGAGTTTGAAAATGTGGGGCCAGCTGCCCTGCACTGAGTAAACAGGTGTGTAGCTGCGGACGTGGGTCCAAACCAAGCAGTAGTGAATGGAAAGATTTTAGAATGCAGTAGATTCCCCATGAAAAGAAGAGCTCTGAGAGGTTATATAAGCAGAAAGATGGGAACTTCTTTTTTTTTTTTTATTTACATACTATGATTTGATTCTTTCTGTAACCCTGTGGCTTGTGGCTTGTTTTTCTGCATTCCGAAAGTAATTATTACTCAAGATTTTAGAACAGCTGTGCACTTTATTTTAGAATTTTCATATTTTTTCTTTATTTTTGCATTATTACTCTTTGATCTTATGCTCATGAATTTATGTTCTTTTACGCTCATTTTGTGAATGCCCCCTTTAAGTACCACTTCAATCTTATTTTGAGAATTCTCTTGAGTTTTTCTTAATTTTTTGAGTCGCCCCCCCTGCCCTTTTTGTTTTTTTTCGAGACAAGGTTTCTCTGTAGCTTTGGTGCCTGTCCTGGAACTCGCTCTTGTATACCAGGCTGGCCTCAAACTCACAGAGATTCGCCTACCTCTGCCTCCTGAGTGCTGGGATTAAAGGCGTGTGCCACCATTGACCAGCATGTGTCCTCGTTTATACTTACCTCCACCATTATGGGAAACAGACCTTAGTATGGTATGGAGAAGGAAGGTCATTTGTGAGGACTTACTATCTTTGAAATATTGCCATTCAGTTCTTACACTCACCCAGTTCTTTGACTGGTGGGAATTCTAGATAGATGACTTCTCTTTAGATACATGAAGGCCTTGCCCTTTGGTCTTCTCTTCCGCTTGCCTTGTGCTTCCCTGTGCTTGCATGGGACATTTTCCACTCTTGAAGCTTTATGACTTGTTTTTTGGTTCTAAAGACATGAGAGAACAGGATGCACTGTTGTGTGGCTTCCTTCTCGAAACCCAACTGGGGAACAGGGAGATGAAGGCAGGACAGCCATAGACACACATACTGAGAAGCTGGGGTTGGGTGGAGCCTTGCTGTGCCTGGTGAGGCAGCAGCAACTAGGAAGCTCAGCATGTTTAACTATGCGCATGACGAGAGGGGGTCACCAGTCTCCAGGGGTACCTCTGTAGAGGAGCAGTCTCTCACTGTAACTATATAGCGAAGGGAGCTTCAGTCTGTGTTTTGTCTATGTTCTGTCAACATCTGCGCAAGGACCAGAGGAAGGCATTGCCAGTTTCCAGGGCCCTCAGGCATTGGTCCTTGACAACAGTGCACATCCACTGGGGCTTCCTAGGCTGCCTGCGTGGGTTCCTTGGTGTGGTGTTCTTTCTTGTCGTTTTCCTGGGAATTATGTTAATCTTTTTGGAAATAGATTCTTGAAATTTTTTGATGATTTTCCCACCAGTTTTTTTTCCTAACGTTTGTATTGCTTGAAGGCAAAACCTCTTAAATTAGAACCTTATAGTATCTTGTCTTTTGGCCTCCTTGTTTGGTAGCTCTAGTCATGTTTGTTTCCTTGATATTCTTGTGTTTTGAGCCTTCCTGAACTCTCTGTTAATGCTTTTTAATATTTAAGAACTAAAATCACTTCCCCACAAATCAGTGGGAGAAGACCATTCTTTCTTGGAGAACAGCGCACCAAGAAAGAAAAATCTCCTGTCTTCCATGGTCATGGTCACATGAGGGGAAGATGGAATTGCACTGGATCCAGGGGTCACGGAGAGTGCAGTGAGCTGGGAGGTCACCCCGTATGAGAGTGTCTTCCTTCATCAACCCATTTCTGTCAAGGGTGACCTAGCTTTTCTGTGCTGTGTCTTCGGGTTCCTCTTCTATAGCCCCGTGCGGTCCAGTATGGCAGCCACCAGCCTCGTGTGGCCAGTTCGTATCAATGTGCTCTATGTGTGAACTACCCACTGGATCTTAAAGATTAAAAGGGAAGAAGACATTAAAATATATTTTAATAATTTGTACATTAGTATTTTCAAATAATCAGACTTTATATGCTTAGGTTTAAATATGAGCATCATTAAAATTAATTTTGCTAGTATCACTTTGTTTTATTATAGGTAGAGGAAGTACAAAATGACATTCGTGACTCACGTGCTCCACTGGTGGCTGTCGTTCCAATATGACTTTTAATCTATTCTTTGTTTTCCACCCCTCATACATTCACAAGGTTGACTTCTTCCTCCTTGGCTCCGATAATGGCTTTTATCCTTTGCTTTTCGTCTTCACAATTTCCTCTTCTCTTCTGTTTCCTTTCTTTTCTTTTGCTCCATTACATATATGCTTCTACAAAACCATTTGTATTTATTTTAAAAAGGGCCTAGAAGAGATTTGAGATAAACACGTGTTCGTGTTTAGTTAACTGGGAGTTCAAAGTTGAGCATTCACAAGGCAGAAATTTGATCATGTCACGGACTGCTCAGACTCTGAAGATGATGCGGATTCACGGTGCCCTGACTCTGGGCACCAGTTGCTTTGGCTGTGGCTGTGCTGTAGAGAAACAGCTGCCCTATCTGCATGGGGTGAGCTGAGGACATTGTTGACCAGTCTAAACTTTGGGCTTCATTGCCGTGTCCTGCTCTGTGTAGCTAAGATCATCCACACCACGGAAACAACAGCAGACCTTACTTTTGGAGTAGCTTTAGTCCCAGCAAACAGTGGATGTACAGAAAGAACCGGATATCCCTATTTCCTCACCCCGCCCCCTCCCTCTTCCCTGCTGCTCTGCTATGAGTGTTTGCATCTTTCGACACGTGTGTATAGCTGGCAGGCTAGTTCTGATCCTTAATGACCAGCTGATGCCTGCAGTGCGCACGAGAGCTCGTTCTTCTTGCTGTGAATTCCGTGAATGTTGGCGAATAAATGGTGACACGTTTCCACATTCCACTGTCATACAGAGGGAATCATAGCCCTTACCCATGCCCAGGCCTCGCCTCTCCTGTCTTGCAAAGCCTATGGAACTACTAATCTTTGGGTTTCTTGTAATTAGCTTTCTCATTCCTGAGTTCAGTCTGAAAGGTCGGCCCCACATGGGCAGTGCTGTTCTGGAGGAGAGAGAAAGAACGAGCGCTGGTTGGAACTGTCACAGGCCGTCTCTCCTCCAGTCAGTTCACATAAGTGTCATGTTACCTGACATGCAGGTTGTCATAACACTGTAGGAGTACCCATGGGGAAGTAATCCATGGGGACAATGATCTAGTAATAACACACCATCCATGCTGGCCCCAGCCCTGCCTTCCAATCCCGGCTGTTACACTTACCCCCTTATCCGGCCCATCTTCCTTTTGGCCTCCCTACTGAGCAAAGTCCTCCCCAGCCATTGAGGATTCAGCTTAGAAAAAGAAACTCCTGACAACACTGATGTCCTAGTGACCTGGGAATAATACCTAACATTTCTGCTTTCCTACCTGAATCATGTAGGCTTGTTTTTATGATTATGGAACACCTATTTGTATAGACTTCTCTTTAATTTTTAATTTTCATTTCACTCTGGCTAAGGTCTTCATAGGAGGAAAATTGTCTGCATTCGTAAGAGTGACCGTGCAGTTGTGTCCGATCAAAGTTGTGGCCACTTACCGCTGCCCTTGCTTGTGACGGAAAAGTGCAACGCAGACTGTGAACTCAGGTAAAGAGAACTGGTGTGTAATGGAGATGGAAAAATGTAACGGCGTAAATTAATGCAGACAGATTGTAAATAATATATACACAGCTTTAATGGGGAAATTAGACTCACAGAACCACTGTTCCCGAGGAGGACAGGAAGCAGGAAGGGGCATTTATAAGTAAACCTTCGCCCGAGGCAAGCCTGCCCCCTAAGGGGAGCTGGCTTAACCCTACATGGACTCATCATCAGATAAGGTGTGCTGCACAGTGCCTACCACAGAGCCAGCGGTCAGTAACATCTGTCCTCTGCCTTGTCGTTTAGAATACATCTGGCTCGCTAATTTGTGTTCATGCTCAGTATTTCATGTGACTTTTGAATTAATAGTTTTAGTAAAATACCCATGTGTAGGCCTCCAATTTTGTGTCCAATAGGGATAATTTAGTCTGTAAAGTAAATTCAGAAAAATTCTAATCTGGAAGTCCGTAGTTTCAAGATTTGAAATATTAGGTCCATGTAGCGTAACTTTGTAATACCCACTGGAATTAGGACCCAATAAGTAATATTTGAGAGTGAAAAAATATAGGTTGAGTTCCCTGGTACATTGGAATTGAACTAAAAGCTCTTAATAATTCTAAAAACTGAATTATAACCAAGACCCTGAATCTGTTTTAAATCAATATCCATAAGCCCTGCTCCTAAATGTAGCAACATCTTCTCTAGGTGGCATATCACCGGCAAAAGCGAATGCTCATCCCAGTGTGGCCAAGGCTACAGGACCCTCGACGTTCACTGCATGAAGTATTCCATTCATCAAGGGCAGACTGTCCCGGTAGAAGACCACTACTGTGGCGACCAGCTCAAGCCCCCGACCCGAGAGCCGTGCCATGGCAGCTGTGTTTTAGCGAGGTGGCATTATTCAGAATGGTCCCAGGTAAAATAAAAATGCCTCTCTTTTTACCAGTTAAATGTTTCTATTTCTCTAAAAGGGTATCTTGGTTAAATTTTTTTTTCCTGTTTCTAAACGCCACTGATTTTGTTTTGTTTTTTAATTAGTGTTCTCGGAGTTGCGGAGGCGGGGAGAAGACTCGGGAGACCTCCTGTGTAAATGGCTTTGGCCACCGCCTTGATGACCAACAGTGCCAAGTGCTTCCGCGGGTGATGCTTGGGAACTGCAATGAGTTTCCTTGTCCCAGCTGGGTTACTAGTGAGTGGAGTGAGGTAACACTAAACACGTGCCTTAGAAAAACTGCTGTCATGTCTTGCTAGGGAAACTCACAGTCCAAGACTGTAAGATTCAAATGTGTTTATCATAAAAGCAGTTTTTAAAACAGTAAAACTACCTAGTTCTTCTACTATTTGTAATTATCAGGCCAGCGGTGACGTTTACTGAGATTTAGTCTCTAGCCAACTTCATAAAAAGCAGCAGTGCAAGCATTTCTTCCTCAAAGGTTAGCTTTGGAGTTCTGTGGCTAGAACAAATGGATATTTTAGTGGGACTTTGATACATTTATTTATTATTTTTTATCAGTAAAAACTGGGGAGTCATGTATTCGGGTAAGAACCTGAATGATCAGAGAATCGGTGGAAAAGCAACCAGTGACCTCTGTCCAAAAGGGCTGAGGCCCTCTCTATGGCCTCTCTATGGCCTTACTACTCCCAATCTGTCCTCAGTCCTCCAAAACCTCTATGGTTAACTTTGATCAGCTAGTGGCTAGCTCTGCCCTCTGAGTCAAAGCAAGCTTCGCGGTTGTAATACTGTCAAAACATCACACAGCAGGGCCTAAGTGGCAGATGTCAGGCCACTGGTTTATCCAGTGAATGGCTCTTGAGGACTAGGGGGGAGACATTCCAGATCTTTGTGTCACTTTTTGATGCAGCTGTTTTGACTTCCCAGTGTCCTGCCACGTGTGGAAAGGGAATACAGCAGCGGCAGGTTTGGTGTCAGCTGAGTGACGACCCCCTGAGCGATGGCTTCTGTAATGCCAGTACCAAGCCTGAGACCCTGAGACCCTGTGAGCTCCGGGCATGCACTTCTTGGCATGTAGGCCCCTGGGGTCCTGTGAGTATATGACGGGGCCGTCTCTGCTTTTGCCCATCTGTATAGGGAATGACAGAAAGGTTGTGTAATAGTCCACCCTCTCCTCAGGAGATTCTTTAAAATGTGGGTTCACATCTGAGGAGCTGGGATGATGGCTCAATGGGTAAAGTCCCTTGCTACCAAAGATTGATATTTTGAGTTTGATCCCTGGAACTCTTAAAAAGGTGGAAACGGAAAATGGACTGTCTGATGTCCATACATGTGTGATGGCATGTGTTTGTGTACACACATACACACAAACATGTAAAGTAATAATTGAAAAGTGCTTTCTGAAATGCGGTCCTGTATCAGTAGAATTTTGACATTGCTGATAGTTTTGCCTTGCTTAATATTTCAGCTTTGTTTTTTTAATTTAATTTAACCCAAAATGCTGAAAACACTTGCTTTTATCAACTTCAAGAGTGTATAAATATGTCCAGTATCTGTGCTAACATTGCTATTCCTGGGTTTGGTAGTCTTGCTGGGAGGCCCTGAGGTGAACAATGGTCAGGGCAAGTGAATGTGGGGAGTTCAGTCCCAAGGAGGCTGCCAAGGCTGATGGGAGGCTCCCCTCATTTCCACATACTTCCTTATAGATAAGGAACTTCACTTAACATATTATATGACATCGGGCAGGTTTTTATAACCAAAGTTGTGTTGTCTCCACAAACAGCACAGCAGGTCTCTTTTAACATTTTTATGGTGGCAGCTTTGAAAATACATTGATTATAGTGCATTTTGTTAACTGCAGTGTTTAGGTGATACCTGTACAATGGATTTGAATAAATAGGCATGTCAATTCGATTTACTAATTTTTCGTCTCAAATCTGATACCAAGTGCTAGTCTGAACAGCTACTGAGAGTACATGTTATATATATAGCTTTTCTGTTCACTAAGAAAGTGGGCGTTTCTGTAACCCTTGGAAACTGTCTTTGGCACCTGTCGTTTCCTTTCAGTGCACAGCCTCCTGTGGACACGGGTACCAAATGCGCGCTGTCAAGTGTGTCAGCGAGCTTGTCGGCTCCATGCTAGATGACAGAGAATGCCAGGAAGCCAGCCGGCCCAGCGACAGGCAGGTAAAGGCGGTCTCTTCATGGATCAGGAGCAGAAACAGGAAATGGAAGGGTGTCTTTTACACCCTGAAACACTTTCTGCATACAGAACGCATCCTTCTCGGTTTGGGCATGCTGTGCTCCACTCTATCTGCTTTAACTTGTACATTCCCCCTCTACCATGATGTCTGTGAGAATCCCATGAACTTGCAAAAGTGTACTTTTCTTTGTACAGCCATACCATCCATCAGAACGGTCCACATTAGGACTGTTTTGAAGGACTCTGTTCCTTCAATGGTCAGATAGGATGGCGACAGAAGGATTGGGATGGAGCCTTCCTACCCGGTTCCCCTCTTGCGAGCAGTATGTGTCTCAGCCAGGGAGAACCTAGGGTCATCCATTTACCTTTCAGCATGCAGAATTGTTGCGTTCTGAATTTGAAAAAGGAAACCCTGTACAGAATTTCATATACGCCAGATTAAAGAGATAGATGGAATTCAATAAGGTTTGTTTTTCCCTGACAGGAATGTATGGTTGCACCTTGCTTGGTTGTTCCAAACATTGGGGCATCCTCCTTACCCGCCATTCCCCTGGGAAAGGCAGCCCAATGGCGCCATGGATCTTGGACCCCAGTAAGTGACCCCGCATGTCTGCTGTGGAGGCTTCACCCATGTAAAAGCAGCAGTTGCTCAGTTTTGTCAGCTTTAATGTGAGCATTCATTCTTGGGTATTTGATAGGATGGAAGAATTACAGGATTTAGATTTGGGTCGTGGAATGATAAAATCGTGGCTGTCCTTTTAGGGAGCCTGTGTCTCTGTGCAGGGGAGTGACCCTTCAGGTTGCGTTTTCTAGTTTGTAAAATGAAGATAAGGCCTATGGTCCAGACAGCTATCAGCAGTGGCTATGTAATAGGCAGTTATCCGCTTGTCTCAACTGCAGACATCTTCATGCTGGTTTGTTTTTTAACTGAAAGCTGTTATGGATCAGCCATTTCATCTTGCTCTAATCCCAGGTTTTAAATTATGGGATCAGATGCCTTCTATTACAGAGCCTTTCAATGTTATTTTTTGATAATATCTAATGATGATTTTACACAAAATGTTTCCAGAACCTTTAATTTTCACATGTGATTAAACATTGCTTTAAATAATATGGTCATTCAAGTGATTAGATCTGACTTGTAAAACTCCTTATCTAAAGTGGAGAATATTACTGCCTCATGTGTGTCTGATGCAGGAGAGATTACTCCTTTTCTATGCTGTCCCTGAAAGCTTGGTACTGTGGGACAGAGCGGCTCCAGGTAACAAGAGTGGGGGTGTGACTAAGCCCATCCCACTATCACTTGGCTTTTTAAAGTGCTCTGTGTCCTGCGGAAGGGGCAGTCAGGCCCGCTACGTGAGCTGCCGCGATGCCCAGGATGGGATGGCCGATGAGTCGCATTGTGCCCACTTGCCCCGGCCTGCTGAAGTGACCCTCTGCTTCAGCCCTTGCGGAGAATGGCAGGCAGGGAACTGGTCACCGGTAAGCACACGTGTGAGAAAGCAGGTGCTGAATATTTAAATATAATGTTGGATATTAATGCGGGTTATTACATTGTAATGCTGGCTGCCTTTCTAATCAGTGCTCAGCTTCCTGCGGACATGGGAAAACCACTCGACGCATTTTCTGCATGAGCTACCACCAGCCAGTTGATGAGAGTTTCTGTGACCCTGAAGTTCGTCCTGTGATTGAACAAGAATGTAGCCTGGCAGCCTGCCCGCCCCCATACAGCCACTTCCCCAGCTCCTCCGAGCAGCCAAGCCAGTTTCCAGGCAGAAATAACCCATTAATTCATAAACCAGAAGAGAATCAAAACCAGGGGGTCCACCTGTCAATCAGAGGAAACCAGTGGAGAACAGGCCCGTGGGGAGCAGTAAGCTGTCTTTATTGAGTTATACTAATTTTGTAACTGAATCCTATTGCAGTCCTTTCCCAGATATGTGTGTAATGACATCAAATGTTTTTAACGTGTTATCTGAAGATCAATAGCTCAGTTCTTCAAAGGCCGAAAGCATTTTGATGCATAGTACAAGCCCCCGGGGTAATCACTAACCACACTGATTACCGAGGAACCCACTTGAAAGCCTCTTGATTAGAGTCCATATCATACAAAAGAGGGCAAAGCTTGTGATAGGTAAGACTGGATGCTGGGGAGAAACAGAGCCTTGCTGAGGCAGCAGTCAGGAGGCTAGTGCCGGTCCTGAGAGTGTGGGGGTCCTGAGTGTTCCTTTCAGAAGAGACTGAGGGGTAGACAGGAATGAAGAGCCAGTGACAACTCGGTGTCTATTCTAAAATGTCTTCCCAGTGAGACCATAAACCGTCAATTTCTTTTCACTTAGCATCTATTTTGAGAGTGAAGGATCATTTTTTTAATGCAAATTTGAAAGATCTCCTTTTCATCAACAATTTTTATTTATCTTTTTCTTAAGACAGGGTCTCACTCTGTAGACCAGGATGGCCTGGACCTCACAGAGATCGGCATGCCTCTGCCTTTACCTCTGCCTGAGTGCTGGGATTAAACTCATGCACTACCATGCCAAGCTTTCATCAAAAGAAAAAAAAAATTCTAATGAAGCCCTTTGTAAAAAGTCGAGTGTTTTTGACAGATTTCTTGATTGAAATTGTGGCCCCACGTGGGCGATTTGACCTCTGACCTTGCTTTGTGTCAAGCACCTTCCTCACTGGGTGGAGTGAGTGTGCCCTGTGTATTTCTGTTCTGTCCTCGTCAGTGCTCCCGAAGCTGTGCAGGAGGCCTTCAGCGCCGGGCTGTGGTCTGCCAGGATGAAGATGGGCACAGTGCTTCTTACTGTGATGTGGCCTCTAAGCCCCCAGAGTCAAATCACTGTGGCTCCGGACCCTGTCCACAATGGAATTTTGGGGACTGGGGAGAAGTAAGTCGTGCTGTCCCCCCCATGTCATCTTTGAATGACAAAAGTACCATGCTTCCTGCTGTGGGATCATTTAATCTCACTATCTTGTGTGGATTTTTAAAAGTCCTTTTGCAAGAAGCACTCTGGTGTTTCCAGAGAACATTCCCGAGAGAGTGTGCAGGGTGTTATTCAACAAAATCGGATGTGCTGGCCAATATGTGTGTATGCTACCACTGTCTTTCAAAAAATGAATATACAGTCATTTAAACTTCTCAAGAAGTTAGATTGATATAGGAACAGAAAACCAAGTTGATGTTTGTACCATGCTCTATTCTATTGCATGCCACTCATTTGGCTCATTCCTTTAAACCAAGTAGTTGTGAATTATTAAGCATTTTTTAAGGCCCAAGCACTCTTAGGCACCATCAGTGTAAAGGTAATCGAAATGTTAACTCTGACTATTAACAGCTCCCTCACCCCCATGTTTTAGATGGGAAGAAAAAGAAAAGGCTTGTTTAATGCTTTTCTGTAGGCATAATTTTCTGTCCTGCCAGCCAGCTCCCAAATAACCACAAAGAGACTTCTTATAAATTTTGAAATCTTGACTGATAGCTTAGGCTTGTTTCAAACTAGCTCTTATAAGTTAACCCGTTTCTATTAATGAGCTTTCTGACTCTTGGCTTTATTAGCTTTACTCTGTTCTGCCCATGCTGCTTTCCTGCTTCCTCTGTACATGGCTGGTGACTCCAGCTTCTTCCTCCCAGCATACTCTCTGCCCCCCAAATCTTACCCATTTAGCCTTTTATTAAACAAATCACAATGACATATCCTCACATAGTGTAAAAGAGTATAAGAATATCCCACAACACTTTTGGAATTAGTTTTTTTTCCTTTTTTAGAATGACTAGTACACAATTTCTCTTCAAAAGGAATTTGAAAAATCATTCTCCAAAGGGATACTTTAGCTGGCAACTAAAATGTTTCACGTTCCTTTAAAAAATACTTTAAGCTCTAGCATTGCAGATAATATTTAAATGTTGGATAAATAAATATAAACTTTAGTTGCCAGAATGCTCACCCAGTGTGCATGAAACTGTGAATGTGACCCCCAGGACCACAAAAACTGAGTGTGTTGTACACCTGTAAGTGGGGGAAGGAGGGTCAGGAGTTCAAGGTCACCCTACATAGTCACAGAGGGAATCCCAGATCAGCCTGAATTATAAGAGACCTTGTCTCAGAAGATGATGGAAGAAATATAATATTCTCTTTGATGTTTATTGGGTCTAAACTTTCCTGTTCTTATTTCCAGTGCACACAAACATGTGGAGGAGGAATAAAATCAAGATTCGTCATATGCCAGTTTCCCAATGGCCAAATGGCACAGGAACAGAACTGTGAACTTCCCAAGCCACCAAGCATGATGCATTGTCATGTACACGCCTGCCCTGGTGATGTGTCCTGGTATCGGGGACCATGGAAATCGGTACGATAGCAATCGTAGTCTTATTGCCGTGTCCCTTTTATGTGAGTTTCCTCTTTGTAAGTAGGAAAATTCACATGCTATCTCATAGCTGATTACTGCTTCTAACAGTGGACCATCGACTGTCCTGGCATGTATATTAAAGTCAACAATTTCAGTAGGAATTCATTCAAGTACTGTAATTACATACGTGTATGTAATGGTTTTATATGTATTTACTTTCTATGTGAATTTTGAACTAATTGAAATGCTTTCCTTCATTGCATCTCTGATTAATTGGACATGTGCATAATGTTAACCCTTTACTTGTAATAATGGCAGATTAAGGCTGTGTCTTGTTTGACTTGTTATGACTGTATGTGGCTTTTGTCTGTCACTATCCAATAACTGATTCCAAGTCAAATAACATTGTTTTAAAATGTGTTTCCTTGCTGTTAAGTCGATTGGTTTAGAATTGTGAAGATAGTAAAGACAAAGGCATTTGCTTACATAAATTGTTCATGGCTTGTTAGAAACATCATAGAGAAGTATGACTCATGTAGTAATTTATTATGAATATTCATTTTTCCACTGTGTGGACTAATTATGGTTTAGGAATATTTTAATTTTCCATTTTTTTGAGTCATAGACAGAACTCAAAGATAGTGCTAATTAATGGTTTCTTTTCTCTAATATTTTTCAAATATCTGATTGAAGTATAATTAATGCACAAATATACAAAAATTAGCATTTTATCACCTTTGTTTTTTAGATCATGAGTAAATGAATATTTCCTTTCAGATAAAAAGGTAATTTGAGACAGTAATCTATTTATAACTAAACTCACAAACTGAGCCATTTTTGTTCAAATTAAGGGGAAATCTAGCCCCTGATGGCCTTGTAGTGGCTTTGTTTTTGAGCCCAGTGGTGCTGTTTTCCCACGAAGCATGACTTTGGTGCACAAGTTTTAAACTTCTTCCTGTGTCTCTGCCTTGTGATGGACTCTGAAATAACTAACTGTAATAATTTTGAGGTCGAATTTCCATCAGGGGTCAGTGCACTGCCTGTTTGGGTATATTTTCTTGGTGCTCAGTTACATGATTTTTTTCCTTGCTGTCACAGTGGCAGAGTGGACTGTATGGATCACAGTGCCTGAAGTATTTACTATCAGGCCATTTCTCAGAAAACTTTGCTAGTGCCTGCTCTGTTTAATGAACACAGAGCAGCGTGTCTAAAGGGTAGGGCAGAAATAGAATATTAGAACTACAGTGTTCAGTGTGAGGTCCGCATAACCTTCCATTTGATACCTCCTGAAAGTGTCCACCATGGAAGCCACCTACGTCTGTGTATTGTATTGGAATACATCTGACCCTGTATTCCAGGGACATGCTTGTACATCACTCATATCCTAAGGGAGAAACCTGGATGTCCATTAAGTCCTCTGTACAGGCAGCTTTTCAACCTCATAAAAATAATCGGTCCAGACAGCACCTGAGACTACAGAACGTAAGGGGGGGTGGCGGAAATCCTCGTTGTTTACTACACGCCTATTCCAAAAGCAGCTAATCGAGAAATTTTAGTCTTTGCACTAGTGGAGAACTGTAATAACTATATATTTTGATAATTTGAAAATGAAGTTTTAAAAAAGTCTCAATAAATGTTTATGCCAGAATCTTTACAAACCTATTTATTTGCATGTGTAAAATATATATCATGAGAGTGCCTGGATTTCTGTTATTATATGAAGAATATTTATTTTTTCAATTAGTCTTTTATATTAAAAGGACTCAGGGGATCTGAAGTTTTGTTATCAAAACCAGGTATATATATATAATTTTTTTGCCTCTTTCAGTATTGCTACATATTAGCCAAATTTCAGAATACCTCTTATAACAGATTAGATTAGTATTCTTTCATGAGTAACATTAATTCCTATAGACCCTGCTCATTCAGTTAGGAAATTAAGGGACTGTATATGCATACGCATGGATGAGTGCCATTAAATCTTTTTATTTTAAAGGAAAATAAAAGGAGTATATAAAATCATTATTAAAATATTTTAGAAAAAAGTATGAATATATCCCTAGCTTTTATTCATGTTCTGGGAAATCTTGTGTTGTAATAACAAAAGGAATAAATGAATTATAACCTGTGCTTGTTAACTGAATCACTACGTTTTTGTAATAAGCCAATGTGAATGGATTGTACCTTAACCGTTCTTCGTTCATGTGTGGTCTTTGTGCTTGGCATAATGTATATGTATGCTGTATTTTCATCCCTTGCATTGGTACCTAAATGTCTTAAGCGACTGACAAACCTTACAATGTAATGAACGGTCCCTGTCTTTGGTGCTGTTTTTCTTAAGTAACAGGCTGTTAATGTCTCTTATTAAAAAGCTAACTGTTGAAAGTGAATGTTTTCATATTTTTTTCTGAGTATTTGTATAAGTTACTACAATTTTCTAGAGAACTCTTACAAACTAATATAGCCATGTAAATATGTAAGATTTACCACCCGCTTGTTCATTTAAAACTACTAGAAATGCTTACATTTTTCTTTTTATGTATTATCAGCAATGAATAAAATGTAGTGGGGGGTTATTACTACAGTTAAAATCAGACTGTTAGTTTGTGACCAGCACAATCTTTAATAGGATCATCACACTTCACACAATTGAACTGCTGGAGAAAATGCTTTTAAAATATTGATTTCCTTGTATTTCCCCATGGGCTTAAGTAGTTTTCCTAGAATGATTTTGTTCACCATGTGAAATGAACTCATGCCTGATAAGTAAATACTGTGTTCTGGGGCTGAGAACAACACAGTCTGAGCAAGGTAAATGCCATTCCTTGAAGACCCTTTCTCTTAGAACACTTTAGGAAGTTCTTTTTGGAATTGAAAGTTTGCTCTTAAAAACCCACTCACTCTGGTGCTTTCCTTCAAAGTATTTTTGGGGGAGAAAAGTCAAAAGAGTATAGAGAGACAAAAAAAAATGCTACCCAAACCCTCTCAGAAGTGAGCTGGTGGTCCGTGCAAACACACCTGACTCCACAGCTTGCTGTGCTCATGGTTTTGTGTAACACGGCCTCTGCAGCTCTCACTTATGGGTGAGCCTAGGAGCAGCTTGGGACAGACTGGCACCCCCAAAGCCGGCAGCTGCGCATGAGCAAGGTCATGTGTGGAGAAACAGTCCAGAAAGCAGTCATTTAAAGAGCAGTCGAGGTACCTACAATAATGATTTCCTTAAATCTGGAAAAAGAACGTACAAACATAATAAGTAGTTTTAAAATTTTTGTTATTTATTGTGTGGTTTGTATATACATGGTACACGTGTGAATGTCAGAGGACAACTTGCAGGAATCTGTTCTCACTAATACCATGTAGATATCAGAGATGAAATTCAGGTCATTAGGCCCCGGGGAGAAGTACTTTAACCCACTGAGCCCTCTTGCTGCCCCTGGAGAACAATTTTTAAAATAAAGTTTAAAATATATTAAATTGCATTTATTATTATATATTTAATATAATATATTATTATATATTTAATATAATATACTATAATATACAATTATTATATATTATTATATATTTAAAATGTATTCAAAATTTGCTTAACATATTTATCGCCACATCTTTCTATAGTACATATATTGTTCTCAAATATAATATATATACAACATAGTGGGCACTCTGGTGGTCACTATAACTCAACCAGATGTAGTCCTATGTACAATGATTTGACAATTTAATAGTGAGAGTGTAAAATAAAGGCAGTCACAGGCATGGGGTATTACAGTTGCAGCAACAGCCAAGTGATTTATAATATTGAAGACTCATAAATATTTGGAGCTTGATATGTTAGAATAAACCAAGGATTACTGATGAAGATTACACTTGGAAGCAGAGGAATTCTGCCAGTAAATCCTTCTAGAAAACTTAAACCAATAAGATGTATTTCTTCATAACATGGGTTACATTGAGGAGGGTCTCGTTCTACTGTCAAACAGTGGGTGTTTATGCACAACGCCACAGCCTCCTCCTCTGTGCATGTGGATTCCATGCCTCACAAAAAGAGAACAGAGGTGAGCTTACAGATTTCCCTATGTGTCTACTTATGGTGCTCTGAAAATAGTAAAAGAAACCAAATGGATCCTGGACATTTTAGACAAATGACCTCAGAAAAACGCGAGGAGCTAGCCTAAAGGAAGAGTGGTTGTAGCCTTTGATGTCACTGGGGCTGTAACTTAGAACCAAAAAGCAACTAAGTCGTGCCCCTGAGTAAGTGGGAAGTGCCATCTTTCTGATATTTACATGCTGGAGAATGCAAAAGCATCCATGTGTCTGTGGCATTTCTACTGTTTCCCCAGTGAATGCTTTAGATGTACAAGCTTCTCTGGAAATACTAGATTTTTTCAGAAGACATTGCTCAGAGCCCTCTAATGCCTCAGCTGAGCCTGCTTATGGAAGTTAGAGGAGTATTATTGGTGAACATATGTGTCAGTTTTGGATAGTTAGACAAAACCATATTCTAGCTTCTATGTAATCCTAAGAGTCAGACACTATAATCTGTTTAAATGGTTTCCAAATCTTTCAAGGTCAAAGGCCTTGCCGTTTCAAAGGTAGGTATATTTCTCTTAACATGTTTTCATTGTGTGTTCTCTTTCTTTGTACATTGTCTCTAGAAATTAAAATGTGATTATTTGATTTAGAAAAGGAACACAAATGTGAATTTTTAAAGTACCATGTGAATAATACTAAATATAACTTATTTTATGAAGTTAAGGAAATTTTCTATCATTGAATTATTTGTTAACCACTTAATTGTTAAGAAGTGTTCAAGTATTTTGATGAGTTTTGAAAATGTAGCTCAACTCCCTAGTGCAGGTCAGAGCATGTGATGTATTTAAAATGTGATTTTAATAATTTCTAGCATTGAAATATTTATTTGGAGAAATCTCTCAAGGAGCAACGCTCATCTGTGGGCACTCTTGTCAAATAAGAAATTGGTTTAAAATCAAGTGTGGCAATCATTTTACAAATTTGTCTTAAATGACACCATTAAGTTCTTTAATTTTTTAGGAGTTAAATTTTTGGATTTTTAACAAATACCTACCTTTGAAACTGCAAGGTATTTGACTTTGAAAGATTTGGAAACCATTTAAACAGATTAGAAAATTTGACTTTGAAGTTTTAAGGATATATGCTTGGCAAAAAATAACAAATATTTTCAAACATTTAAAAATGTTTGGGGGAGGTTTCCAAAGCAATTGCTTTCTGCCAAGCACTGGTTGGTCTCTTCTTTACCTCAAATGACAGACATTAGTAGCTCATTGGCTTTCCTGAAAACATTAGCAAATGTAGAACAAGCTTGTTTCTAAGATGAAAATTAGAGCTTCATCTTTGTGAACCCATTACTCTCCATGTGTGTAGACACAACTGCCCAAACCCTCCTTGTGCTAAAAACTAAGGCAAAAACAAGTGCCCCTAGGAGGAAGTCAGGGCATCTTCTTCTCAACACAGAGAGAAAACCATGCATTTACATGTGTGTTAACCCAGGGATCATCAGTGAACAGATAAGAGCTTCAGGGACTCAGTGGATACACTGGGTGTGGGTCAGTGACTGCCCCTTTTACTGGGAAGGCAGGCGTAAAATAGGTGTGGTGTGTCAGACTTGTGCCCAAATTACAAAGGTTACATTTATGTTTTGGGTCAAAATAAATGAGTAGAACTTCTTAAAATAGTATTTTAGGGTGGAGGAGCTGGGAAGATGGTTTAGTGGGTAGATTATGGGCCTTAAGTTTGGATCATCAGAACCCTTGTAAATCAAGCTAGACAAAGTAGTAAGTGTCTGCAGTCCCAGTTCTCTGATGAAATTGGTGGAGGAGACAGAAAAATCCCTGGAAACTTGCAAGCCAGCTATCCCAGCACACCCTGTGAACAAGAGAGACTCATAGTGGGAGATGAGGACAGACACCAAAGACTGTTTTCTGACCTCTACCCATGAACGTTCATGGGCTCACAGTCACATGAAAACACATATATGTTGTATATACAAAAGATAGTATTTAGTACTTAGAAAGGCTTTGAATTTCTGAGTTATGCTTTACAAAGGCTATGACTTAGACATTCAAATACTTTGCGTGGCCAAAATGTTTAGTAACATTTCTAAATCCTCACCAGCTAGAGTCAAGATAGAAGCTATTATTATTATTTTAGGTGTTTTTGAGACAGACTGGCTTCTGACTCTCTGAGTAGTGAAGGATAGTCTCAGTGTCTTGAGAATTTTGCCTCTACCTCTCAAGGTCTGGGATTACAGGTAGTTGGCTCTATGGCTGCTCAAAAAAGAAATGGTCTGACAGGAATCATTATGTATGCTTGTAGATCCCAACACTCAGGAGACTGACAAGGGAGTTGAAGGCCAATATAAAGATGCCATCTTCACAGAGCAACAACAAACATTTGAAGGGCATGAGAAGATGACTTAGCACTTAGGAGTGCGGGTTGTTGTAACATGAGGGCCTGCTTGTTGGGGTTTCTGTCCTGAATGGTTTCTTTCTTCCCACCAGGTCCCACAGCCAGTAAGCCCCAAAGAAATTACACAGAGGTCGATATTAATGATAAACTGTTTGGCCCATTAGCTCAGGCTTCTTATTAACTCTTATAACTTATATTAGCCTATTATTCTAGTATATGTTAGCCACATGGCTCACTACCCTTTTCAGTGGGGTAGGTCACATCCTGCTTCTTTGATGTCTAGACAGGACTGCGGAGGAAGCTTCCCTCTTCCCAGAATTCTCCTGTTCTCTTCGCCCCACCTATACTTCCTGTCTGATTGTCCCACCTATAATTCCTGCCTGGCTACTGGCCAACCAGCATTTATTTAAAATATAATTGACAGAATATAGACAGATTTCCTGCACCAGGTTGCTCTTTCAGAGAACCCATGTTCAATTCCAAACATCCACACGGTGACTTATAATCATCTGTAAAT
This sequence comes from Alexandromys fortis, assembly GCF_014885135.2. Lineage (NCBI taxonomy): Eukaryota > Metazoa > Chordata > Mammalia > Rodentia > Cricetidae > Alexandromys > Alexandromys fortis. The sequence goes on from NW_026067901.1 coordinate 4,203,190, forward strand.
CCTGTTCCAAAGAATTCAGTGTCCTCCTCTGGCCTCCATGGGCACTGCATGAGTGTGATGCACAAACACAAATGCAGATAAGCACTCATAAACATAAACTAATAAATAAAATCTAAAAAAAAAGAAAAAAAAACTTAAAACACCAGAAAAACAGCATTTGTTTGTCAGGGCTCTGCAGGTACAAGGGGTCCTTTTCTCGCTGGTGCCTATTGTGTTTAACTCTTGACATCTTTCTATACAGTTTATCTGGACATCGGAGTTGTAAAAGGTTAAAAAAAGAGAAGAAATGGCACTTCTGGTGAGGCTGGATGTGATACCTCACACCTGTAATGCAGGCACAGGAAAGACTAAACAGAGGAATAGTCATGAGTTTGATGCCAGTCTGGGCTATTGAGCAAGACCCTGAATTAAAAATTAACACACTATCATCAGAAGTCAAGCGTTTTTAACTAGTTACCTCTCTCTCTCTCTCTCTCTCTCTCTCTCTCTCTCTCTCTCTCTCTCTCTTTTAAGTAGACATTTGCAAAAATCTATTCCTCTTTGTCATTCTCATTGGAAAATAATTCAGTATATACCTGATGCATTTTTTTCAGTGTTTGGCAATAGTGTTCCTCAGGGGAAAGATGACAGGTGTCAAGAATCCCCTGGGATTCTTGCCTCCAGCTCTGACTGTTGAGGTCTGCTCTGACTGTTGAGGTCTGCTCTGAGAATCCAGAAATTCTGTGCTCCAGGCATGCAGGTGCATAAATCAACGGGAGAGCCTTTATTGTTCTCAGGATTTGGAAAAGAAGGGAGAGAAAAGATGGGAGCAGTTGATTTAATTTACATTTGCATAGTGCGTCAAGCACTGTAAAAGATTCCTTCACATGTCATACCACTACTGTGAGCTCTGCCATTATTGTCATCATTTTATCTGAGAAAGTAGAGGACTGGTGAAGTTGAAGCACTGTTAGCTACTGTACACGTTGCTGCAACACGACACCTGGTGGAACTTCTTAAGAAAGGATGTGGTTTGGCTTTTGGTTCTAGGAGGGTACAGTCTATTGTGGCAGAAAGGCAGAGTGGTCACTTGCATGGGCAACCAGGGAGCATAGTGTGGACAGGAAGTGAGGCTGAACTACAAAACCTCAGTGCTCGTCTTGAGCTTTCACATCCCAAACAGTGCCACCAGCGGGGGCCAAGTGTTCAAATATATGAGTTTATGGGGAACATTGCATAGGGAAAAATGCCCCACGTTGAGTGCCATTTGTGAACAGAGACTCTACTTTCGCTTCCCGGCCTCCCAGACTTGAATATTCACACAGAAACTATATTAATTGCAACACTGTTTGGCCAATGATTCAGACATTCCTAGCTAGCTCTTATATATTAAATTAACCCATTTCTATTAATCTATGTATTGCCACATGACTGTGGCTTACAAGGTCATGTTTTGACATCTTTCTCCTTAGGCAGCTACATTGCATCTCCTTGACTCTGCCTACTTTCTCTTTATATCTCTATTCAGATTTCCCACCTGGCTTTACTCTGCTAAGCCATTAGCCAAAATAGCATTATTCATTAACCAATAAAAGCAACACATATATAGAAGGACATCCCACATCAGCAAACCACACTAAGCATCTAGCCCTAGGTTGCCCAAGTACTGACAGCTTTTTCAAAATGTAAGTGTCTTATTCTCTACCCTACATATTTTTATTATCTAACCCATCACTCCCCACTATTAAAATTCATAAAAACCCATCTTACATTTTAATAAAAAATAATTCATTGTATGTGCTTTTGGTAATTATTTAAAATGGACTCAATTTCACTGAATTATAAGTTTAATTGCTAAAGCCATTCCATTGCCACTTCTGTTGCATGTGACAAGCAGACATTAATTTGTGCAATGTATGGCTTTCCTTTAATTCCCACTCTGACTCGTCCCTGCCCAGGACACTTATATAGCTCATTCATGTCTCATCTGAGAGCTCTCAATGCATATTCCTTTTGGAATCTTTACAACCCTGATTACAAACAAACTTCCTGGCCTTACTTTTGTCAATTCCCAAAGCAGCTCACAAAGCATTTGTGGAAATGGGGATGGTCATTCCTGGTATTTTTTTTGGGGGGGGGGATTTAGTTTTCAGAATGTTTTCAGTGTTATCATAGTAATGCTTTAAATGTTTGTATCCAAAAATAAAAGTACACTGGAGTTTTATGGTCTGTCCACACTGAAGAATTTCAGTTTTTCCACAATGGAAGGAAGGTGCTCATGGTTCTTCCTGTTGGCTCCAAGGTAGGGTACATGTGGGATACTTATTATAGAGAGCATCATACATTCTTGAAAAGCAATATCCTGGCTTCCTATGGTTTGTAAAAGCATCAAGACAAAAAGGCTCAGAATAACACCAGTGAAACAGTTATTAAAATTTGGGGGTGTGTGGAGTAGGGCTGGAGAGATGGCTCAGTGTTTAAGAGCACTGACTGCTCTTCCAGAGGACCCAGGTTCAGTTCCCAGCACCCACATGGCAGCTCAAAAACAAAGCAGGCTTTTTCTTTTAGGCCACCAACCAAGTCGCAAATCATGACACAGAGACTTATTAGTTGTGAATAGTCAACTTAACTTAGAATCATTTCTGGCTAGCTCTTTTAACTTAAATTATCCTGTTTCTCTATCTCTACTTTCTGCCTTAGGGCTTTTTACTTGCTTTTCTTCTGTATATCTTTCACTGCTTCACATGTCAGTTTGTCTGGTGTCTCCCTTGTTCTCTCCTCTCTTCTCTGGTTCTTTTTTTTTTTTTTTTAGTTGTTGTTGCTGTTGTTGTTTTTGTTTGTTTCTTTTTTGTTTTGTTTTGTTTTCCTAGACAGGGTTTCTCTGTAGCTTTGGAGCCTGTCCTGGAACTAGCTCTTGTAGACCAGGTTGGCCTTGAACTCACAGAGATCCGCTTGCTTCTGCCTCCCGAGTGCTAAGATTAATGGTGTGTGCCATCACCACCTGGCCTCTTCTCTGGTTCTTTCTTCTCAATTTTCTCTCTCCTATTTATTCTCTCTGCTTTACAGCCCTGCTTATCCTTTTTCCTGACTAGCTATTGGCTATTCAGCACTGTATTAGTCCAAACAGATGCCATAGGCAGGAAAGGTGAAACAAATGCAGTATGTCTTTACATAATTCAGAGCACATGGATACAGCATGACACAAATGCAGCATAAACAAAAGTAACACACTTTACACAGTTAAAGTAATATTCTGCAGCATAAACAAATGAAGCCCATTTTTGTCTGATGAAAATAATATTCTACAGAACACAAATGTCTGCAATTCCAGTTCCAGGGGATCCTGCACCCACTGCAAAACACCAATGCAAATAAAATAAAAATAAATAAACTTTTAAAAATTGGGGCAGTATTTTCATGATTCTCATGTTAGCCACAGCTTTTGCTTCTCAAAATAAGTAAAGATTTCTGTCCCTAGATGAGTGTCACTCCAGACAGGGACTCTAAACCAGTCTTGCTTGCAAACAGACAGTGTGGAGAAGTCTGAAATACTCCTTATTCCTTGAGTTAAAAACAAATTACAAGCCTTATAGTAATGGCAGGATTCCCTGAGTAGTTCCTGCTGCAAATGATGCTTTCAGCCAAGTGAGATGGCTCAACCCTTTAGTTCCAGAACTCAGGAGGCAGAGGCAGAGGCAGAGGCAGAGGCAGAGGCAGAGGCAGAGGCAGAGGCAGAGGCAGAGGCAGAGGCAGAGGCAGAGGCAGAGGCAGAGGCAGAGGCAGAGGCAGAGGCAGAGGCAGAGGCAGAGGCAGAGGCAGAGGCAGAGGCAGAGGCAGAGAGACTATGTGAGTTTGATCTGTGTAGCAAGTTCCCGACCAGCCAGGGCTACACAGTAAGACCCTATCTTAAATAGTCATGCTGCTGCTGCTTGGATTTTGAATTGGAATTACATGTAGTACTGCTTCTAGCAAAATAAAGCTGAGTTTAGTAGCATCTGTACTGGTGAACATATTTTTTAATCAATTTGACACAAACTAGAGTCATCTGAGAGGACAAAAGCTCAGTTGTGTGTTGGTCTGTGAGGAAATCTTCTTGTCTGACTGAGCCCAGGGTGGGTGGTACCTGCTTCGCAGGTGATCCTTATATAACAAGGCAAGCCAAGTAGCGTTCCCCCAGGGTCTCTGCTTCAGTTCCTGTCTCCAGGTTCCTGTTATCAAATTATCCAGATTTCTTGGGTCCACCTCTGTCACAGCATCAGAGAAGCAAACTAGAACAGCATCTTTGCCAGTCTGAAATCACCTCCTCACTTCTGACTGAAGAGTCAGTTCGGTCCCTGAGACCTTTAGTCCCTAGTCACAAGAGATTTTTTTTTTACTTTAATTTTCTGATACATATTAGCATGTGGTAAGCGTTTCTATATAAGATACTTATATGGGTCAATATGTAACTTTGCATCAAGTTTGGTATTTGGAACTGAATAGTAATCTTTGCAGTTGCGTAGACAATATTGCCAAGTAGATGACAGTTAAGTTTTTCATTAAGTATTCAAATTGATGCTGGGCAGTGGTGGTACATGCTTTTAAACCCAGCACTTGGGAGGCAGAAACAGGTGGATCTCTTTGAGTTCAGGGCCTCTTCCCACAAGATGCTCTTCATGTGGGAATTGGTCTGTTCTTTTGGAAAGAACTCTATTATTGTACTGCCTTAATGATTTTAATCTTGGACTTATAACGAAGAAATCCAACTGTAGAAAGTTTTGTCCATTGTAGTGGATGCTCTTCAGGGTGAAGCAGCTCCAGGAGGTTTATGTCTGAGAGACAAACTGTGGCAAACTTTCGCGGAGATATTTCTGGATTTCTGGAAGTCTCAAAAACAATAGTGCTGCTGGGGGTTAGGTACAGTTTTTATTTAGTTACTGTTGTATTAGGACTCTTTTACAAAGAGAGAGAAGAGAAAGGCTTCGTGTTGTCCTACTTGGAAAATTCTGTTTCCAGGGTGTTCTGACCTGACCCACTATCATTCCTCTGCTGAGATCTTACTTCATGCTTTGGTCTTTCATTTCACAATGATATTCCAAAGGTAGTAAACACAACCACTAGAATGTCATTTTAAAATTCTCAGGTTAAAATTATCAAGTTATCAAAATTTAAATCTACTTCAAAATCAGCACATATCAAGCTTCAGTTTTGAGTGAAGAGCCAAACAAGGCTGATACATGTATGTAATAATAATTCAATCAATACAGAAAATGAATTGACAATTTGCAATTGTCAGTTAACCAGAGGAGACGGTCCAGTCCAGCCGAGCGTCTGGAATTTAATTCGAGCCGTTCTGTCTGTTGCACTCCGGTGCTCCGCAGACAGTCTTGCTTCTCTTAGTAGAAATGAGGTCTAGCTTGTGGTAAGTGGAGATTCCAGGCCTTAGGGGTAAGACACACTTTCTGTGACCTCAGCTCTCCTTAAACAGATCAAGTGAATCCTCCTACCATTCAGTGAGCAGCTCTTTGTTAGCCGTGTGGACAACCTAGTTATTACGTTATAAAGAGTAAATAAGCCATTGGAGCTGTGTGTGAGCCACGTGTCCGTGAGCATTTACATCTTCAACAGATGGACCTTTCTATTATAAAAACAGCAGGAGTTGATTTGGTCTTTAGAAGTGAAATAATCATTTCATCTGATCATTTGATGCCTTCTAAAAACATTTTTAAAAGAAAGAGTCAGGGGACTGGAGATGTAGTGCAGTGGTAGAGCACTTGCCTGGAACACCCAAAGCTAATATATAAAAGAACCAGAAGTGATGGCACATACCTGTAATCCTAGTGCTTGGGACTCAGGGTGGGGGAGTCAGAAGCTCAAGGTCACCCTCTGCTATGTAGAAAGTTCAAGACCAGCATGGCTGAATATAAGAGATTTTCTTAAAATTAGGAAATAAGTAAAATTTAAAATTCAAGAAAATTTGTAGGCCAAGCTAAACAGAACAGTAGTACCTTGCTTGGTTTTGCTCAAGGTTGTTCAGTGTATTCTATTACTATAACTGCTGTATATCTTATTGTCATTATCAACATACTCCAAGTTAATTAATACATTAGGACACCAAAATTACCAAATGTCTGAGAAAAAAAAACTCAGGTTATGTCAACTTGGGTTTTATTTCCTAGTAGCTGAAAAACTAAATGGCCCAATTTTTAGCCATTTATGAAGAGGTTTTGAAAATGCATCTTTTGACATAAAGGCTTTACAATTATATTGCAAAATCGTGAGGTTTCTGATGTGGGAGTGTCATATATCAATCTTTTGATTTCATTGGTTAAGCAATAAATAAACTGCCTTGGACCTACCTGATAGGTTAAAACATAGGTGGGAGGAGTAAACAGAACAGAATGCTGGGAGAAAGAAGAAGTGAGGTAAGACTCCTCAGACAGACTCCATGGCTCCTCTCAGAGACACACACGATGAAGCTCTGACCCAGGATGGACTTAGGCTAGAATCTTCTTGGTAAGCGCACCTTGGGGTGCTTACACACATGATTAGAAATGGGCTAAATTAATATGTGAGAATTAGCCTAGAAGAGGCTAGATATAAATGGGCCAAGCAGTGTTTAAATGAATACAGTTTGTGTGTTGTTATTTCAGGCATAAGCTAGCAGGCGGCCGGGGTGCTGGGGACGCAGCCCCGCCGCTCCTATTACAACAGGTTTCCTTCTTGGTGTGTTTTTCTTATCTTTCAATGAGACAGATGTGAAAGAAGCCGTGGTTCAGCTGTTAACATTTAGTTCTAATTCTTATTTACTGACCCAGAATAAATAAATGGCCTTATTAGAAGCCAATTTTCAGAACTGGTTATTGGCAAATTTACTTATCAAAAGTCATTTCAGAGAACTGGTGATGATATAACCACCTCCTCACCCACCCACTTTCTGCAGATCCTTCCTCTTTTTCATCTTTATCAGTCCCTCTTCTATTTTCAGGCAATCTTGTCAGAGTTTGTTGTTTTTCCCAGAGGGAGGGAGCATGCGCTGCTTGTCTTTCTGTGTCTGTCTAACTTCACCCACAAGACCAACTCCAGTTCCACCAGTATTTCTGAAAACACCATGTCTTGTTCATCTTAATGGTTGGAAACAAAGGCACTCTGCAAGTAGCAAGCTCTCTTTAGCCACTCGTTGACTGATGGACACCTACTTCATTCTGCGACGTGGCTACACAGGTCTCTCGGGGGTGTTGACTTCATTTCCTTCAGGGTTACAGCCAGGAATGAAATATATGAACCATAAAGTAGATGTGGATTTGGTTTTCTGAGGGACTTCCTACAGGTTTTTCATAGTGATTTTATTAACTTATATGCCAACAGTTGAATATTAGTTTCAATATTTGTTCTTAGAGAAGTATAAATAAAATTTACATGACAACATAGAACAATCCCCCAACTAAAGAGTAAACTATGTATACATTTGCATATGTATATATTTATATATTGCATATTTATATTCATAGAGAATACTATACTAAGGCAAATGAAATGCACATTCGCAATTTTTATAGTTTTAATTTTGACTTCTTTTCTACAGACCAGACTTCAGATTTTTTTCCAGATAACTAGTTACAGGACCTTCAAGGACTAAAATGGAAATGATTATTGGTGTGTTGTTGCCTGTTTTTTTCCTGGGGAGGCAGGAACAACTCCCTATTGACCCCAGATACAGCACTAGCTGCAGGGCAAAGGGAAGATTCCACCAAAGTCTAGCTCGACCAGCCAGTGAGGTTTTAGCCATAGCGATACATAGGTAGCTCTATCACTGTCAGGGACAACTCACTAAAGCTGAATCCAGAAGCTCCTTGCACAAGCTTCTGGCTGCTCTGCCGGTCTTCTGTCCCTAGGAGATGCGCATTGTTTATGTAATCTTGGAGACAGGCTTCCCTGGTCTTGAGGCTTCACTTTTTGTGAGCTTCCTGGACTCAGTGTCTTCTTCTGTCAAGAAGGGAGTTTCACTTCAGAGCAACTGACCACACGGCGTATGTAGGAAACAAGGGAATTTTGAATGTTCCATTTCACACCTGTTATGTGTCTCCAGTGGACTCTGAGTGAAGTCAGAGAAGCACAAGGGAGTGAATGAACTCGCACTCCTCTGGTCTATTGTGTACTGCAATTATCTCTTCCTCATAGAAGAGGAGAGTGAACAACTTGTAATGCGTTAAATTGGGAAAAAGTGATTCTGAGGCCTTCCTATTTTCCATGCTTCTCTTTGGTGTGTCTGTTCTTGGTTTGTTTATTATCCAAGAGAAAAAAGATGCAGAGAAAAGATGATTAGAGGCATATTGGATGAGAAGCAGGATGTGTAAGAAGGGAACTGTGAAAACCAACCTAAGCATGCATATTCTGAATTAAAGACTCTTAAAGATTAGGAGAAGACAGATTGTCTACTATTTTAAAACAAGACACTCGGAAAAGAGCAAAAGCCATTTTTAGAGAGGAAATGAAGGTTACGCTCAGTATTGAGCAGGGTAAATGTGCATGGTGTTGGTGAGGAAGGATAGGGCATGTGTTGGCATCCTAGGTGGGGTAGGCGGAGTACTTCCCAGAGAAAGACATTATAACTGTCTCATCCACTGACCTCCGTCTTTGCCATTTACTGACCCCCATAGGCAGCACGGAAAATGTCCTTAAACCTGCCCCCACTTAAAATCAGTGTGCTGTTTTGTATTCTTCTGGTTCTTTACTGATTCATATGGTTTTACAACTTTCATAGTGTTATAAGCGCTCTTAGAAGTTTGTTTAGTCATTTCTTCACATAAAGAAAAAGTATCTTCCTTTTGCCTTCACAAATGTTATCTTACTAATGTCACATAAAAATGGACGTCTGTACAGGGCCGGTTCTGCATCACTGGGGTGGACCGCAACAGATGTATTTTAGGGCTGTTGTGTTAGTACTAGCTAGCACGCATACTAATTCTCCCAATGTCAGTATGCTTCGTACAACTGTCAGAAAGGATAACGTTCTGGATTAAACAAGTTTATAAACATCTGGAGAAGCAAAGGCTCTCATGTGTTAGATCAAAGCAGCCTCCATCTCCTCATTTGAATTTGTTCAGCAGTTTATGGTTTTAAAACTAGTCAAAAAGTCTCCATAACTGAGCCGTTGATTTTTCTATCATCTGTACTGAAATAACAAATAACTTTATTCTATAATTCCTTGCAGCAATTTTGTAAAAGGAAGACTATTGCTGTTCTAGAGTTAATTCTTCTCAGTATAGAATATTACTGTTCTAGAGTTAATATTTCTCACTATAGAATATTCCTGTTATAGAGTTAATTCCTATCAGTATAGGCTGCATTCTCCCAGAATAGGAAGCTTCGGGTCCCCTGAAGGCCTGGAGTGGCTCCATTTTATCACATGCAAGCTGTGCGTTTCCTTCAAATGGCCTGTTTTGTTTTTAATAGAAATTTTTTATTCGACTCATTTGTAAACAACATTGGTTTGGAATACTTGATGCTTATTTGCTATTGCTGGGTAGGAAGCAGCTTGTGTTCTTGTGATTGTGGACCATCTTCATCCATTAGAAGAGAGGAAGGGAACTGAGATGGAGAAGATGACAATAGAGGCGAGTGGTGGGTGTGATCAAAGTATGCTGTAGACATGGATGGGGAATGACCATGGCAACCATGGTCCTGAATGAGCAATACTCGAGTTTTGAAAGACTTAGGAAATACAGGTGACTTTTAAGAAGATATCATCGACAAGAATGCAAGAGAGAAACTTTATGGTATTAATACAATTCCAAGGGAATAATCAGATATCAATTGTCTTAAAAGTTGAGAGACAAGAGATCTTTCTGTGGCACCAGAGGAAAGAATCGCTGTGTTTTGTGGGTTTCCGTGAGATGGATGACTTCGTGCAGTTTTCCCAGTTCAGAATGCAGTGTGGTTTGGGTGAAGAAGGGGGTAACGTTTCACTATTGTTTATGGTGTCGCTGCCTCTTTCCAATGAAAACATAATTCTTCGCATAGCATCTTCTCTTTTACTTTAGAGAAATTCCCACATGGCATTCATCAGACGTGATAAAATGCTGCAGTTACTCTTCCTCAGAACTGGGGGGGAAACAGATCTGTATTTGTTCAGAACTCAAAAGAAAGAGTTTTATTTTAAGTCCATCCAAAGCATAAATTACTTTGCAAATCTTTGGTTCTGTAGTTTTTGTAGCTTAGAGGAGTGTGTGTGTGTGTGTGTGTGTGTGTGTGTGTGTGTGTGTGTACGAGCTCACACACACACGCGCGCATATCTGTGTGTATAGACAAATTTGGAGCCTTTAGAGAAGTAAAAGAACTTGGGATAGTTAATCTAAGAAAGAAAATAATAATCAGTCTTTAAGATTAAAGAGTGAGGACCAACTTTATGTGACAGACTTTGTTGATTTCCCATGGGAGCCCTTACCTCTTGGGAGGAGTGGGTGGGAATGGTCTTGAGGGGGGGGAGGTGGGAGTCAAGGATGGGAGGACAGGGAGAGAACTGTGGATGGAATGTAAAATGAAATTTAAAAAAATAAAACATCAACAAAAGGGTGAGAAATATTATTGTACCTTGAATTTTCATGATCATGAAGTTGGAGAGATGGCTCAGCAATTAAGTGCACTGGCTGCTCCTTAATTCCTAAGGCAGCTCACAACCATCTGTAGCTCTAGTCTCAGAGCATCCAGTGCCCGTTTCTGGCCTCGGCAGGCACTGCACACATGTGGTACACAAGCATATATGAATTCAAAACACCCTTACACATAAAGTGAAGTGAAAAAAACCTGCAAAACCATGATGACAAGTTGTGTAATACAATATTTGAAAAAAAGAGCATTGATTAAAACTGGGTGCTTCATAATGGAAGAAGAGAATGAATTAAAGGCAAAAGAGTGGCACTGCCATTTCTTGAACAAATAAGAAATATACTTTAAATTATATTTATTAATTTTACTTTTATAAAAATAAAAATTTTCTTATAAAATTGGTTTACATTTAGGGAATGTATAGTGATGGTTTGAATTAACTAATCATAGTTTAGATAACTCCAGTAAATTAAAATAAGGTGGAATAAAAAGAGTAGGAAATGAATAGAAAACTGTTCTGTTTTCTGAAGAGTGGCTTTTTGGTTCATACCATGTGAGTCTGCATTCCAGGCCAAACTGAAGTCTCACGTTCAGTCTCTTTTCTCCTGTTGCAATTGTTTTGTAAAGGAGCTGATTATTCTCAAAAATACTTGTAATATTCTGCATGATTGAACAGTCTTAATTGCTGAGCCATCTCTCCAACCTCTTTAATTATATGTGTGTGTATGTGCATGCATGTATGTGTACACATGTTATAAATATATAGAGAATACAATATCCAACATTATCACAATCTGTTACATATTTCTAGATAAATCAAATGTCCACTCCTCTTTTAAAAGACTGTTTTACTGTATAAGTTGGAGGGCTGATGATAGACACTCCTTCCATACTGGTGCAATAAGAGTTGTCTAGGATCTGTGTCTACGTTGCTTGACTTTTCCCTGGTCCATCTATCATGCTGAAGTTATCAATCAGGAGCATCTCAGGGAACTCATAAAGAAGAACGGCAAAAGAGGAATCTAATATATCTAATATTTCATAAGGATCCACATGGGTAATAGAACTATGTTAGACAATCCCTATTCCTCTTATGTGGATCTTATGGGGAGTTTATAGGTATGGTGTTTTAGCCTCTCTTCCCAAGGAGAAGAAACTGACATTAAGGCAGTGTTCTGTGACAAAGTCCAAGCTGTCTACCACAGTGCACTGGACTCATGCCTGGAATTATATTTTCAAAGCTTTTGTTGTCTCTATTGGGTGACTGCTAGTACAGAGATGTGCAAAATACAGAAATAATGTATGAAGAAAACAAAGCTGCTTTCTCAGTTGGCTCACAATGCTGAGTGATCGTGGGGACATTTTGTTTTTATGGAGAAAGATCAGATCTTAGTGTGAAAGTATGATAATACATATATACAAGATGGTGACCCTATGTCCCTATGTACAAACCAGATTACAGGTTTGAACATAACTTTCAGCTAGTTAAAAACAGTCTTTAACTTTAGTAAATCTAAATCTTTATGTGCCAGAGTTTATGGCTAGTACAGTTTAGATAGTCGGTACTTTGTGGAAGGAATGGCTGCTTTATAATGTCAGTATTAATTAATTTACATTGGTAAATTTTGAATTCTCGATAACTGAAAATACCAGTAAGTTGGGTAACAAAAATGTTGAAGCAATAGTGCTTTTCTTACTTCATTTTGTACTTTTGGAGATAAGATAATAAAAATACGTTATACATTGAGTGTATCTGTGTATCTTCTGTAGTGCTCAGCTTCTTGTGGTAAAGGTGTAAAGTACCGGGAGGTCTTCTGCATTGATCAACTCCAAAGAAAATTAGAAGAAAAACATTGCAGTCATCTGCATAAACCTCGAACTCACAAAGCTTGTAGATCGGGACGGTGCCCTTCATGGAAAGCCAATAGATGGAATGAGGTATGTGGCATTTTCAACTATCACATGATCTATCTATCTATCTATCTATCTATCTATCTATCTATCTATCTATCTATCTATTATCTATCTATCTATCTATCTATCTATCTATCTATCTATCATCTATCTCCTATCTTCCTTCCCATCATCTCTAGATATCTATATTTACATTTTAAAGTCTGATTTCAGCATTTGTAATGACCTTGAAAGTTTGACTTCTTTACAGCATCTTTTATTACAGAATGTTCTGCACTGTGCTCAATACTATATAGCACTGTTGCATTTGCCTAAGTTTACTGGTAAAATAATTTAGTTTCTCAATTTTATTTTGAGGTTACATTTTTACAGGAAAGTTTGCTAGTGAACATAGGGCTCATGGCTACCGGCATCATCTTGGTTATCTAACAACAAAGTATATCCGGTGATGTATTAATAATGACCTTGTTTCCATCTCGGAATCTTGGAATTGAGTTAAGATGGCATCCTGGAGAGACAGAGAATAAATTACAGGCATAGTTGCAACTAGAGGTGAACAAGTGAGGCTTGAGATCTTTGGAAGGACTAAGAAAACTCAGCACAAAAGAAGTGGATAAACACATGCGGTCCAGGCTGGCAACTCAATTTTGAAAGAAAAGTGAATGTATGCTTCAGCATACTCTAGTACAAGAACCCCATACCTACATAGTTTTTTGATGGACAGTTGGTGTTTGAGGGGTACCGTATCACCTCATTGATACCGAATAAAAAATTCTCTAGTTTCATTGTAAAACAGGCAGCTTCTGCAAAAGGTTGTTCTGCTGGGAACTTGGTGATATTTAACTGATCTCTGAAGAGAAAAGAGTAGAATAAGATTATTCTATTGTCTTCCTAAATTGTCTACTAGATTGGCCCTGACCAAGGGAGATAAACATTCAAAAATTTTCCCCTAGGCACAGACACTGTCCACGTGGATGACACTCAGTATCATACTTGGGACTTGACACATTGAGGAGTCTGCTCAGGGTGGGGTCACAAGCAAAGCTGGGATTCCCTAAACACAAATGACAAAATGTCTTTTTTTTCTAGGAGGTCATATGTGTGCTGGGGTGGTGAGTTCATTTGTTAGTTTTAATGAGTCGAGTATTTAAATTGCCTCTAAAGCCACACATCTGGACATCAGACACAAATTGTCTTGTATTACACTGTTTGTCACTGTTAAGCAGCAGTAATTAGCAAACACCACTAAATACACTAGGAACATTATCAGATAACCAATGAAAGGCACTCCTTTCTAAGTCATTTGAACTAATCTGGCCAGCAGTTTTCCAAATGCATCTTTGGAGCTGAGGTCTCATTCAGGGTGGCAATAAAAATGATTATTATTATTTTAGAATTATATTCTTTTATAATAATTATATTAAAGCAATGCTACAGTTTATGCAATTGGAACAGAGAAGCAACCAGTGATTATCTTGTGCATCTCTCTGAAAGTATAGATGTGTAGAACACATTACTATTTGTAGTGTAAGTATAGCCTGAAACTATTGACTTCATAAGAGGATTTTTTGTAGAATAAATTGAACAGTAAGAACCACACAAGTGGCCATTTGTTTCTGACAGAGACTTGGGGACGGTGTAAGTGAATGAAGCGAATTTTAATTACGAAGGAAAACAATGTAAAAAGAAGACAGATTCTGTACAGAGCATCTGTGTCTTTATTGGTCTTAACATCCATCCTTGCGGCTGAAGCCTATTCCTTTAGGAGAGCTTGCATCGTTTCATTTTTAGCATAAGTCAAGCCAATGTGGAAAGATGATGTATTTGCTTTTGTGAGGCAGATGGTCAAAGGCCAAAAAAGACTCCCCGTGATGCAATCATGAACAGATGTAGCAGAGAAAGGTGTTTGGGACCCACAGGAGTCTTGGTGACCCAGAAAAGTAAAGCATTCTCCTACTTCACAGACACACCCCTTGGTCCTACCTGAGCTCAACTGGAGAGTTGTGCACTGTGTATGGGAAACATCTGTGGATTTGGTTGTCCAAATGTGGTTGTGCCTTTTTAGTGTTTCGCCCTCTTTAGGAGAGCTAGTCTGCTCTTTTTCTGCACAGAGACATACTAGTCCTCCACATGTAACAAACCCACAATGTGACAAGTGTAATCAATGAAGATTACACTTTGATAACTAAATTTGATAGCAAATCCTATGATAACTAAGTCACCACGTTCAAAATAAAAGAAATTTGGCCAAGTGTGAAGTAAGGTGCTTGGTAAACAGTATATCCATTGTCTTTGAGAGAGACAAGCTAGTAGCCCGAGATAGTGCTGCAGAAGTAAGCATGGGGCATTGTTCAGACTTACATGTTAAAGACAATAGGAAGTCATACAAGATATTAAGAGACACTCATATCTTAGCTCACACTATAGGACGTAAATGATGGCCACCGTATACCTAGGAAAGCCATTGTAGGTCTGAAAAAAGATGGTGATGGAATCCTGAGTTTAATTACTCATCTCCTCTTGATCAGGGCCAACATGCTGGGCAATTTAGAGAGCTATTAAAAGGGTCTCATTCTATTCCATTCAAGCCCCAGAACAAGGTGGTCATGATAAAGATTCAGTAGCTACTTGTTAGACAGAAGAATTGAGAGAGCCTACTGAGTGACAGAAACACTGTGGGAGGAAAGTAAAAGAGACAAGCAAATTCAATATTTCTATTCTGAGTCACTCTGTACATAATAATAATCTTCACCAAATATATAAAACTAAGGTAGGACATTTAAAAAGTATAATTTATTCAATTAGACAAAATTTAATTAGAAAACAATACTGGGGAGTAAATTCTTTTTATGCCATCTCTGGGCATATTCATTTTAGGGAAGATGTCCATGTTAAGGATATAGTATTCTGTATTCTAATATAGCTATTTAAAGCCTCCATAAATTATTTCTAAGCTGCACCATGATCAAAAGACAAAACCAAACAAACTCTGTGTTTTCTTGACTTAAGAAAATATTATTTGTTTGGTAGAACTTCTTGCTTAGAAGTGTTTTGTAAACTAAGGTTTTCCAAGGATTCTCTTCCAAGGTTACAGTAAGGATCTTATCCAAATACAATTTACATTTCTAAGATTGTCAGTAGGTTTTTATAACTACAAAACATGACTACTTTATAGGCTAGTCATTTTTTGTAAGTTGTTCAGATGAGCCAGACTGCATCTTGCTATGTCTGTCTACCTAGTATTACACATGCTACAATGCATACGTTCTTACCTCCATACCAAGAGCCAGATGACTTTCTGGTGAACACATTTAGTGAGTTGGTAGAATTCAATAGCCTATGCATGGCCTGTAGGTCAATGTAAATGGAAGGAATATGCATGGTATTCAGAAGTGAGAAGAAAGAATGTGTCTTTGGAGTTTGACTCGGCAGCCACTCAGGTGAAAAGCCGCTGTGGTCTGTGAGAGTGATCTGAGCCACTGGTTAAGTTCAGATCTTAGCGTTGGTGGGATTTAAATATTTTTCTTATTACAAAACGTATCTTGAAGTAGAACATATGGGGTTAGATGTCATGGGGTGCTTGAAATTTCAAAATAGGGAGCTTGAAAAACACTAGATATTTCTTTCTTATATTATCTCTGTTGAGAATACCAATGAGTCTTCAAACATTACTCTATGTGACCACCAATCCTTTCTGGAATAACAGGGGACAAAGACAACCAAAAGCACGATTAATAAACATCCTTCAACCTTCTTCGTGTTTTGCTAATATTGACTTAAAGTTTTCTGTTATTGTCAGTATCTGCTTTTAGATATAGCTGGATCTGGGAACACCTGACATCCCAGAGCTGAAAACTGGCCGAGTCTCCGTTTCTAGGAGACAAGTCAGTGAGGGCTCGAGAGAGAGAGAGAGAGAGAGAGAGAGAGAGAGAGAGAGAGAGAGCAAAGCTTCAACTGTCCTTCATCAAGCTAAGAGTTTCTGTTCTCCCCAAATTCATATGTTAAAATCCTGCCCCTACAAGTAATGTTGTTGGACGTAAGGATTTTGGGAAGTGAGTCGTGAGGGTAGAACCCCTGTACTTAATATTATCTTACTATTAAGTACAGGGGCCTTAGAAAGCTCCATTTTACAGACATCAAATATTCCGGTGCTTTCATTACGAGCTTTCCACCTGTGAGATACAAATGTCTGTTATTTGGGAGCCTCCTAAAGGTCATATGAATCTCAGCTCAGATGAGGAAGGAAAGTGGCAGGTGATGATGATGTTACCGTAACAAGTACCAAAGTGAGGGTGTGGATTTGGTACTGGGTACCAGTGCAGGGCAGGGGGAGCCTGGAGGCATGCGTAATAAAGGTTGCGCTGCTGTGTCTGAGGTAGGGCAATCCCGGCGAGCACTGGGGAAGAAGAGCAGAGAGATGACGTGAGAACTCCAGGCTTAGAGAATCTCTGAGCGACTGAATGAATGAAGTGTTTGTAGAAATATGGACAGTAACAAATGCTCATTAATCGTGCTAAGGAAAACGAGGACTGAAGGACCAAGACAAGGTTGTCTAAATTTATCATTTATTCAAGCCTTTTCAGAATGCTGCTCATAAAAATACAATCAAGATTCAACAGCTTAGCAAATATTTAGACCTCCAACAGGTTCAAATTATAGTGGGTGTTGCACATAAAAATATCAATATAACAAGTCTTAGAAATTATTGTTTATGGAGAACAATTGGCATAGTAATAGAATTTTAGTCTCATTTAGAACAATATGGTAGCCTTGTGTAGACATTAAGCATGTTGAACTCAGCCAAGGGTTGTCACACTGGTATGTCACCTAGCATACCCCAATGCAGTTACAGTTTCCAGAAAACTTGTGAATAACAGCTTTAAAAAAAAAACTATGTATTTATATAGACTCTCTAGATAAGACAATAGTAAACACACTCATCTTAGGGATTTTCTCTCTAATGTATGATACAATAGCGGGACCGGTTCACCACAAATAAGAAAATGTGCAATGTTCTCTTTTGTTGTTGATATGCGATTCGGTGTTTGCTAGCTACATTGTTCAGATCCTCTGGGCTCCTTTGTAGTGCTCTGTGACCTGTGGCTCGGGGCTGCAGCAGAGGGAGGTGTACTGCAGATTGAGAGGCACTGGTCCAGTGGCTGAAGACATGTGCGATCCAGCTACCCGGCCTCAGCAGCATCAGCGGTGCTGGCACCAGGACTGCAGGAAGTACCAGTGGACAACTGGAGCCTGGCTAGATGTGAGTGGCAACAGGAGCTTGTCTTTTCCGTTGCTTCTTAATTTTTAAAACCTTTATTATTATCATCGTGTGTGTGTGTGTGTGTGTGTGTGTGTGTGTATGATGTGAGGATGTGTACTCTCATCTCCCCTCCCCTCCCTTCTCCTCTTCTCTCCTTCTCCCTCCTCTTCCATTTCATTTTCTGTCCTGTCTTCCCTTACCCACTTATTTTGAGGCAGAGGCTCCAGTAACCTTGGTTGCCCTGGAACTCCTGCTCCTCCCACCGCCCCTCCGGAGTTCTGACTTTGCAATTATGCACCACTATACCCATGCCTCAACAAGCAAACTTGCAAAGACCCTTCACCTCAGAAACGGTTACTGGTTTTTCTCATCGCACTTCCAGTGTTCAACATCCTGTAAGAAAAAGGAGACCTACCGTCTAGTGAAATGCACAGATGAACAAAACATCCAAGTGAATGAAAGTTTCTGCGATCCTTTAAGGAAACCTCTTTCGATCAAAAAGTGCAGGAACCCTCTCTGCAAGTATATGGTGGTGACGGGAGACTCATCTCAGGTAAGGTGTCGTTAACTTCTTTCCCTTTTGCTGTCCTGAAACACCCTGGCAAAAAAAGAAGTCTCGTTGATGAGGGATTAGAGCTACTCCTCTCTGTGGATGCAAAATAGGGATTTAGAATAATACTGTTGGGAATAAAGCTGGTTCAGGAAAGTGGGTTATCCCCTGGATTTATGACTTTACCAGCTGTAGGTAGTTCACTACTTTACTAGTCGTGACTAGTTTACTCGTGGATACTTGTTACCTAGTATCAGGACATGAATTCTTACTTAGTAAGTGGGTCTTAAGTCCAATTAGACAACTGCTGGTTACTTCCAAGATGTGTGGCACTGTCTCACCCTTGAGCATATCTTGCTGGTTGTTGTTATGGTTCATAGACTTTCCTGCAGGATAGGACTTAATTACTCTCTAACACTATGAGATCTTGTCCGCAGGAAAGAAGCTTCTAAGTCAGTTCTAGCTCGATCCCCCCAAGTTGTGTGGTATCTTCAGCAATAGGGTCTCACCTTCATGGTTAACCAAGAACATTGGCAGCAGCCTGTATTGTTTGGGAAGAGGTTTCTGGGTTTCCCTGATTGATTAGGTTTCCCATACTTGTCAACTTCTTTATACACATTTTAAATTTTGATGTCAATTATCCTTTTGCTATCATGGTTCTTTGGGTTTTGGGTTTTACATCTATGAAAATCACTGCCTAGTTTTGGCCAGAAGGATGTACACTTATATTTTCTTCAAAGTTTTATTATTTTAATTCATCTACTTAGGTCTGATACATTTTGACTATTTTCATTTAAGATATGAAGTCATCACCTACATCTATAATTGCACATGGTTGCCCCTACAAACCCAACATAAACCAAAGAAGAGATTATTATTCCCCCATTGAGTTCACTAGGCATCTGTTGAAACTCAGCAAGCCACAACATTGTGATTGATCTTGTCACAAAATTCTACCCAGCTTTCACACCAATGTGGCAAGGTGCTCCTAAGAGTCACAGCAAAGTGTAAGGAACTCAGCCTATACAAATGCTCCTGTGAAAGAAAGAACACATGAATTTCTGAGTTCTTTGAAGTCTTCAGATTTTATTGTGTGAAAACCCAAGACTGTCAGAATGGCATAAGGACAGGACACTATGTCTAATAGGCAGAATAGAGTGCTCAAGGATGGAAAGAAAGATTCCTCACAGGCTCCTCAGAGGCAAAATCTAGGCTGAATCTTGCTGTTTTGTATTTTGTGGCGTGACTCTGTATAAGCTGCCCAAGTGTCTCTGCACCTTGGCTTCCCCACCATGAATGAAGCTGGTCAATTGAGTTGATGTAGAACCGATATGCATGATACATATGTAGCAGCTAACAGACATTAGGCCTTGGGCGAGTTCCAGGACTCCCAATTTCCTTACAGTGTGCATTTTTCAGTGTGCAGGTAACTGCGGGTTCACTAACCCACAGAAGATTACATACTGCACCAGGATCCGGTCCTCTAAGAAGCATGCATTCCATCAGCTTCAGCCTGTAGCCTATGGAGAATGTCCTGTGAAACCTTCTCCTCACGTGTACAGATGCGACATTCGAAGCTGTTTGCATGTAGCCACTTGGAAAGTGGGGAAATGGAGCAAGGTCAGTCCAGAATTCTGAATGTAAGGCCCTTTGCATAAGGCTTTTCAGAGGTGGAATGCCTGGTAATGTGTATTTTAAGTAAATCTTCCAAGTTATTTTCTACACCATTGTCTAAAAAATCACTTTATTTGATTTTTATATAAGTATCTTATCATTTCTGTCTGTATTCTAACTTTCTTATAAGAAGATAGCAAAATTTCTCATTTTAGTCCTTGGAGAACATGTATAGTGGCTTTGACTTTATGTAGATACTTCAGAAATATCAGCTAAGTGAAGTAGCTTTCTCTAATATGTCTATAATACATATTATTTACACTACATTCTATTCATCAACTTAATGGAAATACAATAATATTACTTTGTAAATTCATCATAAGGAAAACCTCTAAGTAGCTGTAATGATGGTAATAAATGAGATTAATGTTTATTAAGTATTTACAGTGTGCTATGTATACATAGGCAGCTTTAATAAGACTCATAAAGGAATGTTTACTGAATGTTTGTCGTGTGCTGATGATACAACTGTATGAGATAAATAGCAAGAAACCAGCACCTAAGAAACAACGGCTGCAGGCTCACACTAAAGGATTCTTTTCCTCCACTCCAGTGACTACCCTTCCCCGGCATATTTTTGTATCTTCCATAGTTGTAACCACGACTGTCCCTCACTTTGATCTTAAAGAGTCTAGTCTTGGAGAGGGCAGTATGGGTTTCCTGGCCTTATTACTTGTTATCTATTTTACCTCCGACTTTACTGTGTTGACAGTGCTCAGTCACTTGTGGAAATGGGATAATGGAGAGAAGAGTAGAATGCAGGACTGAAAACGGTTGGCCCAGTGACTTATGTTTAAAGCCTTTAAAGCCAGATGCTCAAAAGAAATGTTATGCCAATGACTGTAAGTAATAGATTCCAAAATCTACCCAGCATCAAGTGTTCCTAAGTTTCAGCTAAAATGTGAAACTAGATCTAGCAGCTGTTACGTTCTGCCACACATTGCCAGACCTTCAGAGCACAGCAATGATTCTGAGGGTCAAGTCCATGCTGCTTGGGATTTGCTCAGGGTTGATGTGTCACGTGACTTTATCCTTGAAGGTAAATTATTCGCCACCTGCAAAGAAATCCAAGTTACAAAGAACATTACCAAAGATGGTGACTACGACCTTAACATCAGGGGAAGAACAGTGAAGGTATTATGAAAACTATTTCTAATTGATTTTAACTTTGATCCTGTCTTTGGAAAGTGTTTTCTAGAGTTTTGTGTGTTCCCTTTAGATCCATTGTTCGGGCATGCAACTGGAGAACCCTAAAGAATATTTACCACTGGTCAAAGGAGAAGACAACTTTTCTGAAGTGTATGGCCTGAGGTATGAGATGCTTTGTTCTGTCTGTGCACTGTTAGGGTGCTCAGGTATTGAGTCTTTGGCACAGCATTGGGATTACACCTGTAGGACAGACAATTGAGAAGGAGGTGGACACAGTAGGACCTTAGCCATGTGTGAGCCTGTCATCACAAAGAGGGGGAGTGTGGGACAATACAGAAGGGATAAGTTTAAGACCTTGTCTATTTTTATAGAAATCCAACTTATTTTAGCAACAAAAACTGGGAGAGTTACATCTTAATTTTTTGTAGTAATATTCCTTGAATTTCTCCCTAAGGATTCTGCATGTTAGTTGTCTTAGTTAGGGTTTCATCACTGAGAAGAAATACCATGAGCACACTAACTCCTGTAAGGAAAAGGGGCTTGCTTATAGTCCATTATCATCATGGCAGAGAACATGGTAGGATGCAGGCAGACATGGAGCTGGAGAGATAGTTGAGAGTCCTACATCTTGCAGGCAACAGGAAGTTGACTGAGACACTGGGTGTCCTGAGCATAGCAAACCTTAAAGCCCCCCCCCCCCAATAAGGCCATACCCACTCCAACAAAACCACACCTCCTAGTATTACCATTTCTTGTGATATTAAGTTGGCTAATTACATTTAAGTTATCACTTTAGTCATGGTGATTCTGCTTCTTTCTCAGTTAGCGTGTTGGCACTATGGTGTTGAAGAATAGAAATACTTCTGTTTTACCTTTGTGTGTGTGTGTGTGTGTGTATGTGTTTGTATGTAGCAGTGGATGTCCTAAAACTTGTTCTGTAGACCAGGCTGGCCTCATACTTAGAGATCCACCTCTCCTGCCTCCCGAGTGCTGGGATTAAAAGTGTATACCACCACTGCCGGGCTATGTTTCGTATTTTCTAAGTTCTTCATTTTCCACATGGGGGTCTAACAAATGCATCAAGTAATACAATGTCCCAATGTTGTTACAGACTTCAAAATCCCTATGAATGCCCCTTCAATGGAAGCAGGAGGCAAGACTGTGCATGTAAAAATGACTACCCACCTGCTGGATACACTGCTTTCAGCAAAGTGAGAGTTGATCTCACTTCCATGCAAATCAAAAGTAAGTGCTGGGTCTCCATAGAAACCAAAATGCCTCCATTTGCTAAGGAAAAGTAATCCATGTACTGATATATATGACACGATATAGTGAAGAACCCAGCATTTTACAGAATGGTTTTCTTTACAATTATGAGATACATACATTCTTTATGATGACATGAAATATGGGGCCCTTTGATACAGGTGTTATTATATAATGCCAGTAATAAAATAGTTCCCTCAAATAAAGCAATGTTACATAAAAGATAGCTTAAGTACTCCAACCATATTAAGTTGAAAAATTAATAGCCCCAACGTAAGTGTAAGGTTTTTTGTAAGATTTAAAGTAATAACATTAGTTCAAGATTATAAACTATTGAGCATCACATTTTCCTATACACCACATCATTTAATCTTTTAAGCAACCTTGCATTAGACAAAATAGATATTACATCAAAATGTCACAGATGATAACATTAACTCTCTCTTATGAGAGCGACTTGTCCCAGTTCGTAGTTAAGCACCACTGAGGGGGAATGAGGACCTGCTCGGAGAACTCAGGCCAGAAAACATGCCATATTCCTAGAAATTAACTGGTAATTCACCTAGGTCACAGACCCTGCAGTACGCTGGCCATGATGCACCCTCATGCCGAGCGCTCCATCTCTGCATGAAGAAGGAACGAGTACCCATTTTCAGAGGCTCTGTCTCCATCTTCCTTGAACCCAGCACTTTATACAGCGCATCGAGACAGAGTCTGCATGAATGTTCTGTATCTAAATTATGGCTCTGTGGTGATTTGATGCTGTTCTCATAATGAAAGTTATCAATTACTAAAAACTGACCTTTACTGCAGTGGTTGATTTCAGTTTAATAACTCCCAATAAACCCGAGGCAAGTTGCTTTATAAAGTAAGGAAAGATCAATTAGCATAGTCCAGGGCTTGGTGTGGGTCTCAACTGACTGCACACGATGGGACTGTATGTGTATAAATGATAATATGATTTCTTTCTTTGGGTACTCACCAGGGTCTATCATTTGGGCTCCACCCTGGTGACCAAATCCAATATAATCCTTTCCCAAAGGTCCCACCTTGAAACATATAGACTCTTTTGTATGAGAGAACAAAATTAGTACTTACATATATCATTATGGTTTACAATATAGGTTTGTGTTGGGGTTGGAGAAATGGCTCAGTGGTTAAGAGCACAGACTGCTCTTCCAGAGGACCCAGGTTCAAATCCCAGCACCCACATGGCAGCTCACAACTGTCTGAAAATCCAGTTCCAGGGGATCTGACACTTTCACACCAATGCACATAAAATAAAGATAAATAAATCATAAAAAATTTAAAAATATTTGTGTTATTATTATTTTGGGGGGCATTATATGTGCATGAGTGTGGGTGCCTGAGGAGGTCAGGAGAGGGTGTGACCTCCTCTGCAGCTGGAGTGACAGACAGCTGTGAGCCACCAGGCATGGGGCTGGGGACCAAACTCCATTCTGCAAGGACAGCAGATATCTTACGTGCTGAACCATCTCTCCAGCCCCCTTATATTTTGCTTTGTTTTGCTCTGTTTTGTGTTTTGAAACACTGTAGTTGAACTGTGTTTCTATCCATTTAATTGACATGAGATACTCTGTGTGAATTAAACTTCTCCATGAGTTAAGAATACGGAGTGTGGTGATGGTGACAAAGCAGTTGTGTGTTGATGCAGGTATGAGCACAGATTCTGGGGGCCTCCTGTGTGTGAATTCTTTGTTTCTGTTACCACACTGGGTATCTTCCTAAACCCAGTTCTCTTCATTTTTAAGAGTAGAAACCGCTTCTAAGGGCTTCTGATTTCTCTTTTTAATTTCCTTTCAATCCCTTTTGCCTTTTCTATTAAGGTTCAAAGATGATACTTTTACTATATCAACTTAATATCTTGCTATGACAAACGTTCCTCTCTAAATGTTGACCATTCTTTTAAAATACAAGCATGCCAGTTAGTTAGTGCCAGTATCTATGTTACCTACACTCAGTGGCTTATTTATTGGTCACTGGATGCTATTTTCACTAATTCATCAACCCAGACTCTCATATTGCCAGTCACTGGCTTGAGCCCTAAGCATATAATATCAATAGTATCAAATGGATACATTTTAAATTCCTTTCTTTTCCTTCTTCAAACTCCTGTGATACACACACACACACACACACACACACACACTATATCTATAGTATGAAGCTGAATGTGACAAGTGATTCATAGTCCTGATTGGTCTCATTTTAAATGTGTGACTACTAAGCTCGCATGCACGCCTGTCACTCCCAAGCAAACCTACTGGGTGTGTCTCATGCACCCCCTCTTTTTCTATTGTACCCAATCACAAACCTCCTGGATGTGTCTAGTGCACCCCCTCTCCTTCTCTTGTACCCAATCACACCTTCGTTTCCAGTTTTCAGTTTCTAACAGGCTAGCTTTTGCAGTCTCCCGCTTCACTGATGGTGAACTTGCCATCTCATTTACCAGGAAAAATAAAGAGCACAACCCAAAGGGAGATTCCGGAGCCCACTGTTGCACTACCAGTTCCCAGAAACTTTACCCATGCTTCACCCCTTCGCTTGTTTATTGTCGTTGAACCGTTCTGTTCCTGCTCCTAGTGAAAGCAAATCTCCCTGGTTGTCTCATAGATATGACCCAAGGACATTATTTCAGCAACTGTATCAGCAATTCCTCTTTGCTCGACCATTTACAAGATCAATGCAATATGCTCTTAGTGCTTCCCTTATAATTAAGAACATATTGTACCCTCTTGTACCCTCTGACCACTTTCTTTCAAATCTCTCTCCCTCTCCCTCTCTCTCTCCCTCTCTTTCAAGGCAGGGTCTCTATATATAACTCTGGCTATCCTGGGCCTTTGTAGACCAGGCTGGCCTCAAACTCAGAGATCTGCCTACTTTCTGTCTGAGTGCTAGGATTGAAGGCATATGCCACCACACCCCATTTCTCTGTGTTTCTTAAATGAGACACTGTCCTCCTCTCTGTCATTTTTTTTCTTTTCTATCCTATCTTGAACTTACTCCAAGTAGCTTGTTATTGCCTTCTTAACTGACATTGTCCTTATCAAAGTTATCAATAGCCTCCACTCCTCTAAACCTGGTAATGATTTCTTTGTGCTCAGCTGACATGATTTAACTTCCAGCTCTTCAGTAAGGATCAGTATTATCCACAGCAGGACAGTTGGGGGAGTACTGGGGTCATGGCCTTTGGATAAGAGGTGAGGACTATTCTACAAGGTTGAATTTATATTATAATCCATAGGAACCACAGGAGTGATATCACTAGCAAGAAGAAAAGACCTGGGTGCTGGAGAACAGATTGTAGCCATAGAAACAACTAGGAATTGAATGAAATAATTCAAAGAAAATGATGAGTCAAAACTAACATAATGAGTGAAGAGCAACAGATAAGTGCATTTTAGTCTGTGCACATAAAGTTAGACATAATTACAGAGCATCCAAGGAAGGATGCCCAGTAACAGTCTGGGTTGGTGTGCTGGAACTCAGCAGCTGCAAGTGGACTAGGTACACACCATCAGTTATCATTATGAAATGGGTGTTATTGACTGCTCATGCTGTTGGAGGAGATATCAAATCACACACTTTGAAACCTGTGTCTGTGTTCTGCCCCTATCCAGTCTATAGTGCCAGAAAGATGCAGTGGAATGGGCATAGATGTTTAATAGCTACCTATCCTGGAACAGCTCCGATTGGTACTGTTTGTCTTTTCCCTGCCGTGTATGCTCCACCCATGATGCATGTAAGCTCACCACCATGACCACATTGACTGAGGCCTGGGAGGTGTGCCCAATTCTTTGGGTGGATTATGAAAGGCCTGACCCGCTTTTAACTATCTCAGAGATGTTTGTATAAATGCTACTTTGGGGAACGGCCCCCACAGGACCCGTGTCATCGCGTGTTATGCACTTAGCTGTCAGTGACATGACTCAATCAGTGGAGTTGATAGCCATTGTTGGCATGTTGTTTAAGTGACAAATGAGTGGTTGCAACAGCTGAGTCAGGATTCTGCCCAAGCTGCCTTTGATCCAGTGAGTCTAGTTTTGGTGTTTTGTATAGACTATCCAGTGATCCTGCCAATCAGAACATTTTGCTAACAATGTCAGCAAATGGAAGAGGGAAAGAATTGCTGCAATGAAATGGTATAGATCCAGGGCATGTACACATACTCTGCTTTGTCAGCATGGGTCTACCTTTCATGAGCTTTTATGTTTTTCTGTGTTTTTTTTTTTTCTTGAGCCCACTCCATCTGTCTCAGAGATTTGGTGTGGTGTAACATGTGAATGAACATTTATTTAATTTTTCCATATTTTTCTTTAATTCCAGATGTACCTATAATTTTTAGGACAATGTAGGCCACGTACATTTGTGTTTTATAAAATACATCCATTTGAGGCAGTTTTATATAATATGCTCTATTAATGATATTTTGTTAAAATTTTAACTAATCATATTAGTATATTTAAGATACGATTGCAAACTGCATACTTGAAAGTAAAGATGACCTTGCTGTTTCCAGGGTAATGAGCTGTATTTATTTTTACAGCTACAGATCTTCTCTTTTCCAAGACCCTCTTTGGAAAGGCAGTTCCATTTGCCACAGCTGGAGACTGCTACAGCGCTGCCAGATGCCCACAGGTACCTCACATGTGCTTCATTAGTTTTCGTCTCCATAATGAAAAAGTAAATACCTCTCTTCACTCATTTTCATGACCAGAATATTGCATGAAACATCAAGCTAGATGACCGAAGCTTTCTGAATGCTTTTGTTTTAAAAATTAGAAATCAGCAGAGATAAAGCACTTTTGCCGATATTAAGTTCATTTTAAAGATTCAAGAGGAAGACTGATCCCTTGTTCAGATTATTATTTTCCCCCTCTATGGTGCCGCATCATTTTAATTTTTCAAACTGGTCCTTTGGAACGAACAGATGTACATGGAAAGGTACATGAATGGATCATAAGTACGTGTTGTTTATTTGCGGGAGGTGGTGTTAGTTCTTTTGGTGTGTGTTTCCCAAAGGTCCGTGTAAGATGGATTGGTTCCCAGGGTGGCGGTGGTGGGAGGTGCCGTAGACTTTCAGAAGGTGAAGAGGTATCCTAGAGGGCACTGGCAAACCGTATGGGTCCATTCTCTACTGGCTTCCTGGATTTGTGAAATGAGGCTTGATCTACACAGAGGTCTGTGGCCATCTGTCACCCTCGCCATAGGTCTGGGCAAACAGGACCACCCAGTCTTATATTTGAGCCTCTATGTATATGGGTTTAGGGATTGCTACTTGAGGTTAACCTATGTAGGGACTTTTCCCTGGATGGGACAGTTGTTATATTCTGTAGCTCTTCATCTGGGTGGAGGCCTTGTGAGATCTGCCCCTATCCGCGATGAGGCTATCACTGCACTTTGGAGACTTTATGGGTACGTCTATAGAAGACACTGTCTCACAGAGGAAGTCCTCTGTCTTTTTACAGTCTTTCCGAGCCACTCTTCCAAGATGTTCCTTAGATAAGTGAGGGTTGTGTTGTAGATGTATCAGCTGAGGATGGACACCCCACCGTTAGCTGTTCTCTACACTTTGACCAGTTGTGGATTTCCTAATGGCCTCTGTCTGCTGTAAAAAGAAGGCTCTTGGTTGATGGGGGAGAGCCACACTTAGCTGTGGGCATTGTACTGCTTTTGCCGGCATCATGAGGTGGAAGGTTATTGATGTGGGATTTTTCCTCTTTTTATCCTTTTATAGCTATAAATTCTAAGTATTTGTTTTACTGTGTCTAAGAATTTTTGCATGCTGTATATTTATTTTATTTATATTAAAATATTTTCCATTATCATCAAATCATTAACTATTTGAGAATAATCTTAACTTCCAGATATTTGTGAATTTCCTAAAGTTTCTTTTATGTTTTCTGATTCTACTTTCATTACACTGTGCCTAGAAACCACGCCCCATATTACCTGGTCCTTTGAAACTTATTGAGGGCAGTTTTTATCATGCAACGTGTGGCTCGTTCTGAAGAGCGGTCAGGGCATGCTTGAAAAGGCTGTACCTTCTGTTGAATGATTTATTCATAGAATTCAGGCTGCTATCCGCAGTGTGGTCTCTCTTCTGTTTCCTTCTTGATCTGCTTCAGGCCGACCGTCGAAACCCTAAGGCTACTCAAGTTGAAGTGTGCTTTTAGTTCAGTCTTGTGTTCCTTTGCTTCCTTTATAAAGTTAAGCTTCTGCTGTACGTGATTGTGCATTTGAAACTCTCACAAATTCCCAATGAGTTTTCTTTTTATAATCGTAAGAGATGCCCCTTCCTCTGCGGTACCTTCCTTTTGCTTTAATGTTTACAGATCTGATGCTAATGTGGTCATTCTAGAGCACTTAGAGTTACTACTACTTGCCTGGTTTATACAT
This sequence comes from Alexandromys fortis, assembly GCF_014885135.2. Lineage (NCBI taxonomy): Eukaryota > Metazoa > Chordata > Mammalia > Rodentia > Cricetidae > Alexandromys > Alexandromys fortis. Next base: position 4,231,989 of record NW_026067901.1, read on the forward strand.
CTCCATGGATTTCCCTTCAGTGTATATTCTTGGAGATGAAGAGTGTTTCCTAACGATTGGAAGGAGGGGGTGTCCTTTCCCTTCTGACTGGTCTTTTCATGTCTACTTGGTTTCCATTTTGTATATTTTGCTTTCTGAGCTACCTGCTGTATTCACTTATCTCTGCCTTATTGCTTTTATTCTCATCCAAGGAATGTTCTCTATCGAAAAGTTTAATTTCCCCACTGTTTTAAAAGTTGCTACCTGCCTGCCTCCCCATCTAGACACTGAATTAGAATCTACCTGAGTTCTCATGCTACCTTAGGCTTCCCTTTGTCTCTGTCTCTCGGTGTCTTCACTGAGTAGCATTTGGTGTGAGTCTCTTCATGTCTCCCCAGCTTCTGGGATGTATAAATTACTATATCTCACCAAGTTCGGAAAATTTTTATGGAGAGCAGCCTTGTTCTGCACGGTCTTCATGGCCTCCTCTTTCCCAGCTCTCCCTCCTGACTCTCCACCAGCTCTGGTCAGTGGGCCTCTGCTGACACTGCTCTCAGCTCTTGCTCTCTTCCAGTTGCTGGATGCTACAATCTCTGGCCTTTCTGCTCCATCATGGCAACACCAATCACTCCACAATCAGATCCAAATAGACTATGTTCCTTGGACCAGGCATTCTTATAAGTTAGGAAAGACTCCCAGGGGGGGTCTTGCTCAGCCATCCCTTTCCCTGGGTTAAACTTCAACCTTCTCTTCCATGTACTCGCTGTTCTCATTCTGGTTGTTTATACTCATTCTCCACATCCCTAAAAATCCCACCTGCAATGTCACCTTAACCTGAACCCTGCCTTATTATATTCCAGATACTCTTCATCCCCTTAAGAAAAGCCATGTAGTTTTCTATTTTTCTAGACTCAGTATGCTCTGAGGACAGCTTCTGTAGCTGTACTGTGCGTCTGCATGCAGTAGCCTCTTCCTCAGGTTAACTGTTGTGCGTTGTAGAATATTATTTTAAGGCATGTGTCCTTTGTTCATGCTGCATCTGTTTAACTCTGTAAAGCTGTGTTACTGTGCCTGTCTAAAACACCTGATGGGGGCTGGAGAGATGGCTCAGTGGTTAAGAGCATTGCCTGCTCTTCCAAGTGTTCTGAGTTCAATTCCCAGCAACCACATGGTAGCTCACAACCATCTGTAATGAAGTCTGGTGCCCTCTTCTGACCTGCAGACATACACACAAACAGAATATTGTATACATAATAAATAAATATTTAAAAAAACACCCGATGGTCTAATAAAGCGCTGAACAGCAATAATGAGACAGGAGAGAGGATAGGCAGAAAGGACAAATACAGGAGAAAGGCGGAGCAATAAAGAACCAGGAAAGGAGGCCAGGAGGGGTCAGTCAGCCACAGAGTAGGAGTGAAAGGAAGGTTTACAGAAGTAAGAGAAAGGCAAAAGCCCAGGGGGAAAAAGTAGTTGGGATAAAGAGCAGAACTAGCCACATCAGTTGTGGGTCTGGAGTCATTCAGAGATTTATCAGTCTGACACAAATCTTGGTTTTAGGAAATTAGAGGCTCATTATTAAAAAGAGACATATGTTTAAATGGTGCTCATACTTCATAATTTTCAGCAGTGATTTCAAGAGAGAGTATCCACGGGTTCTTCAACCTGCAATTCTAAATTCTATAAGTACTTTTTGTCTTGATCTCTCTCTCTCTCTCTCTCTCTCTCTCTCTCTCTCTCTCTCTCTCACACACACACACACACACACACACACACACACGAGTGCCCGTGCTTGTGCATCAAGTAGAGTAGTATGTGCGTGAATGAAATGTGCTTGTGGTATATATTCACACGTGTGTATATGTGCACATGTGTAGGGCAGAGAGGCATGACAAACATTCTGCTCTGTCAGTCTCTGCCTTCTCCCTTGAGGCAGGAGGCCTGGAGTGAGGCGGACAGCCAGCAAGCCTCAAGCCTTAGTCACCCTATTGTCTCTGTCTCCTGCTCTGCTGCAGGTACAGGTGTGCTTGACCCACGCTTGGCTTTTTACATGGGTGCTGGGATCCGAACTCGGTCCCCCATGCTTGCGTACCAGACACATGTAACAGCTGAGCCGTGTCTCCATGTCATTGTCTGTGTTGTTGAAAGCAGACAACTCTGCAGAGGACTCCTGGGTTCTCATTCAGTCAGTGGGGCTGCTTAGGCCGACCGACGTCCATATTTCTTTCTTCCCTGTTTTCTCCTCAATTAATGCTGTGATCAATGGCTGCCTCCCAGAATGGACTCCCTTCAAACCTCTCCCCAGAACTTTCTTTCCCCTTTGAGATCCCCTGCCTCTCAAACACCTTGTCTATTCCGACACATCCTCTGAAAGGATGCATAACTGAAAACATTTTAACACTCTAAGTGATGTTCACCGTGTTGCAGGGCTTCCTTTTATTGACAACATTTTCCTATTGAGCCTCTCACATGAAGACCAATTCTCTAGTGGCCAATCTATGCCAGGATGGCTGAATTTTCTCCAACAACACTTCTCCTTTTCACTCTGCCCTCTGGTCATCTATTTGATACCGTAAGATGTGCAAACAGTTGGGCGATAATAGGCCTTCCAACTTCTGCTGTTCAGAAAGACTGTCAAAAGCTGGCAATCTGCTCCTAAATATTTCCATGTTGATTTAAGTCTGCTCAGTGAGAGATACCAGCAAAATTCAAAGGAGATTGGTTTTCAAGTAAATCACCTAATTATCAAGTAGAACCAAAATCCATTTTATCTCCTGGGTGAGCGCCCCCTGTTGGAAGTGTCTTAACAGAGAGATAATTATCATAAACAAGACATTCCTTGGTGAGCGTGGAATGTGCGTGAGAGCTTGTTGCACAGATTTTCAAATGACAAGAAAATTATTTATTTCTTTCCTTCTAATACCTTTCTTTCCCTCACAAATATCTTAAGGAAATTATGTAGCTAAGCTGTAAAGCATGTAATCTTGGTTTATAGCTGGACAGACAGATATCCCATGTCAGCCTCCCTCTCAGAGCCTTAAAATAGTCAATGAAGAAGCAGCAGTAAGAGGTTTTTCTGCCATTAGGATGTGGTGGCCCCTCATGTGGTTCTGAACATTTCTGGGATGCGGAGCTTCGTGCCAAAATGAGATGGTTCTTGGGCACAGACGGACGCTCTGCAAGGAGCTATGCCATCCATATTCAGTCTGTATTTGTCTGTCCCGGGCTACTGTTACCAAAAATACAAGCTGCCAGTATTTTCGGAGATCTTCTGTCAAATGTATAAACCAGATCTTGTGTTAGGTTACATGACATTTGCATGAATACCTTCCAGATGCTCGATGTCACAGAGAGAACGTCTTCTGTTGTTTGGGATTCATCAAAGCCGCATTCTCTGTGTTTGCGTGTGACTGGGTACCCCAGGATATGAATGCTAAAAAGAGCACAAACACATATGGCGGTCTTTAGAGCAAATAAACTTTACCACATTGAACATGAGATGGAGCCGGAGAGTGTTATGTGACTTGGGAATACATGTGTCAAATTCGAGGTAGACGTTCCCAAAGAGTCCTGGTGTGGACCTTGTTTTCTGTCTTACAATTAACGTTTGATTACCAGAGAGCTGGATAAACAATCACATTCCAGCAAAGCCAGTAGATCGTGCCAGCACCCATCCATACTGGTTATCTCCAGGTACTGAAAATTGTGATTTACACACTCTCACAGGTGTTCAAGTACGTTTTCATCCCTAGGATTGAGCTGCAGATTCTATGGTGAGCATTGTAAAGAGAAGCTGCGCCTTTTGTTTTTCTACCAGCAAAGACAAAGGATTGCTTTGCATCCTTGCCAGCATTTGGTATTGCCAAGTTTATTTTCATTTGCTTGTTTGCTTTCTCATTAGCGGTGTCCTTTTAATTTTTTAATTTGTATTTGTTTATCTTTAGTGTGTGTGCGTGTACACATGCATGTGCCACAGCGTAAGTGTGGGGGGTCAGATCTCCAGGGGATCAAGCTCAGGTCCCTAGGCTTGGCAGACTCAGCTTTTCCCACTGAACCTGTGATCACAAAGGCTGAGAACGTGGTCGAGCATACAGAGTACAAAGTGGCAGAACTATGTTTGGAGCCATTTCAAAGCAGAAACATGGCATCACACACACACACACACACACACACACACACACACACACCACTATAGCACCTAAATACATAAAACAAATATTAATAGACAGGATAAAAGAAATAAAGACCAAAAGACGTAATAGTAAGGGACTTCAATACTCTTCCAAAGGTAGACAGATCAACTGGAAGAAAATAAGACCATCCTGGATTTAAATATCACCTTGACCAAATAACCCAACCAACATCTACAGAATTTTCCATTCCGACACAATAGAACATGTGTATTTTTCTCACGCACACAGAACATTCTTCAGGATACACTACGTGATGAGTTACAGACATCTTAATAAACTGATATGGTAAAGGCTGCTCTGAGCAGCTTCACACTAGCCTCCTTCACCGTGTCCTGTTCCAGCATCTTCCTCTAACTTGAGGGACCCATCAGATTCAGGCAGTAACACAGTTCTAATGTCTGAGAAAGCTGGAAGTTACAAGATGCAGACGGTCCCTTCGTTGTATAGGATGGAGTGTCCATGTAATATACCCCAGAGTTAACTCTTGGGCTCACATGTGGACCAGTATTGAAGTGCTACTACGCCTAGTGTTGCCATCATGGAGTCTGGAGGGTGTTAGGTGTGCGTTCATGTGTTCACATTTATGTCTTCATTATTTAATATTTATAATGTGCTTCATTATTCATCCACCCAAAAGCACTTTCTAATGCTGAGGCCCTGTTCTTGAAAAATATTAGTGCCATAGACAGTCAGTAGTCTGTGTTTTATGATCAAGTGACTTATATAATAAATATCTGGAGTTTACCTAAACTTTCTGTAATAAGAATTCTCTATTTCATAACTACATTATATATGTATTAGAATGAATATTTATTTTAAATAGTAACTTCACAATGACTTCTTTGCACTCAGATTTTAAACTCCTTACCTGATTCGTTTTCTTTCAGTAGGGTTGGACCAGCTTACTTCACCTGTTTCAAGACCCTTGGAAAATAATTTGAGCAATTTGATGTTTCTAGGCAAGAATATTTTTAAATATTTTATGTATTTTTTTTCTCACAATGCAGGGGCAATTCAGCATTAACTTAGCAGGAACTGGGATGAAGATATCCAACACAGCGAAGTGGCTTGCTCAGGGGAGGTATGCCTCTGTCATCATCCACAGATCCCAAGTAAGTGCCACAGGACCAAAGAAAGAATCTGGGTACAGTAGGATCAAAAACCCATTGCCATTGTTCTTGAGGTCTCAGTAGTCCTCATTGTCCACTATGTTCAGCAAGACCGGTTTTAACCCAGGCTTTTTCAGACCCAGGCCAGCTGGCCTTGGTGAGTTCCCGATAGAACATCCCCATTGTCTCAGTGTATGGGTGCACCCCTCGCGGTCCTGAGTTCCTTGCTTGTGCTCTATCTCCTTCTGCTCCTGATTTGGACCTTGAGATTTCAGTCCGGTGCTCCATTGTGAGTCTCTGTCTCTGTCTCCTTTCATCGCCTGGTGAAGGTTAATATTCAGGAGGATGCCTATATGATTTTCTATTGGTTTTGTGGGAGACTAGGCAGTTTCATGGATGCTCACCTTACTAGACCTGGATGGAGGTGGGTGGTCCTTGGACTTCCCACAGGGCAGGGAACCCTGATTGCTCTTTGGGCTGACGAAGGAGGGGGACTTGATTGGGGGAAGGGGAGGGAAAGGGGAGGCGGCGGTGGGGAAGAGACAGAAATCTTTAATAAATAAATAAATAAATAAATAAATAAAAAAGAAAGAGTCTGGGAATCCCTTCTGTGCTGAGCTAGCACTAAAGGCCCCTAAACTCAGATAGAAGCCCCCCATGAGACCAATGGCTGGAAACTTGGTGTGTCATGAATATGCCACATATAGTGGGATACAAGTCAAGTTTATTGATGTACATACAGATACACAAATTAAAATATGGGCTCCACACACATGAACATGGAACTCTGATTTTAAACTTATGACTGGACATGTGTGTATTTTTTTTAAAGGTAGTGATTTAACTGTACTGGGTCTAGTAGCATGGATTTATAATCCCAGCGACTTGGTAAACCAAGGCAGAAGACATGCGAGTTCAAGGCCAGGCTATGGAGTGAATTCAAGGTCTGCATGGGTAATTTAGTGAGAGTTTCTCCCAGAAGCAAGTGAAAAGAAGGTTGAAGCTGCCTATGACTGGTCGAGCATCACCTAGCAAGGACCACCAGTCCCAAGGTTCAACTCCAAGTGTGGCAAAGCAACTCCCAACAGAGACTTAGGGCCCAATATTTCAAAGTGATAGTTCAATACCGTATTTACTTATCTCCTTGCTCTGGTGTAATGAAGAAAGCCACTTAACAAATATCCTTAAAGAGTTTACAGAGATTAGGACTATCTATTTATGTGGTACTCATATTTCCTTGCCTGTCTTTGTCTAGCTAACACTTCTATTTTATCTATGTAAATATCTATATGGGGAAAGGTAAGTGAAGCCCACCGCACAAGCATCTATAACGCTGGTGCTACAGGGGAGGAGTAGAGAAAGGCGGATTCCTGGAAGTCGTTAGCCAGATCAATGAGCCCCACTTTCAATGAGAGTCTCTACCTCAATAAATAAAGTAGAAAACTGTGGGAAAAGACACCCGATGTCAGTCTCTGGCCTCCATATGTGCTCACACACACCCACACATGCACACTCCCCTACATACACAGAGCCAGATACTCACCAATCCAAGTCAATATTCTGATGAAAACTGTGCACGCTCAGACAAAGTGTGTAAACCTACTGTGGTTTACTTGGCATGAGCAGCAGCGGGTATGAATCATAGGCTGTCCATTTCCTTCAGACCAGCACATGACCTGCCTTGGACATCAACTCTTGGTGAGGACTCCAGCCATGTGATTCAAAGCCGGTGTTATTTTTTATGTCTTCTGCCCAATTATCAGCTTGTATAAAAGTCTCCTTTGTTTTCTACCTCTTTACATTTTCAGGATGGAACCAAAGTCTACGGTAGATGTGGAGGGTTCTGTGGGAAATGCATTCCCCACACGGCTACGGGTCTCCCCATTCAAGTACTCTGAACATTCAGACTCTGGACACACTACCAAAGGCTGGGTGTGGGGGCTGCTCTGTGAAACACACGTATCTGGTGCTCCTTTCTCACTTCTGGCTTCCGGAGACTTCCATATTAAACCTTTTTGGTCTGGGTGCTCATCAGGGTTTCAGTCTACTTAATGTTTATGGATTTTCAAGAGAAACATAAGAGTTATATCACTGTAATCTGGATCATTTTTAAATGTCATAACATACTATGGGGAATACAAGCATGTTTGAATGAATTATACCAAGAGTTGTTGACAGCTTGGACTGGACCATAATTATGTTCTACTGTTAAACACACATAAACCTCTGATCAGCTTCCTACAGTACAATGAAGTGTCATTGCAATGTTAAAAGAGAGCAAACGAGAGTTAGGAGAAACTATTTTAAATTACTATTAGTATTATTAAATTTCTCAGTGAATATCAAAACTTAGTAATTATGTCAAATAAGCATGTAGACATTATACTTCCAGCTGATATGATTTTGATCTACTGTTTTATTTTTTCCTTTAATTTTATTTATGGACTTTTGGTGCTTCAATAAAAATGATTGCAAATGTAATACAATTTTTATTAGAAAAGTGCTTGTATTGAGTATTAAATACAAAATGTTGTGGCAAAATAGAGAAAGTATGATATATTGGGATTTGACTTTTAAAGCCTACCTCTGATTTGATTACAGTTATGAGTGATCTGCTGTTTTTGTAATGTTTATGTATCATTATGCCTTTATAATTCATGTGTAACTACCCTTAAAATCTCTTTTCTCAAGGTTATGTACTTTATTTTGTTAACCAAATAGAATGATCCTAAGTTTGGCTAAGCATACAATTCTGTTTTCCTGAACAACAACAACAAAAAAAATAGAGATTTTTATGGTCAGGATTGCCTAGAAGAACAAGATAGATAGAACACATTTTAAAGAGAGTTATTAGATTGGTTTACATGATATAGTCTGTCTATTCCACCAACGGTTGTCTTCACACTGGAGAGTTGGATGCCCCAGCTGTCTCCACCTGGTGCTAATAGCCTGGACAGTAGAAGTGAGGCCGGAATGACCCTGGAGCAAGGGTGCTGGTCTTTGGGACATATGGGAAGCTGCTGTCACAGGAAAATGACGGCCCAGTCAGTGAGTGTTCCAGACACGAAGAGCAGCAGGGAAAAGCAAACGCTTTCTCTTCTAAAGTTAAGATAGGTCTTTCAAACAGTAAACATAACGGGATAGTCTTTCAGAGGTATGTACAGGCAGTCTGCCTCCTGGTCAAGTTCAGATCCCGTCACGCTGAAGGTCACAGGGAAGCTCAGCTACCTTCTACTGGGGTATTCTCAGAGGAGGATTTTCACATTCACTCATGTCCTTCCTCAGGAATTAAGGGATTATATTTCAACTGGATAATTTAATAGTGTGTTATTTGATGATGGGATTTTAGAAAGCAAATTAGCAAATATCTTCCCATGTCGGCCTACCCTTAAACAAAACATGGGCCTTACTGATGCAGCTGCCAGGAAAGACCAGGGTGCTATTTTTTCCTCCTAGATATTTGCTAGGGCTGTATAAGGTACCATATAAAGTACCCGAGTAAGTCAGTTGCCAATGTGGTCAAACGTTTGCAGAACCCTCAAACAGAAAGGAGATTCTGTAAATGGGCCACAGACATTAAGACAAAATAGAATTTTCCAATAAACGTTTTACTTGTTATTAAAGTCCTGTAATTGATAAACATCTAAATAAAAGAACATATATGTGTGGCATTAGTAATCTTGTTTTCACGTTCCCTGCCTATCCAAAAGGTCTGGCCCTGGAATCTCTTCAAGGCCTCCGTGACACTGTTTTGTTCACAGTTCTGGGCAGTGAAACCTCTTCAGGACTCCATGACATGGTTCTGTTCACACTCCTCCACTGCTGTGGACACACACGCTTCTCATGGCCAAGGCAACGTGGCAGGAATGACCAGGGGAGCTTGCTGTGTCTCTGCAGGTTATGTACACGGAATACTGTTGGTACTTGGGTTCAACTGACCAGACCCAATCACAGGACAAAGTCCCTGGCCATGGGCAAGAAATAATGAATTCTTCCTCAGGGCAGAGGGTCAGACACAGAAAAGTAGGTGGAGCGTACAATACTTTCCCAAGGCGGAGAGCAGATTACTTTTATGACAGAGCCATCCTTAACTTCCCTACGAATAACCAAAGCTCTTTCTGGAGTAGTTCAATCAATTATAACTGTCAAGGGCTGGAGTACAGCTCAGTGGTAGAGCCCTTTCCTACCACGTGTGAGGTCAAGGAAGAAAAACATGATAACAGGCAGGGCATTAAAGTGTTATCCTTCTCACATGTGTAGTAACATACAATTCCCCCTATGAGTTTATATTTATCTCATTACTAGAGTATATGGGGACATGTATGTGTATGTGTGTGTGTGTATGTGTGTGTCCTTGTGTGTAGATATGAAGTCTCACTGTGTAGCCCAGGCTGGCCAGAAACTCATAATTTTTACCATTTTAGTTGGCAGCATGAACCTGGGAAAATGGAGCCTAACATGAGGAGCACTAAAGTTTCGGGCAATAGCCAACTTTATTTAGAGCATCAAACATTTTATATTCTGAGGTTTAAGCAAGGTCACACGAGCAAAGGTCACATGAGTTTAGGCTGTATGCAGTCACAAGGAGAGCCTGTACTTGGAAACATCATACGAGTAAATCCCATAGATGATGGGGAATCAGAAATAAACCTGCTTCTCTTTACTGTGTCTGGGAAGGGCACCAAAGCACGTTCTAAGAACATTGTCCCATGTCACAAGAGGTCACATGACTATTACTTCCTTGGGGTTTTCTCACACTCTCAGAACTCTCCTCACACAGCTCCATCCATGGACTGTGTCCCGACAATGCTCATCCTGCTTCAGCTCTGCAGGCACTGGTGCCCCAGTGTGAATCTCCATGCCAAGTCTGAATACCCACACACGTATTCTGCTGTGTCGTTTCAGTGTTTGAAACAGGGTCTGGATGTGTCGCCCAGACCATCCTCACACTGGAGTGCCTCTGCATCTCGAGTACTGGGGTTACATGTGTGGATCACACACCCTGACTGGCATGTTAGGGCTCAGTGGCTCTGAGCAGAATCCAGACAAGGAAATAGAAGTGTGCAGTTCTCAGAGGCCGGTGCTCTCTGTTTCCTGGCTTGTTTTTTGGTTTGTTTTGGTTTTGCCCTTTACTGCATATCTCAAAGCCTTGCTGCCTACTTTGCTCAAGTGTTTTGTTTTCTTTCTATCCCAGATTCTCAGCAGACAGAATTATTCAGTATTATTCTCTATTTTCACAAGGAAAGGCATTCGAAATCAATCTCTTCAACTTCCTGCATCTTTTTTTTTTGCCTTTCCTGTCCCCTATTCCCAGACTAAAAAGGAAAAAAGAGTTCTCAATAAAAATGAACTTCATACCCTCATCCTATGTAATCCTCACAGCAACCTTCCGAACATTGTTTGCTCACAAAAAAAAAAAACAAAAAAACAAAAAAACAAAACAAAACAAAAAAAACAAAAAACAAAAACAAAAACAAAAAAAAACCTTTTTTTTTTTTGACTTAAGGACAACCTTACTTTGTCCTTAAGCACTATCAGAGACTTTATTACACAATTATAGATCCAACTGTGCATTTCTTCTGCCATTTAATATTTTAAAGATAATGTGGATATGTTTGCTGTGTCTGCAATAACTTGCTCTTTTATAGCTTAGATGTGACAAATGCGACCAACAACAGTGACATCTACTGGCCACTCATGACAGCTGCGCTGGAGGACTTGGGATGCTGCCAAGCTCACTCCGTCTCAGCTGGAGAGCTAGTCTCACCTCGCGCAGTGTTTTACACGGTTCACTTCTAGGCATCAACGACCCAGCTCCAGGCTGATCTCTATGCCCAAACAAAATCCTTACCTATGTCACACGCGTGTGCATGTTTGTACAGCTCGAAGGTGAGAATAGACTTAATAATATTAAATATCTCCTGACCAGAAGCAAATAAAAAATTTGTTTTTGGTGTGATTTTTTTATGGTGTCTTTGCTCCATAAACAAAATCAAGTTGGAACAAGGAGAGGAATGTTTTAGGGCAGAAAGCAATTGTAATGAAGAAGCTTACGTTAAACAAGCCCACAACTTGGGGTTTTCCTCAACCGTTGAAACAGAGATTTGAAGTGAGAAACCCTAACGTGCCTCTCAGGTGAAAGTGAGTCCTTCCTGTCCTGTGGTGAGTTTGCTGAACTGGTGAACATGGATACTGTTGCTATGCATAGAAGAGGGGAAAAATGGCTCTGGCAGTAGCACAGCCAATCAGCTCACTCCTTTTACTTTGATATGCGGAAGAACCATTCAATTTACAGATATTAAGGCAAAAGTAAGCTCTTTTTTCAAGTCCTACGCCCATTGTTTCTTTGGTTCTCAAGCAAGAAAGCCTCATTTCTCATATGGTTCCTACCCACCAGCTGTCTGGCCTCAGGGGAAGTGTTTTTCGTTTTTCTGAACCTCCGTGTTCTGAACTGCAAAGTGAACAGAGGGAAGGTCACCCTGCTTACTAGCGCGAACATAAAGGGTACAGGATTAAGGAAGCTATTTTTATGTGCATGGCTTTTGTTATTTAAAGTTGTCATGTTAGCTATGTCTCCTTTTTTAAAAATATAGAAGACAGTTTGGAAAGCATTTGAGCAAGCAGGGGCCCCAGGCTCCAGCTCTCCCTACTTGCAGATCATGTCATTATGCAGACATTAACTTTCTCCTTGTGGGATGTTAATAGCACCTATTTCATTTTGTTGCCTCAAACATTCATCTGTAGAATCTTGGTGCTAGGTCAGAACCTAACAAGTTTTCATAAATGTTACCGACCTGTCATCGCCATCAACATCATGACTAATAGCATAGGTTATGAACTGATCTGAAAGCTTAAAATTACCGAATGTGTGAGGCAGATGGAACCCAGGCCCCAGCGAGCGTGGAGAGGCTTTCTGCTCTGGTGAACACGACAGGTCACCCTGAGCTGTCTGGTGCTCTTATCTCTGCACAGACCGCTGCTGTGCCCCTGACCTGTTCTGCATTAGGAATCGCCCTTCACCTTAGGAAGTATTAGCTTATAAATCAGATCCCAGTATTAGTCTAATTTAGCAGGTGTCAGTTTCTGCCTCTGCTCACTTTATCTTCCAGTCTTCCTCTTGAGTCTCTGCTCTTTCTGCTTTGCTCAGTTTCTCTTGATTTCACACGCCACACAGTAAGCGTCACGGGGTAATCTGTCATCGCCACTTTAGGTGGCATGTTAAACACCCTTTCAGAAGCTCCGTCAGAAGAATAACCCAGATGGTGGAAAAGATGGTCTCAGTGTGACGTGTCAGCTAAGGTTTCAGACAAACCAGAACGCGGCCACCTTTCAAAGTTCCAGCAGCACAAAGGTAGCCTCAAAAGCAGGCATTTTTCAAATTTCATTGTTGAGTATTGTGTTTTGCTCTTCTTTCCTTCGTTTCATAAAATAGGACCTTGAAAGAAACCCGATTTTGCTTTGATGAAATTAAATAAATGCAATAGTGGGTTTTCTATAACTATGCCAAAGATGGCAGTGACAAGGAAATGTGCCAAGATGCTTCTACTTGACTCAGAGGGTAGGCATTAACCATCCGTCCGTCCATCCATCCATCCATCCATCCATCCATCCATCCATCCATCCACCCATCCATCATTTCCTACTTACCTGCAGGTAAGCTTCCTCAAAACTCTTACTATAAGTCCCTGATAACCACTTCTAATCTGTCAAGTATGGTAGACTATAGGGTATTTGTATGCTTCTTCCAAACAAATTCTAGAGAGCTAGAGAGAATTGAATTTCTAAGATTATAAACTTAAGGCTTAACTGAATATAGAAAGAGAAATTCCCAAATTGCACAACATAGAGTTATTAAAAACCAAATGTAGCCAAGAACGATGGGCAAAGTTGACATTATCCAATCATGTGGGCTATACTGCTCACTGTGTAGATTTTCAAAACCCCTCTGCACATTAGGGTTTGAGGAGGGCCATGACAAAAATTTCAACACAAAGGGATTTGCCAAAAATCTGCAGCAAGGAAAGATTAATGTCTTGCTAGATTCATTCCTGAAGGAACATTTTCATTTATCTTGATGCTCAGCTTGGGACTCTTCTTATGTTTCACAAATGCCTCGTTTTATCTGGTGAACCACGTTTCCCAGTAGAAAACCAGAAAGTATCAGATTCTGTATGTCCCTTGTACACGGACGCAGGCAGTCACCTCAGCTCCATCAGTGGAAGTAGTGCCTGACTTTAGTCAGAAGTTGGCAGTCACAGAGGTGGTGCATTCCACAAGAGTGACAGATGGTGCATGGGTGATGGTGCCATCCTGGGCCCAGAGGAAGCAGCAGGAGCTTTTATGACAATGTAACACATCCATTGAACAAGAGGGATCCCACACTACAGCTGATATAGCAGCAAATCCTTTGAATGAAGCATTGGAGCTATTTGGACCCCCCTTTTTCTTGAATCTAAGCAGATCAACTTTATTTTTGTTGTTTTGGGAGACTACTGCAAATGTATTTATTTTCATATTTTAAGTAAATAAAGACAAATTTAGGATCGTACGGCTGATTGATGGCCTCAGAAATACCAAACAGTATGTTTCATATATGTAAATAAATGGTACTTTAACATTTTTGTTGAAAATTTCATACAAGCAGATAATATATTTTGCTCAAAATTATCTCTATTCCCTCTCCTTCAATCTTTCCTATATCTCTCTACCACTACTTTCCCCATCCAATTTCATGTGCTCTTTCTTAAACAAACAAACAACAAACAAATCCCAACTATTTAATCTAACTCATGCTGACTGTGTGTGAGCATGTGAGTTGAGTGTTTAAGCTCTTGAGATTCACCCATAGTCCAGTGGGGGAAAACTACATCCTAACCCTACTACAACATAGTCCTATTGAGCTTTACAAATATTTCAAGTGGAATAATATAGAGGATTAAATAATTAAATAATATAGAGGACTAAACCTCTAACCAAAAGCCCTTCCTAACATACAACTCTTAATGGATAAACATTTGAAAAATGAGGAAAAGTAAGGCAACATGATGCTACCATGACAACAATTACATAGTAGTGCTACCTTCCAGTGAGGTAAAGAATGTGAAATATCCAACACATAATTTAAAAAATAACTCACAATGTTAGAAGAAATGAAAGAAGACATGAATAAACTTCTGAATTAACTCAAAGAAGGTTCAAATAAATAGTGGAATAAGGAAAACAGTATAGGATGTGAAAGGTGACATCCATTAAAATACACAAATACTGGTAAAATAGAAATTTTGAAAATGAAAATCCATTAATCAAGTTTTTTAAAAAATTCAGTGGAAGGTCTCACTAGTAGATCAAGGCAAAGCAATTGAATCACAACATTCAAAAAACAATAGACATAAAGTAAGAAAACAGAGCCTGTGACTCTCTGGAGCACCACTAAAAGATAATAAATCATTGGCGTAGAAGGAGAAGCTACAAGCTAAAAGCTTAGAAAACATTTTTAATAAATCTAGCAAAGGATTTCCCAAATAAGGCAATCAGATGGCCATCAGGCATGGGATGTATTAGAACACCAAATATAGCCTAGAAAAGAACCTCCACATGGCATTTTACAGTTAAAACAACAAGGACACAGAACAAATACAGAATATTGAAAGCTGCAAGACAGAAGCACAAAGTTATACACAAAAGCAACAGGACAAAAAAGCGGGAAATTTCTCAACATAAATTCTAAAAACCAGAAGGGCATGGGTCAATATATTTCTCTAAAAGATAATCATTTGCAACAGTTTGAGAAGTTTAGACCATTATTATCATGGCAGGAAGTATGGCGTGCATGGTGCCAGGACAGTAGCTGAGTGATTTGCGCCCTGATCCACGGGCAGTAGGCAAAGCAAGAAACTGAACCTGGTGTGGGTTTTGAAGCATCAAAGCCTGCTCCACAGTGACACAAAAGACCACATCTACTCCAGCAAGGTCATGTCTCCTAATCCTTTCCAACAGTTCACCAACTAGGAGCCAATCATACAAACATATGAGCTTATAGGGGCCAATCTCCTTTAAACCACCACAGATGCTATAACAGGGTCACAATGATTTTATTGGACACCACAGGCTACCAAATGAAAAGCCCAGTGTTATGAATAGGTGACCATTTTTGGAGTTATTGACTGCTGAGATCCCATAAAATCCTTACTCCAAGCCAGGCTGTGGTAGTCCATGCCTTTAATCCTAGCCCTTGAGAGGCAGAGGCAGATGTATATCTGAGCTTCAGACCAGCCTAGACTACACGGTAAGTTCCAGGACAGGTAAGGTTATACAGAGAAACCCTGCCTCAGAAAGAAAGAAGCAAAGAAACAAAACACTCCAAACATCAAAGACTAGTTGCCAATGATCTTGGTTATTCTACAGAACTTGATAGCAGGTCACTATTGCTGAACGCGTCACATACTAGACTCATAGAACATGGGGGAATCAAACTTGTACTCATCTGGAAGCCGTGACCCTGGCGGCCAACTATTATAGTGCTTGAGGACTGGAGGTACCACGCATGCTGCCAGAGGAGAAGTGTAATCATCAATCTTATCTATCATGAAACTTGCAAACTTACAATAATGACTTTCTTGGCTAGATATGCCCACTGATGCAATAGTGGCTCAGACATCATGGGAGAAGCAACGACTTTCCAAATGGAGTTAAAGCTTGTTCCATGAGATGAAACTCATTACCGGATACCATTATTGGGCCAACAATCATACTATGGTATGGGTAGGGTCATGGGCCCTAGGAGAGAAACTACATTCTGCTAAATTGAACATTGCATTAAATCCATTCCTAATGACTTATCACTATTCGCATGCATCAGTGTACCTCTCAAACCTCATGGGAGAAACTTTGTGCCATGGACCCTGCTGAAACAATGGTGCTGCTAGTGCCCATCTCTGGGCACAGCTGCTGCTCCTGGATCCTCCCCTGGATCTCCTATCAGTAGGTACATGGGTGTTCTGAGAGATAAAATTTAAATGTTAGTCAAATAAACTGTATATGCTAAACAAGACAAAGATGACTCCTGAAATTCTGACCTTTGAATAAGGCTAAGAGTGAGCAAGATGCATCCAGAAAGGAGACAAGGAGGGAATAAAGGAAGCAGAGAAAACAATCACAATTTAAAAAAAAACCCACAAAATAGATAGTAGAATGCTGTGGATAATTCTTCAGCACACTGTGAATATGTATTACTCTCGTTGGCTAATGAAAACCTGATAGGCTGGTAACCAGGCAGGAAGAAAATTTAGGGCAGCATGACACAGAGGACTCTGGGAAAAGGAAGGGCAGAATAGAGGAGAAGCTAGTCAGCCACAGAAGAAGCAGGACATATAAAAAATGAGGTAACAAACCATCAGGCATATGACAAAACATAGATAAGAAATAGGGGTTATTTTAAGTGTAAGAGTTAGCTAGTAACAAGCCTGAGCCAAGCATTTAGAAATAATATTAAGCTTCAGTGTGGTGATTTAGAAGTGAGTCCCAAGATGGAAAATCTCTGCCTAGTAGAAAAGAATCATAACATATCCAAATTTTAGATTTGTTTAAATCCACTTTGTATGCTCATAGAGAGTCTTATATAATGCATACTATGAGCACTATGAAAAGCTTGCCAATCACTTTTTTAGTTAGGTAACTGGAAAAGAGAGTCTTACAAATGACTGAATGAAGTGTTTATGAGGAAGACACTAAACTCCTGAATCCTCATGTTTCAAAATAAAAAGAGTGAGATTCCCGGAACTGCAAGAAAGAATGCAGAGACAGAGCGATGGGGACTTTTAGCTTTCTTCAAGAACTGGAGTCATAGTAGAGAGCTTGATCCACGCATTAGTATACATAACTTAAGGTGTTCTGACACCAATTCCTTTGACACACATAAACACTATTAAACAATAGTGAACCTGTACCCCAAAAAGTCAAAGTTCTGTATTTGCAAGTTATCGTTTCTGAAAATAGTAAATTGAAGTTAATTATTTAAAAAATAAACAAAAACTCCAGATTTGAGTCTTATAAGCAAAGCTTCCAATGTGCTGAGGGTTTGGCGGACTAGAAAGGCATGTGTTTTTGCATGTAAAAGGTCCCAGGCTCTGTCTACGGCATAGGCAGGATAAAAAGAAATGAAGAAAATAGTTTTAAAATCATCTCTGCATGACTTGTAGGCTTTGTAGCTACAGCTCACAAATTATAATAGGCCATATTCTAGTTAATTGTCTAACCCACTGCCCTCTTACACTGTACTCAATGTGCGGTTTTTTTATTTATAAAAAAATCATAGAATACTTAAAATTGAATCAAAATAACACATCTCATCATACTGATGTCTGCCTTACAAGGCAGTGACACAGTAAGGTCAAGAGCCTGTCTGGGAAACCTAGGACCATGACGAATGATGGAACAACAGGTCCTGATGCTCCCACTCCTTCTTGGCTTATAAAAAGGCTCCTACTTCTCTACTGAGAACTGATACCCCACCATTTCAGATGGTGAAGCAGAGGCTTCCCCTCCAGAGGGCTTTAGGTTCCATCTCTGAATCCATCTTCCGACAAGACACTAGGTAGGTGGATAAATAATAGGATTAAGTGCTTGGATAAGGAATTTTCTAAGCCTGCCCACAAAGAAAAAGAACTTAAATGGCAAAGGAGCAGAAATAGTCATTTCCATAATAGCGGAAGGTGGAAATAGCCTCCAAGAGGTCAGGCAGGCATCCTAAGAGATATGGAGATAGCTAACATGTTATCTCAGGTGCAGAATACATGAGGAGTCGAAAAGAAAAACACCCAGTTTGAAGCAGCTGGAGACTTCAAGCTAGGTGTGAGCCAGGGCTGGTTTTAATGTCAACTTGCCACAATGTAGAATCTCCTGAAGAGGAGACCTCACCTGGAGAATTTTTCTGATTGCCTTGACTGATGCAGAAAGACCCACTCTAGTGTGAGCAACATCTGGGAGCAACACAGATAAGAAAGGAGGCATGGAGGAAGGGAGATTACTCCCCCTTTGTTGGTTTGGCCTTTCCTCTTGCTGCTGAATTGATTCTCTATGTTGCTGCAGCCTGATTCCTTCACCCTTAACAGAACCAAGTGCTTCAAGGCTTCCAATTCTGGCTGAGGACCTGCAATACTCCAGCACTCCTTTGGGACTTTGGGTTGTGACTGTTGAGGCACCCAGCCTCCCAGACTAGCTTCTAGGTTCTCTGGAACTCCAGTGTGATAAGTCACTGTGGGACTTCTCTAGACTGCTGAGGACAGTTTCAAAGATGGAACAGCTACTGGGTATTAGGTTCTCGGTCTCTGAGGTATGAGACGACTATTATTACTGTTAAAAATGAAAATGAAATTTATGCCCTGGCAATGCTGAAGCATGCACAGGCAGCCCGTATATGGCAGTTCTGTTGGACTTGTCCATATTGGGTTTCATGGTCTAAGTTGATGAGGGCAACTGACCAGGTCTCTTCCTCAAGGGGGCACCAGGTTTCATTACAGATGGTTGTGAGCCACCATGTTGTTGCTGGGAATTGAACTCAGGACCTTTGGAAGAGCAGACAGTGCTCTTAACTGCTGAGCCAGCTCTCCAGTCCTCTTTCCCAAAGTCTGGCATTTAGACAAAATCCAGCATTCCCTCTGAGACTTAGGAGGGTTGCTGAAAAGAGTCCTTCTACTTATCATCTCTGGGAAAAGGGAAATGCAGCTCCTCCATTAACCTAGGCCTGTGGTGTCGATTAGCATATCAACATCTATGCTAACTTCTAGACTCCCTCAGTCCCTGCTCACAAGTATCCATCAGAGTCATCCTGGCTGACGTATGTGATGCCCTGCCCTAAACTTTTCCAGCCCCTGAACTTCACTTCCCTTTCCGCAGCCTCTCTGATTCCGATATAACTCAGCTGTTTTGGCTGCACATTCTCTAGGTTCTGTTCTTGGTTTCATTCCTGGACTGCTCTAAGTCCATTGCTCTCTTTCCTCTTGGCTCTCTCTTCTCTTCCTCTCACTCTCTTTTCTGTCCTCTCATGGCCAAGTCTCTTCTGATGGCCATGTTCAGTCTGGACTCTTCCAGGTGCCTCTGGCTGTGTTCTCCCTCATATCTACAATAAAAACATTCTCCGAGGAATGGCTATGTCCTTATTTTCAGTCAGTTACTATTTCAATAAAAACTGGTTTAGTAGTAATATTTCTATTGCTTTTCCCAATAGCATAGCATAGAATAGAATATTATGCTTAATACACAAGGCCAAAAAGTTAGCATTTGTCAAGGTTTTGGATGTGAGTTTTTAAACCCAAGGCTCCTGAAGGAGTGGCATGGTTCATCATCAGTGACTTTATGGATTAAGGACTCCCTAGTCACTCCCTTAACAACCTATGCCCATTTATTTACATGCACACTGGTGCCAGAAAGATGACGCTTTGTGTCCTAGCCCTGGATGATCTTCCAGAGAATTGGGGTGATATAGGAGGTGATGTATGCTGTGAATATATTTATTGCCATTGGTTAATAAAGAAGCTGATTTCAGCCAATGGATTAACAAAGCAAAGCCAGGCTGAAAGATATATAGAGAGAGAGAGAGAGAGAGAGAGAGAGAGAGAGAGAGAGAGAGTAGACAGAGTTAGGAGAGAAGCCATATAGCCCCACCAGGGACAGACGCTGGATAGATCTTTACCCAGCAAGCCATAGCCATGTGGCAATACACAGATAAATAGAAATGGAAATTTAAGATATAAGAGTTGTCCAGAAATACACTTAAGCTATTGGCCAAACAATATTCCAAATCATATAGTTTCTGAGTGATTGTTTCAGGTCTGGGCAGCTGGGAATGAATGAGCAATCTCCAACTACATTGATGTGTAGTTGTAGCAGTCATGTTGGGCAGCTCACAATGCCAGTAACTCCAGATTCAGAAATCCTAAGTTCTCTCCTGGCCTCCTCATTTTAATGAGAATAAAATAAATCTTAAAATAAAAAAGAAGTCTCCACACAATACAATGATGACTGGACATAGGGTATAGCCAATAGGAATAACCAGAGAACCCTGACCTGTCACTGTTGCTGTCAGGGAGGGATGGAGAAAATAGTTGAACTTTATTTTAACTAGGTTCTGACTTATGGTGGATCTGCTATGTCCCCAGACCCACAGGCCTACATAGAGATCCTTCCCCAGGTCTGAACTGGGATTGAAGCTCTTTCCAGTATCTTTCACTGTAGGGAAGGTGGTGGCATTCTCAGATGCCTCATCACATTAAGGTGGTGATGTTGTCCGAAGGCAGAGGTGAGCACTGCCTTAAGGCTATCATAGATGTGGGGCTGGGATTCCCAGTCTTCTCTACATTTAGTTTACTAGACTGTCTCCTGAAGAAGCTGGATAGATTGTTGCAAGGAACGAACCACTTGTTGGTTCCAAGCTACCTGGCTAGCTTAGACCTGAAATAATCACACAGAAACTGTATTAATTAAAACATTGGTTGGCCCATTAGCTCTAACTTTTTATTGGCTAACTCTTACATATGAATTTAACCCACTTCTAGTAATCTGTGCATCACCACGAGGTCATGGCCTACCAGCAGTTTCAGCATGTCTATCTTGGGCAGCTCCATGGCATCTCTTGACTCTGCCTTTTTCCTCCCACCCCTCAGTCCAGTTTTCCCCATCTACCTAAGTTCTGCCCTACCAACAGCCAAAGGCCATTCTTTTATTAACCAATGAAAGCAACACATAGACAGAAGGACCTCCCACACCAATGGATGCTGCGGTAAGAGGTAGCGGGCTGCATCCTGCTGCCCAGCATCTGTAGAAGGAGGAGTGGCAGGCTGCATCTTGCCACCCAGCTAGCTTATCCCCCAAAGTAATCACACAGAAATTGCATTAATTAAATTACTGCTCGGCCCATAAGCTCTAGCCTCTTATTGGCTAACTCTCATATCTTAATTTAACCCATTTCTATTAATCTGTGTTCACCATGAGGTCGTGGCTTACCGGGAAAGATTCAGCATATCTGACCTGGATGCTCCATAGCAGTTCTCTCTCTGCCTGCCTTCTTTCTCCCAGCATTCAGTTCTCTTTTCCTCGCCTATCTAAGTGCTACCCTATCAAAAGGCCAAGGCAGTTTCTTTATTCAACCAATGAAAGCAATACAAATACAGAAGGACCTCCTACACCAGATACTGGCAGATGACTATGGGCTGTCAACATCTTGATGGGGCCACAGCTCCCAACACAGCACTGGGACATCCTATGTACTGTACTGTACTGTCTTTGCTAGAGCTGATCAATATGGCCTTAAATAGTTTTAAACCAGACAGTTTGGACAAAAGTACACTTATATTTTGCCCAGATGTTGTATTGACCTTCTTACTTTCTGTGATACACTCTCAAGAAATGCTTAGTCATGTCACACATCACAATAATCTGTATAGATGTGTGTAGAGAGAATACATACATCATGTCTCAGGGAATCCTGTTAAGGTGAATCCAGTGGAGGGGACATCAACCTTGTAATGCTTCAGGGGGATGACCTGGATCTGTGCACGAACAACCCATCCTGATAAAATTCAGAAAAAAATGCATCTTATGCTTCCTTCTACAAGAAGGGAGCTAACTTCCTGTCTGCCTTCCACTTCTTCCAACAAGTGCCTGCACGTGGACCTCAAGCTCTTTTAAACCAGCAGGGACTCAAAGACAGCAAGCTCTCAGCTCTTGTTGGCTAGTACTCACAAACCGTTCCCATTGTCTCACTGAATTTCCACAACAACATTGGGATGTGGATGGGGCAACATCTTTGCCCACATTTTAGAGATAAAGAAGATGTAGGAGTTGAATTACATCAGCATTAAACAGTTTGCCTCATAAGTGACACTAGGATTCCCCCAGCTTTGTCTGAAGCCAACAGCCATCATCTCCTGTAGTCTGCTTGGACATCTAGAAGATTTGCTATGGACATAGGATGCTTGAGCACTCTGATGCTGCACAGCTGCCAACCTGGCACACCGCCTGGGCCAGAGGTTTGCCTTTCAAGCCTATGTGCAGGTGGCCCTTGAACCAGCACCATCTCCTGAGAGCTAATTAAAATATAAGCATCATAGCCCCAGATTCACTGAGCCAGAATTTACATGTAAACTGGGTCCCTGGAAGACTGATTTGTTTGTTGTGATTTACAAAGTGCTTGCAGAATAAGTGCTCCAACAATTCTCTGTAAGTGGCTGGAGAGCAAATACTTTAGGCTTTGAATTCTGTAGTGCTGTCTTTGCATTTTAAATCCTTGGAGGCACATCCTCAACTCATCCTTCTGTTCTTTGCTGTGAAGAGGCAGCATCTGCGATGAACTACAATCTCACTCAGGACTCCTGGTTACGCTTTTTCCTTAAACAAACACCAGGCACTTCAAGAACGGTTCTCAGTTTCTGCTTAACAATAAGATAACTCTAGCAGAATGGCTCCATGGAAGCTGAAATTGCTTCAGATAAAGGAGCAAGAATCACTCTTTTTCCAATGACTGTAAGTTGTGGAAGGCACCACAGTTACCTCCACATGAGAACAGTGTGAGCCTCCACAGACAGCATCAGGCTCCACCCAGGAGGCTTCTGCTCAGGCAGAAGACACAGGAATTGTTCTGACATATGTATCTCTTGGGGAGCTCCAGCCTGTCTCAGAAAGACCAGTTTCTAACCAGTTCGGGGGAAATCAGCCTTGGCACTGGGGTAGGTGATGGAAGACATCTCAAGAACTCTCGGAGGGTGTCCTTTTATGTTGACAACTGAATCGCTTCCATCAGCGTGCAAATTGGCTGGATGTCTCCACTAGAGGTCATGATTGACTCTATTTCCAGAGCAAACAACTGCTATCAGGGCTGGTTCTCAGACATTCGGCTCTGTGAAGACCTCTTCAAACTCTTAAAAATTTGTAGAGACTTAAGTGAGGCTTTTGTTTAGCAGAATTCTATCTATTGATATATAGTAATCAGAAATGAAAACAGCATTTGAAGGATGTTTATCAATTTTAATGTAAGGGTTTATAAATATTTTTTTGGAAAATAACTCTTTTCCACAGCAAAGGCATCACTTCTGAGATGGATAACAAATGTTACCAGCTTTAGAAATCTCTTTAATCTGTCCTAGGAAAAGACACTCAGAGCGTCACATCTGCTCTGCTCTGTATTCAGTTGGTCAGAATGATGCTTATCAGAAAACCCTACCACAAAAGCTCCAAGACAATAAGCACACAGCTGCTTCTTACTGTTATTAAGAGGTGACTGCAACTTCACAGACCCCTTGAAGGGTCACATGGTGGCTCACAGTGCTTTTCGGGCCTTGGGATTTATCCCTTACTGTAAAGATAAAGTCAGATTCACGACTTGGGGAATTCAATTCAAAACTCAATATATTGGCTTTTCCAGACCTTCATACTCTGTCTCCAGACATGACTCTGGATCCCACTTCTCTACTTTCTGAGGTGTGAGATTGTGTCAGGTTTCTGCTAGGCCTCCCCTCAAGATCAGGATATGGAAAAAGGGGGAGGGGGAGGAGAAGCAGGGAAAGAAGGGAAGGGGAGAGCAAGGTTCCAGAGGACCTCTGGAAGCTCACCTTCAGCCAACTAAGATCCCAAGCAAACCTTCTCCTCTTGTTTTCTCAGTAACCCCAGCAAGCCTTCTCCTCTTGTTTTCCACCTCTCAGTAACCCCAATCTAGGAATGGATATTTTGGAGAACAGTTAAGATCCAAACTGCAGCTACGACTTTGTCACTTATTACTAGATGGGTTATTTTCCTGTCCTTAGTCTCCACTCTGTATTTTTGATCTCTTTAAATTTTAGATTCTCTTACCAGATCACCATCTGCCAAATGTTCTAGATCCATATTGAATCAAATATAGGATTTTTTAATTAGAAACTTTCGAATTTGAGTGTTCTGTTACCAGAATAGGTTGTCTTCACAGAAATCTGTTTCGTGGTTTGTTCCCATTTCTCTTGTATGACATCCTTAAGCTCTGATGTCTGCGATGTCATTTTCCTCTCCTAAGAAATGTGCATCTCAATCTCACGACATGAAGGTTTATTTCTTTCTGAATACAGTCACTGAGATGCATTGATTTTTAATCCCGATGCTCTTATCATGTTATCTATTTATTTATCAGCTTTGATACAGGGCTGAGTGGGCACCAAACTCACTGCATAGAGTAGGTAAGGGAGCCCTCATTCCTCTCCCTACAGGGCTTATTGGTCTAGATGTCTCTCCCACTTACAAATATAATGTAAATGGGGCTTCCAAGATGATAGCAATTTCTTTTGAAGTGTCAGAATTTTAAAAATCAGAGAGAGTGAATTCAACATGGATTGCTTGGCTTTACTGACATGAAATCAAAGGGGATGAAGGTTTAAGTGTTTCTTAATTCTCAAGGCCCCCATTCAAACAAGTGCATCTCACAGTGTGTACTGCCTTGCCGAGAGGCTGGCTCTGATTTAGATCTCAGTCTATTGAATGTCAAAGACTTCTGTACTTTAATAGAAAATGAGTGTGGCCTCTTCAGAAGGGTTAGCTGAACCTGAAAGAACTGTTTGATATACCTCCCCGCAGTGCGGTTACCATGGGAAGAACAGACCTTAAATGCTCCAAACGTTTTTAGTAAATATGTTATGGACACAGAAAATTTGAATTTGAAAGTTTGCAGTTTAGAATTTTGTGATTGAAATAAAACCATTATGGAAGATGGCAGACGAGAAATTCATTCCTGATAGCCAACAGTCTCTTGCTATCTACTTTATAAGCATATGATAGTTACTGTTGAATTATCTGATTTAATCCTTATAATATACACATGTGATACTTACTAGGACTTGTCCCTTCGGGAGAGAATGATGCTTTGAAGAAATTCTCTTCTGTTGTTGACACACTTATATCTCCTAGAACGCGCAGGTTGTAAGTGTTCCATTAGATGGGTATTGAAAATGTATATATTTAGCATCGTCCAAGGTGAATGATATACAATGTCCTTGACTTTCATTACAGTGGAGTACCACTGTATGGCAGTTCTTCACTTTACACTGGTGACAGAAACATGCCTTCAGTGGGCACCCTCCTTTAAACTTGGAATTTCAATTCCCAGGTTGGAGATAGCAGTATGATTCTCTCCCGAGAAGCTGGGCTGTAGAGAAAGCGACAACTCCCAGTCACTCCTGAGATAAACATATGCATAATAAAAGGGATTTGAGATCATTTTGCACACATTGATGCAGGTGCTAGCCTGTACATCTGTCTGAGGTAGACTGGGTTAAAAGCTGTGGTACGTGGTAGATATGGGATAGTCAGTGAGTTTTTGACCTTCTCTGGGCTTGGTTTCTGGTGGGTTTAATTAAGACTTGACCTTGTAAGTTAAGAAGCATCTGTTACTAGGTCAAGGTGCAACTAGGCTATCTGGTCTTAGGGTCAACACCCTTGGCCTTGCCCTTCGCAGCTCTTCAATCTCCTGTCATCGAGAGCTAGGGAATGTTTGCCTTGATAGTATGCCAGGGACACTGTGTGTCTTACCTTCTTTGCATGACTTCTATTCAGGAGTTTGCTGGTTTTGAAATTGTGCTATTTACTAAATTAGAATTTCAGGTTTTTTAATGTAGATATAACAAACACAGCTTAGACTAGATTATTATTATTAGACTAGAGAGCCAGGAATCCTACAACACAGACAAAACACCTATATAATAATAATAATAATGATAATGATAATAATAATAATAAATGTCTTTTCCAGCTATGATATTCATTTCCAGCAGGCCAGCATGGGCTAGCTTTCTCCCTCTGTGGTTTATGCAGACAGACGCCAGGCAGCCATGAGCAACATAGAATCACACAACTCAGAGTGTTCTGAAACACAGTGGTTGACATTTTGCAGTCAAGACAGAAAGGAATTTAGCTGATATCCAAATAAATGTTTCTAAGCTTCTCTTATAAAGTTTTTCATGGACAGGATTTTCTTTCAGATGCCGTTTAACAGATCGCTTTACCCAACGATGACACCATTTATTTACTTCTACTTTAAAGCAAAGCATCTTTGCTTTGAACAATTTTATTTAGGGTGGAACCCTTTCTGGGAAGGATTTCTAGAACGGCAAAGTATCCAAGTGCACAACATTGCTATTGCTTCATGAACCGAGAAGCTGAAGATAGCAGTGTAGCCTCCCTGCTTGGTTTTGGTATGCTAAGCTCCTGAGGTGCTAAAAGCACTGGGTGGACACAGTGCAGACCAACCATAAGTTCATAAATTGAGATAACTATGCTATCTTGCACTTCTTCCAACTCATGTCTCTTTACAAAGTGGCTTTGAAGTAGATAAAGCGCAAAACCAGAAGGCCACATAAGGGCTTGGCTTTCATCTGAACATTTATTAGAGGCTCTATGAGTGCCTTACAGACATCCATAATACAGATTACTGGACACAGATTACACTGAGAAAGTGGGAAGGGAGAAAGAGGTCATGGAAATTTCTCACAGCATTTAGATATCTGCTTACTGTCCAGTCGCTTAGGCCATTTCTTTGCTCATTTCCAAATACTCTGTTCTTTGCAAAACAAAGCTTAATAAATAAGTTTATTTCCTTTTTGTTAATTTTTTCTACTTCTCTAACAGTCTCTTCCCTCCCTCCCTCCCTCCCCCTTCCTTCCTTCCTTCCTTCCTTCCTTCCTTCCTTCCTTCCTTCCTTCTTTCTTTCTTTCTTTCTTTCTTTCTTTCTTTCTTTCTTTCCTCTTTCTCCCTTTCTCTCTTTTCCACAAGTTCTTATGATGTAGTCCGACTGGGCTTAAACTCACTATATACCTCAGGCATGCCCTGAATAAATTATCCCCTGCATCTAGCTCCATGGTCTCACCCAGCCACCTCTCATAAATGGCTAAACTTTGATAAATTAGCTATTCTCTCAGATTCCCACCTATGACTAAGTTTTCTCTTTGTGCATCTATTTCAAGAATCTTGACTAAATATTATATTCAACCATTTGAAGATGTTAATAATTACTAATTTTTGATATACAAAATAGTGGTTTTATATGGTTCAATCTAACATCTGTTTTGATCCCACTTACTCTATTAGCATTTTATTTAACTTCATAGATTGGGGATTTTTTGTACATTTAGAAAAATTTCAATGTCTCTGTTCTACATAATTTATTGTTGAATTTGAGTTTATTCTTGGAGCGCTTGCCTCTAGTAGGACATGAACAATGGATCATAAAGGCAAAGAGTTGTGGGGTGGCTCGAAGGACATCACTCGGTTCAAAGTTTTGAAGTTGTAGCTAAACAATTTCTGAGGGGATGTCATGTGACTCCATTTCCTTACCCTCACAAGAAGGGAAAACTATCCTAATACAAGTAGACTTAATATTCCTCAATGATGCCTTGCATATAATCGGGGGTTAGAACTTTAGAAACAGGTACAGGAACAAATTATCTTTCATTCAACTTACATAACACACCTGAAAACATCATTACTGGACCAGGGGAATGACTGGGAGTGGGATCTTGGCAACTCGAATGTCAGGATCTAAGTTCATATCCTCAGAACCCACGGAAAGCAGCTGTATAGATAGAGCAGATGGACAGCTTACACAGAAGAAGCGCTGGAAACTTGCGGGCCAGTCAGCTCATTATGGAATGGCCAACAAGGAGACCGATCTCAAAACAAGGTGAAAGATGAAGACAAACTCCTGAAGATATTCTCTCCTCTCCACACATGCATGCCCACTTACACACACGAACACAGCACACATATTTACATGTGCACATATTGTACACATATGCGCGTATCACACACACAGTGATAAAAACAACCGATATTGAGGATTAACTCTCCTCTTGTCTGAAGTCCATGACGAGGAGTCGAGATTGTGTAAGGATTTAGAAACCCTTTTATGGTGATGGAGTAGGCATGTTGATTCCCTTTGAAGTTGTGGGAAACCTAGAGTATGTCCAAGAAGTAAATTTCATTTGTGACTAATACCTAAAAATTAAGATAAAATGACTTTTCTTGCTGATATGTAGCCAAGAATTCAAGATTATGATTAACTTAAAGGAAATGGAAAATTCAAATAAGAGCCCTGAGAAATTCAATGTTGTTTAAGAATGGAAATGAGAGTTATAAAATTTTAATTAAATAAAGGTCTTGTTTAGCCATTAAGCTGTAGAATGTAGAAAACTCTCTGTGATATTTCCCTGCTGTTTCGTGGCCACTGCTATTTCACTGAGTGGATGCTGGGACAAAATCCTAAGCAAACATTTACACTAGTTTAACAGAACTTCAAGTCAGCTGTTACGAGGAAACCGATAATGTTCATGAAGGACAGAAAGTTAAGCTTTTAATATTTGTCTTTGCCATGAATCTATAGAAATTTGAGGCTGCAAATGGAATTTAAAGACTCCTTAGTGCAGAAATTGCGATAAGAATATTGAGCAACCTAGAATCATGACAGGTGGTCCATTAAAAAAAAATACAGGAAGTAAATGTTCCAGTGGGGGAGGGGCATTCAAACGGGAAGAAGAGGAGTTTAGAAAATAAATATGCAATGAATAACGAATAATAAATAATATTATTATTATAACAAATAATAATATTATTCTCAATAAAAGGAGAAAGAATAAAATGCTTTGAGAAGAAACTCGGAAGAGCCAAGTATTATCTGTTCCGCTGGCTAAGGACAGGGTGTAGGTGGCATGGGAGATAGGCTCTGATGAACAGCCTACGTCACGTTTTAGTAAAAACTCCATGTTTTTTTCCTATTTATCTTTAAAAGTCTTTTTGAAACCAGTGATATGGAGCATGCCATTTTTAACGTCATCATTTGATGTCATGCTTTAATACTCATGCTGATAGAGGAAGAGAGCATGGTGTCAGAGACAAAAAAATTTCCAAGACACTAGACTCTCAAGAATGGGCCTGCTGCAGAGCTGAGAAGCTTGCTTCCTGGTGGACTCAGCAGGGACAAAGGACTTGTCTGTCAGCGGAGAAGGGAAAACTTAGGACAATCCCTTGACTAAAGGACAATGCACAGCCTAGAGGATGGTGTGTCGGGTAGGGTATGAGAGCAGATGTTGCTGTTTAGAAAAGGACTATGAAATCTGGAGGCTACAGAGCATGCGACTGCTTCAAAAACAGCACCAGAGGGCAATCCCGGGTCACTCAGGGGAGGGCACTTGCAGGGTTCCTTTAGCGTGCATAGTTCTGTTCCTATGTATCCCGAGTAAGATAAGTAAATGTTTAAAAAGAAAGTTTAAAAAAAATTATACACAAAACCATCTCTCTGCAAAAGGAAACCAGAGAATGTAAGCAGAACCCTAGCCACCGAAGAGAGGCCAGGAGGGTAAGAAGCAGAAAAATGATTCTCAGATTCTGTCTGTTCATATTTTGAACCTAGAAAAAGGTCAAAAGACTGAAACCTTGTCAAAACTGGAGACAAATTTGAACCTCAGGCCCAGCTTTACAAAAGAAAGGCACAATTTCCAGGGAGGGAAAAAAAGAAGATTACAGA
The DNA here is from genome assembly GCF_014885135.2 of Alexandromys fortis. Lineage (NCBI taxonomy): Eukaryota > Metazoa > Chordata > Mammalia > Rodentia > Cricetidae > Alexandromys > Alexandromys fortis. Next base: position 4,261,796 of record NW_026067901.1, read on the forward strand.
ATTCTTATAGTTTAAAACTGTTATCTATTGCCCCAAAAGTGAAAAGAAAGAAATATGTTTTTTTGTTTGTTTTGTTTTGTTTTGATTTGGTTTGGTTTCTCAAGATAGGGTTTCCCTATGTAACAAGCCTAGCTGCCTAGCTGTCCTGGAACTAGCTCTTGTAGACCAGGCTGGCCTTGAACTCATAGGGATGTGCCTACCTCTGCCTCCCTAGTGCTGGGATTAAAGGCATAAACTGCCACCACCTGGCCAGAAAGAAACATGTTCTCACTGAGGACAAGTTTAAAACAAACCACATATCACATCCTAGAAGAAAAACGGATATTCTTGTTCTGCAAGATCCAGTCTGCAGTTCATGACAAGGACAGCACAGAAGCAGCCCATTTTACCCGGGAGCTCAGATATTCACGGAAGAGAATATCTCTGCACATGAAAAAGATGGGAATACAAAGTTCCTGCTGAAATTCATGATGGCAAGATCAGGAGTTGTCTCCCCCATCAGGTCAGAGAACGGGCTTGCTTTCCCCCCTCCCCACATGTATGGGAGTGTGTATTTGACTGAACACCAGCCCCATCGCCAGGAGGCTTTTCAAAGGGGAGATCTCAGAGTGTATCCAGGCCACGAAATAATTCATCTTAATCATCTCTCGGGAGATTGGCTATGCCTGCTTACACGAAGCAAGGCTTGGAGATCTACTGCAGTTCCAAACCTGCTTAACACTGTCTTTCAGCTTATAAGCTAAACTTAAAAAAAAAAAAAAAACAAACAAACAAACAGGGAAATTATTTGAGTGACATGTAAGATTAAGATGGTTTAAAGTCTCAGTTGGTAGCACTGTTTGGGTGGGTTTGGGGGGTATGACCTTGCTAGAGTATGCACTAGGGGTGGGCTTTGAGAGTTTGAAAGACCCACACCATTTCTCCTTTGCTTTATCTGATTTGTGCTTGCGGTTCAAGACGCGAGCCCTTAGCATCTTCTCAAGGCACCTTGCCTGCTGCTTGCCGCCGTGCTTCCCAGCTACAGTGGACTCTTACTCCTCTGGAATCATAAACCAAACAGCCAGCTTCCTTCTGTAAGCTGCCTTCGCCGTGCGTTTTTGTCACAGCAGCCGGAAAGCAACTGGTGCAACTGGGCTCGCGACTTCTTTATTGCGACACTGGGTGGCATACACTAGAATGCCAGTCTTGGCTTCGGTCTGCCACTTGCCAGTTGGATGACTTTTGCAAATTTTCATTCCTTCTCCAAGATCTCATTTCCCCCTACCACAAAACAGCATCCGTGGCAGCAGCAGCAACAACAAGAACGCATCGCAAGGTACCATTAGATCCCCACAATACCTACCTTGCTGTAGTAATTAGGAAAATTGCATGTGCTTATTCAATGCTGTAATTTTTCTGCTCATGGAAACCCACACAGCTTTTGCTGTCGCTGGAATTGTTAGGAATAAGATGGGGACACTGGCGGTGCACCCAGGAGATCAATCTCGTCCTGGGCTCCTCTGTGTCTGACTATCTTTTTCCTGACTTTGCTTCAGTACATCCCTCCCTCCCTGCTGGTCAGCCTCAGCACTGTGCTAAAGCAATGGGGTCAACGGCCAGATCCCCAGATCCCCAAAGCCATGAAGCAAAATGAAGCCTTTCTTCCTCAGGCAGCTTTGCTTGTATACTGTGTCACAGAGAAGGAAATGAAGGCACATCTGTCCATCTATCTGTTCATCCGTCCATCTGTCTCCTTTTTGTGTTTGATTCTTTTTTTTTAGCGCAATGTCACTAATTTAGGAACAAAGTGTGTGAGCTTGTAAATGGATTTCACTTAGCGCTTCCTTCTGTATTTGTAGTTCTAAAATCTACAATTTTCCTTATTACCTGAAAATAAAAAAAATAATAGATTTTTTTTTTCAGAAAGCATCCTGTAAGTTCATTATATCCTTTGAATATTTGGGTATCATTTTAACTATTAAAATTAGTATAATTGACCATAAAAATTCCAAATCTTAACAATGTCCCTGTGTATATTATTAAGCTTTCTCCTTTTCCGCATATATGCTTTTATATATTCTGTAGTTCTATTCAACACTTGGGGAAGATGATTGGACATTTACATTGTATGCATACTTCCTGAAGAGCATAAACCTCATAAAGGATGCACCTTAGCCTCCCAATAAGTCGTTTCCCTGTCAAAGCAGCAATAACTGCAAATCAATATCTCTGAATTTCAACAATGTGATGTTGAGATAAAATTATAGATTCAAACACATATGTGAAGCAAGTGTGCCCTAGCCAGTGTCTATTTACACAGAGAAAGAGTCAGAGGCATGCCTGTAGTTGGACGAGGATGTGTTCTTGTTTTCCGTGTGACCAGAGATTGACAGTGCCTATGAACAGTAAGTAAGCACTGCCATATGGGCAGCACACAGGAGCCTGGTGGCTTTAGAGCAGCGGTTCTCAACCTTCCTGCCACTGCGACCCTTTAATACAGTTCCTCATGGTACGGCGACCCCCTGCCATAGAGCTATTTTCATTACTACTTCATACCTGTAATTTTGTTGCTGTTGTGAATGGTAATGTAAATATTTTAGGAGACAGAGGTTTGCCGAACGGGTCGCGACCCATGGTGTGCAAACTGCTGCTTTAGAGGTTTCAGGTCTTTTTCCTCGTGGGGCTCATGACACTTTCTGACAACGTGGTGCAAAACGGTAGTCAGGAAAGGAAAGCCCCTACAACTGGCGCCATCATACGCTGTCCGAGGGTCCCTAGGAGTCGCTGTAACGTCCTTGTTTGTGAATACGCTAATTTTCTCTGTCTTCTTGACAGATTTCAGAATGAAGTAAATGAGCAGAGCAGGAAAAAGCAGTTCTAAGAAAGCACACAGAAAGCCTCCTCCTGCTTCCCTCTCTAGATCATCCTGCTGCCATTTATCAGGGACAGCAACAGCAAACAATTCATGTTACAGCACAAGTTTCCTTATAAAGTGGTTTTGCGTGCTAATTTCAAAGTTACCTAGTGATGTTAATTTTTTTGTTTTCCTATTAATTTCTCTGCATGCACATTGCACAGATATTCTGAAATCACTAACAAAATGCAATAAAGAGCTTCCATAATTGCTAAGAGCCTATCAAAGCTACTTCTACAAGAGACTAGAGTTCTGGATTTGTGGGCCATTCTGTTTTGCAAGCTTTTATTTCCATCACATGATTTTAATAATGACCCTATTGCCAGGGACAAGGCTGAAGGAGAAGGCTTTGACTTTGGGTCTTCGACATCATTCGTCACCCACAATTCTCGGTATGATTTATTGGGTTGACAACAAAACAAAACAAAACACTTCTTCAAAGTCCCCACTTACGTAAATAAAGTGTAGCATTTCACTCGTAGGGATACCTCCATGCCTTGGATTCGTTTAAACAAAACCATTAAAGAACTTGGTCTAGGGTTCTCATCAAAACAACAGTCCCCTCTACACAAAGTGCCCAGTTGCTTTGAAGAGATGCTCTGAACTTTTAAAGGAATGTTCTCAAAGGAAAAGCCCAGGGGGGAGGAAAGGAGGGGTAGAGATGACGAAAATCTTAGCAGATGAGGTGTGAAAATGAGCACTCATTTTATATTCTACAAATACATATATATGTATATAAATATATATGTATTTGTAGAATGAGTTTGTAAAATGAATTCTGATCAACAAATTATCTTACCCAAGAAATGTAAAATAGATTTTTCTTATTAGCCTGAGCTTAATAGATTAAAAATAAAGAATTTAAGCAAGTCCCCTCTGAGCCTTTTTCCTGAATGCTTATCAGGGCTCTAAGTCTTCATATCCATAAAGTATGTTCTAAGGTCTCCTCTAGATACCTTGGCACCTTGAGTCTCAGATTTGTTATGTTTTACTCTGTGCTTTTATGTCTTGCAGAGAAAAACATCTCGCTGGAAATCATTTTCCATTGGAATATACTAAAAAACTATAAAAGAAATATATCAGGGGATTAGTGGAGTCATTCAGATATAATCTTACACACAGGAAGGGGGCCTATCTGTCTTAGCTGGGAAGAAGGCTGTGCTGTGAAGATGGCAGGAGCGTCTCCACAGAATAGTCTTTTGTAATATTTTGCCTTAAATATAATAGCAATTCTGTCAATGACAAATAGGAAAATCCCATCTCTCTAACTTAATGGAAGACAGCATTGTCCAACTTGAGGGAATATTATACAGTGTCTTAATGAATAAATAAGGTGGTTTCCTTTTAAACAGAGAAGTTTATTTTACAAGGCCATAGTTGATAGGCCCATATTGGTTTTGTTTATCCTGGCTCCGGGGAAGGGACTGGCTCTGTTTTTGATAAAATTCTCCTTGTTTTCAGCTATGACAGATATTCCTTTGAATATAGTCCATGAAAATACTTCAACACCAAACCAACTCTATCTCTCCTTGGTTACATCTGTATTCCATCCTTAAACACAAGCAGCTGTGCACACACATCTGTTTCACGTCTGACCGCACACGGCCGTGCAGAACTTCGTATATCTGTTTCTGCTTTTATGGGAAATCATGACTGATGCAGCAGGAGTTGTGAAACCCACACGCATTCTTCAACTCCTATTTGCACAAACAGAAAGAAAAAAAAGCACAGTTGAACCATGTTTGGGACGGCTGACTCCAAGAGTCAGCAGAGTGACTGAGAACCTCATTGTCAACCAAGAGGAGGACATAGATTGCGTGTGGAAAAATTGCAAGCTGACAAATTTTCAGAGTCAAAGTCATGCCCGGGACGAGAAAAATGACTATTAACGTGTTTAAAGAAGCTTCTATTGTGACTCTGGGACAGCAGCTTAGTGATTGATCACTGGTGAGATTAGATGAGCAAAATATTTTATATTTGATGAATTCTTTGGTTCCATATTTAGCAGTGGTGTGGTGTGGTGTGCGTATGTGTGAGAACATGTATGTGTGCGTGTGTGTGTGTGTGTGTGTGTGTGTGTGTGTGTGTGTGTGTGTGTGGTGTGATGTACAAGCATGCACATTAACACATACCACTTTGTATTTGTGGAGGTCAGAGGACAACCTTGGATGCTAGTCCTCAATTTCCCCACGGCTGATGCGGGGGCTCTGTGGTTTTCTATGGTCATGCATATGGCCAGTTAGCTGCCCTATGAGTGTCTAGGACCTGGTGTGTCTATGCCCTCCATGTCACAGTAGGAGATGCTCAACCCTGATTGCTTTTACTGGGTTCTATGGAGTAGATCTCAGTTCCCCCACACTGGTGCGGCATCTGCTTTACCCACTGAACAATCTCCCCAGCCTGCAAATTAACACTTTAAAAAGTCATAGGTCATGCATAAATTCAAGCTCCTTGTTGTAGGGACAGGATGTGGAAATAATTGTTATTTTTCTTTGATTTAATGTACTTGAATGTGTTCCTAATTAGTTATAATGAATACAAATCACTCGTTTTACTTTATTTAAAAAACAATTTCCACTTAGTTTGTATTAGTTGACCAAGTTTTATATACTAAAAATATAAAGAATATAAGCATGCAGCAAAAGAAGACATGCAATAGAAAATCAAGTAATGGGCATGAAATCAATAATTCAGGAAAACATGAAAATGATAGAAAACATAGGGTCTACCTAGATATCTTCAAACTGAAATTAATTTATATCCCTGATGGTTATTCTGACCAGTGTGTATGGGACGAAACGTTGCCTTGCCTGAGTATCAGAACTTTGCATCCGAGGGACACAGGTAGCATAGCTAAGGTCAAACACTGCTGAATCATTTGCTGTGCTGTGGGAGGAAGCTCTCTATGCTGAGCTGTGGGGCAGCTCATGATAGAGGCCAGAAAAAATACTTCTAGGGATCAACTAGAGTCCACACTAAGTGACTTGGGAAAGCCTTATGGATCTTAGTGTTGAGCTGAATATTGCCTGCCTATGAGCGGAGTCGTTGAATAAGTCAGTATTATCCAGAAGGAGAGCCTGGTGATATCTGAAGCTGTGCTTGGAGATGAACCAGTGCTGATATTTGTCAGGATAGAGATGATTGAGTCATTCCAACAGTGTTCATGGTTTTTCTCTGTCTTACGTATGATCACACAGTACCACGCTGTGTCCCAAACTGTCACAGTCACAGATGGCTATGTGTGATGTTGATGTTGTGTGGAAATGTTTATGTTCAACTCAAAAACACCAAAGGCCTAATAAGACAAAGTTGGAAAGACCTCAAATGCCCATCAGCAAAAACATGGATGTAAAATAACACAGAACTTGAAATAAAATACCTAAAATACTGAAATAAAATACCTACCAGACACACACACATACACACGAGACAAAGCACATATATCTTTAAAATACATACAAATTATATACAGTTTCAAAACAGGAGCTAGGGATGTGGCTCAATGAGTAAGAGTACTTGCTCTTTTTGCAGAGGACCTAGGTTCAGTTCCCAGCACCTACTTGTCAGCCCATGATGGTCTGTAACTCCAGTTCTATGGGGCTGCACATCCTCTTCTGGCCTCCTCAGGTGACAGCACATAAGTGCCACATGTATATATATGCTTTCTAACACTTACACATATGCAATAAAATAAATAAAAATCTAAAAACATATAAAATGCAACATATTCACAGGTGATGAAAAATTCATGTAGGCATTGAATCATCATACTTCTCATTGAGATTGAGATGAAGGCATACAGACATTTACTGATATTGATAAGTAAAAATTTGGGCTAATCAGATGGTCCAGTGGGTGAAGATGCTCACCACCACGCCTGCGTTTGAACCCAGGAACCCCATGATGGAAGGAGAGAACTGACTTCTGCAAGTTATCTTCTGGCTCCCTCGTGCACATCCTGACATGCGCATGCCTTCCCCAACCCCATACACAACACTGAATAAATAATGAATGTAAAAACATGTAAGTGAAATCTTAAGACAGTTGTTGTAACTAAGCTTGGCTTCAACAAAGTGAATACTTCCGGTAAAAGGCTTTGATGTTATCGTAAAGATGCCACCAGATGAAAAGATGGAATTTGAGTGTTTTTCTTGTTCACTATATTTGATGCTTGAGCTTCGTGTAGAGGGTTTATATCATAATTTCAGAGTTTCGGAATTCTTGGACCTATCCTCTGCTTTCCTAGAGAAAATCTACAACACCCTAAGTGTCCCTCTCAGACTCTGAATCTTACGCTAGCAGCTGAGATAGAGTTTGATGGGGCTTTAAAAGGAGCTGGTTCCTATTCCTGAAGGTCTTGTCAGGGGAAGAGGAGGGAGTCCCCACATCTAGAAGGATTCTGGCTAGCCAACTGCCAGGCCTAACTAAATTAGGCAAAGCATTGAGAATGACAGTAAAGGAATCCTTTTTACCATCAGCAGTGAGAGACACTCCCATCTGGAAAGAGCTTTAGATGTGGTTTAGGACACTCACTTGAGTGACCTGACCATCACCATCCCACCGGTTGGGTCAGTTTGGCTTTGGTTCATTTGTTAGAACCTACAAATGCACATATTTCACAAGTTAAAAAAAAAAACAGAAAAACACTTTTACAGAATTATAATCCATTTCACTTTCTGGAGTAAAATATAACTTTTAAAAATATCTTTTACATGTCTTTTTAAAAACCCCAGAGAACGCAACCTGGTTTCCTTCAACAGCATCCTCTGGGGGGAATGGAACAAACTTACAGGTTGATCTATTCCTGACAGTTACTCATTTCTTTTCCAAGTTAAAGCTGCTCCATTCCCTCCCTTTGCTTTGCACTTCTCATAGTTACTGTCTACACTGTACATGGTACAGGTAACTTAGCATCTGTTGTCTACACTGTACATGGTACAGGTACACTTAGCATCGCTACCGTCTACGCTGTACATGGTACAGGTACACTTGGCATCACTACTGTCTACACAGTACATGGTACAGGTATACTTAGCATCTCTGAAATCTACACTGTACATGGTCTTCATAGCATGTGAAACAAAGTTTTCCTTAACTCCTAAAGAAACCCAAAGCCGCTATGAGTTTACCTGCCAGCTTTGCTCTAAGACATTTTAGGCTTCAAAAGATAGAAGCATTTTCTAAGTAGCTTTACTGGCTAGCATTAGTATTTTCAAAACACTGATATTTGCTGTCATGAAGACCAGAAAATGTCATGATATAAAGTTGACGTGTTTTCAGAAACACGGGGCACATCTTTTATGATTGATTGGATACCAGCAGAGCAGTTCTTAGTGAAACAAATAAACACTGAAAAGTGCTAAAGAAAAAGCTCTTGGAACTTGTTAGAGATGACAAGGAAGAGTTCATTCACAAAGGACCATTAAAACTTAGAAATTTTGCATGAGAGTAGAGAACTAGAGCTCCACCCCAAATAATACAAGCCCAAGGGAGAAAAGTGCACGGAATGGAGCTCAGATCAGAAAGTGGACAATGACTCAGATGCAAGCACCCGTGTTAGAGGAATTATTGCTAATCCGAATTGATAGGATCCCTATTGAGCACTGATAAGAGGAAAAGAATGCTCTTGCCTCTGCAGGAGTGAGGAGGGGAATGGACTTTTTTTTCCCCACTTAGTGGTTGTAGTAACCCCAAGTTTTCATGGACAGTTCCAGGCACCTACCATGGTCATAAACAAGATGTTTCTGTCAGTGTTTGATGTTTGTAAAAGTTCTATAGGAATGCCTCCACACTGCTCAGTAAAGAGAGCCACAGTATGGCCAAATGTGGGGTCCCAGCCCCCGCAGAACTCAAGCGCATCTGCCCGCGATGGCTCTTTACAGCACTGTGGTCTGTTACTTGCACTGCACAGGAAGAGAGTGGTCGAAAGCAACAGCTCCAGACTTGAACTGAAGTCAGAACTAGAATTCCACTCTTCCAGATGAGCTGTGTGACTGCACAAATGACTTTGCTATGCCTCCATGTCCTTATTTATATAATGGGAATAAGAATGGGCTTAATCGCAATGCTATATCAATTAAATGAACTAAATTTTAATAGCATAAAAAGCTACTATTTTTATTTCTTAATCCTTACATCCTGACACACAACACACAATTTATACTTAACAAGTTCTGATGAATTCATTCCAAAGCAAATTCTTTTTTTTTTAATTTATTCCTTTCTCATATATTACATCCTGACCAGTTTCCCCCCTCACTCTACTCCTTCCATCCCTCCCATCCCTCTATTTCTTTTCAGAAAAGGGCAGGCCTCCCAGGGATATCAACCATAGCATGTCAAGTTGCAATAAGACTAGACACCTTCCCGCATATTAAGGCTGAGCCCAGTATAGGATAAAAGTCCCCAAAGCAGGCAAAGTAATTAGAGATGGCCCCTCTTTATCACCGTTAGGAGTCCCACAAGAAGATCAAGCTACACAAACATAACATATATGCAGAAGGCATAGGTCAGTTCCATGAGGGTTCCCTGGTTTTTGATTCAGTTTTTGTGAGCCCCTCTGAACCCGGGTTGGTTGATTTTGTGGTTTTCTTGGGGTGTCCTTGACCCCTCTGACTGCTAGAATCCTTCCTCCCCCTCTATTTCAGGATCCCCCAAGCTCTGCCTAATGTTGGACTGTGGGTTTCTGCATCTGGTTCCATCAGTTGTTGAATGAAGACTCTCTGGTGATGTTTATCCAAAACCAAATTCTTTTTTTTTCTTTTTTTTTATTAAAGATTTTTGTCTCTTC
>NW_026067901.1:4272184-4293274 GCF_014885135.2 Alexandromys fortis
TGAAGAATGGATGAAGAAAGTATGGAATATATACATATTAGAGTACTACTCAGCAGTAAAAAACAAGGACTTCTTGAAGTTTGCAGGCAAATGGATGGAAATAGAAAACACTATCCTGAGTGAGGTAAGCCAGACCCAAAAAGAGGAACATGGGATGTACTCACTCATATTTGGTTTCTAGCCATAAATAAAGGACATTGAGCCTAGAATTCGGGTTCTTAGAGAAGCAAAACCAAATTCTTAATTTGTATTTTTATTTTTTATTTTTTTTGCTTTTTCGGGAGAGAGACCCTCCCCATTTAGTAACCCATGGTGCGGCTGTACCGGAGATCAGAAGTGACTGGGTGACTGCCAGCGCAGGACAGTTTCAGTGGCAGCATTTAGATATGTAGCCACTCTACAGTCCTACAAAGTTAAAAAAGATGAAGACAAGCATTTGGTGTGCTGGTGAGGGGGGCTGTCAATTTTTCCAGAAGTGTCTATGTATGCACTCAGTCATTCTGAGATGCCCGGGGTCCTGGGGCGTTTCCAAGGATAAGAAAAGTTGGCCATAGACCCTGGAGGAAAATCGTGATTCCAGACATTCTATATTCAAGCATGTGGTGTACTAGTTAAATGAAATTATTAACATTCAAATGGGTTAAAGGCTTGAGACTGTTTTATTCCAGCCAGAGAACAGATGAAATAAAAACCAAGGTCAGCCTTCGGTTTTTAATCCAAAAAACAAGCCCTAAGCCAGTCTGGAAACCTAAGTTATGTTGAAAGTATTCAGCGATGTCACTTTTCTGATTTGACAGGAGAATTCTTTTTTATTATTTATTTATTTATTTATTTATTTATTTATTTATTTATGATTTCTGTCTCTTCCCCGCCACCGCCTCCCATATCCCCCTCTCTCCCCCAATCAAGTCCTCCTCCCTCGTCAGCTCAAAGAGCAATCAGGGTTCCCTGCGACAGGAGAATTCTTGAGTCAGTTAGAATAACTGATATTTATGACCAGAAATGACAGTAAAAAAAAATCAATGTTAAGAATCGCCTACTGGTAAAAGATCAATAGAGAACCAGGATTTGGGATAGTAATACTTAGTTCAATGTACTTCCTGTTTGCAAAAACTTATATTGACATTGAGCTCTGAAAGAATATACTGAAATGTTTGTGCAGTATCCTTGATTTCCAGCATCAGAGTCACAAGTCTGCAACCTCTAATAATTTGCTAACTGTTAAGGATGGCTGTGGGGCTAGAGGAAAGGCTCACTTGTCAAGAACTCTTGATGTTCTTCCAGAGGACTCAGGTTTGGTTCCCAGTTCCTACATAAAAGCTAACAGCTGTCGGGAACTCCAGTTCCAGAGAGTCCAGTGCTCTCTGCTAGCCTCAGTGGGCACTGTGCACCTATGGTGTATTTACACACATGTAGGCAAAACATCCAGGCACATAAAAATAATACACCTATCAAAAATGTCTGTGCTCAGTAAGATGGCTAATGCCATGCACGGTCTGAGATTCTAGGCAGTGTGAGTCTCAGTCCTGACTCTACAGACTGCTAGCTATTGCCTAAAGTTAGCCCATCCAACCCCCAAGTCTCCATTTCTCTTAGCTGACAATAACTGGGAATAATGAAGATATCTGAATTATGGAGGTGTTGCAAAGATTAGAAGAACTGATTTATGTGCAAGAGCACAGAGCGCTTGTTTGGTGTGTTGGAGGTATCAATACGAGTTACAACGCTAGTGGTTAGAATGAGAGAGGTCCCCAGTAGTCTCAGCATTTGGACGCTTTGTCCCCAGCTGGTGGCATTGTTTGTTTAGCTTTAGGTGGGGCAGCCTTGCTGGAAGTATGTCACACATCACTGGGAGAGGGCTTGCTGGAAGTGGGTCACTGGGAGAGGGCTTGAGAGTCAAAAGCCTCACCTGTTTCCAGTTTGCCCTCCCTTTCTGCTCATTGAGAGTTGTGAAGTCTCAACTTCTTTTTCTGTTGCCATGCTTGCTGCTTGTTGCTACACCTCCCCTCCATGCCAGATTATTACCTGTCTGCAACCATAGGCCCAAACAAATCCTCTTGTCTGCAAGTTGCCTTGGTGATGGTGTTTTATCACAGAAACATAAAAGAAATTAGCCCGGTGGCCTTTTGCCATGGGAAGGAACACCGTATCTGATGTATGATGACTCTGAAAACTTCAGTCGATGCTAACCCAGATCATCTAAAACCAGAAGGTAAAGGCTAATACATTTTCAATGTGATTCCACGTGTCTTTGTCCCAACTGATGATGACGATTATAAATTTAGATTTTCCCATAAAAAACTAAGGCAAATATCTAAGTAATTAGATAAAATCAAATCTCCCACTCATCGTCTTTGTAGACTAAACCAACTGTACCAGGTTATCTGGCTCCGTTTTGGAAATAAGCAAGTTCCTAGCTGTCAGGATTTTAATAGCCTTCTGGGCTGTCCGCTTGGTTTGGAAGAGTGTCTGGGACAGGAAATACTTAATCGAATATCTAGCCTTTCCTGTGTCTTCACTGAGAGCTGTGTTGATAAAATGATGTCAAAGATAATGACATTTATGAGGAATCAATGTTTTAATAGCCGTTTTGGTTCTTGCCTTATTTCCTTTCCTTCCAGTTCTTTATTCTGTAACCTGCTAATGGTTTCTTTAGCAGGCTTTGGCCCGCTTAGTTATTGAGCCAAGTCTGACTGGGGCAGGATGTCACGCCAGCCAAGTCTTCCAAGGGGGCTTCGAATTGAGTCATGCTGGCAGGCCCACCTGATGTGCCAGAGCCAGAATAAAGCCCAGAAGCCTGTGCAGCTGCATCACTTCTGGGCCAGTTCCTCCTCCCTCCCCCTCAACCTTGGGGTAGCTCAGGCATCTGCCTCTCATTCTTGCCACAGAGAACTCTGTGAAAACAGAGGTTCAGAAATCTTCTCTCTAGTATATTCTTGTTGCTGTGGATCTATTGCTGTGATATGATATACCCAATGGTAAACTGTCCTACTCATAACTTCTCATGTGTAGGATAATATAATAATTAAAAAGATGTCATAATAAAATTGAATTTCATGTGAACCTATTTATCTTTATGAGATAACTGGCAATTCAAAGGGTAATGGAAGAAGAGTTTCTTACTTTTTTTTAGCATGTACTTTAATGAGTTCTTAAGACTGGTGTGGGAGGTCCTTATATATATGTGTGTGTTGCTTTTATTGGTTAGCAAATAAAGAAAACTGCCTTGGCCTATGATAGGGTAGAACAGAGCTAGGAGGAGAAAACTAAACTGAGTGCTGGGAGAAAGAAGGTAGAGTCAGAGAGAAGCCACGTAGTCCTGCCAGAGATAGATGCCGGACCTTTATCAGGTAAGCCACAGCCTTGTGATGATACACAGATTAAAGCAGATGGGTTAATTTAAGAGATGAGTTAGCCAGAAGTATGCTTAAGCTATTGGCCAAACAGTAGTGCAAATAATACGGTTTCTGTGTGATTATTTTGGGGCTGAGCAGCTAGGAACAAACAGGCGGCCTCCTACAACATAAGACTGTCACTACTCACTTTTATTTACTTATTATTAAACGTGTGCTGTGCATTGGAGAAATGATAAGATGATGCTATTGTCACCCATGTGAGATACAATGGTGGCAGATGGGCAGAAGTAGAATGTCATTCATTGTTATAATCATTGCTTATCAATATCTTTATATGCTTCATATTTGTGATACTGGGGATAGACTTATGAAGAAAAAAATTTCTAAAACCTCAGACTTGCTAGAAGTTGTATTTTCATAATGAGAATAAAGCATACAATAATAATAATTAAAATCAGCTTCAGCATTTAGCATGGTGACAAATGCAATGGGAAAAAGACAGAGAAAGGGAGACCGACTCTGAAGTTCCTCAAGAAGGATATAGCTAAGGTAGTTTAGTCAGGGAAGGGTTAACGAAAACAAATTTGAATAACTCCTCAAAGAGAAAGAAGTGAGCACATGCCTTCTGAGGTGAGAGGATTCCAGGAAGAGGGCACACAATAAAAGACCCCCGCATTTAGAGCAAGATTAAGGAGGCTGATGAGGCCAGAGCAGCAACTGTGATAAAGATGCATCAAGAGGTGAGGACAGAGAGGGGTAAGGAGGCCAGTTGCGACAGACCCTTTGGTCATGAGACATGATTTTTACTTGGCATGAAGTAGGAAGGCACTGGGATTGATCTTTACAAGGTCACCTTGCCTGAAAGTCTTGAAAAGGAACTAAGGGAGGGAGATTCTGACAACATGCTGCTTGAGTATCTAGCATGTACCAGGGCTCCGTTGGTCATAGCCTACAAAGGACCGGATCATGCAGAGAAACAGAACTGACTATGTAGGGTAGTGTGCTATTCAATGGCAGACAGTCTGTTAACTATCCTCAGCTCTTAATTCTTCATCTCAAATCTTCTTTGCTTTGGGCTGAAGGATCTAACTTTTCCACACTTTCCAATCAGGGTCTTTCACAGTCCTCACGTTGCACATAAGAAAGGAAGTTATAACCTATGCACAAATCAATGAGTACAGTCCACTCCTATGGAGAAGATTCAAGGATAAGCCTGTTGTTCAAACCAGCTAATAACGTCCCAACTTGACTAGATCTTTTGTCTTGGAAACACTCTCTTATGGATTGGGATCTATGGTTGCCACCACGGGTTCACAGAGGCTGAAAAGGAAACACAACAGCTTGCTGTTGGCATATAAACCTTTCTTTTTTTTTTAATTTTTATTTATTTGTTTATTTATTAAAGATTTCTGTCTCTTCCCCACCGCCACCTCCCCTTTCCCCCCCCCCCCAATCAAGTCCCCCTCCCTCGTCAGCCCAAAGAGCAGTCAGGGTTCCCTGCCCTGTGGGAAGTCCAAGGGCCACCCACCTCCATCCAGGTCTAGTAAGGTGAGCATCCCACGAAACCAATAGGTACAGTAGGATCAAAAACCCATTGCCATTGTTCTTGAGGTCTCAGTAGTCCTCATTGTCCACTATGTTCAGCTAGACCGGTTTTAACCCGGGCTTTTTCAGACCCAGGCCAGTTGGCCTTGGTGTGTTCCCGATAGAACATCCCCCTTGTCTCAGTGTATGGGTGCACCCCTCGCGGTCCTGAGTTCCTTGCTTGTGCTCTCTCTCCTTCTGCTCCTGATTTGGACCTTGAGATTTCAGTCCGGTGCTCCATTGTGGGTCTCTGTCTCTGTCTCCTTTCATCGCCTGATGAAGGTTAATATTCAGGAGGAAGCCTATATGATTTTCTTTGGGTTCTCCTTCTTATTTAGCTTCTCTAAGAACCCGAATTATAGGCTCAATGTCCTTTATTTATGGCTAGAAACCAAATATGAGTGAGTACATCCCATGTTCCTCTTTTTGGGTCTATGAATCAATTTAAAAAATATTTTTTCCTTTAGTTTTCAACAAAAGAGCAAGCTTTGAAAAAGAATTCTTTCTTATGCTCAGATAGTGCTCATTGCCAGATGGTACCATGTTGAACAGAAGTAAAAACAACAAAAGACATAAAGTACTTCAAGAAATATCTCATTACAGGGACAGAAATGGGAATTTTCTGAAAATACTGACTGATGTTCAAGGGGACAAAAACAAACAAAAGGATTCAAAAGGGTCAAATGGAACATCTAGAATTCAAGAAAATGGAAACTTCTACCCAAATCATGAAGGTTACTGGCTGACAGTCACTGAGCCTCCAAAGAGAACTTTATGTCTCTTCTAACTTTTGAAAATACACTCAAATCAGTGAGGCTGTAGGTTTGGAAATAACTGTAATGTGGAAAGTCTTGCTTGATTGCATCTTATAGGTTAAGTTATAACAATGTGTTATTTAACTCTTCATTCAATACCCCAGCAACTCAGCAACATAAGTTAGCATATCCCTAATATATTTTAGCTTTATCAACAACTGTTTTAAAATTGCAAATTAAAATTTAAATATAAGACACTCTACTCACCTCCTACGTGTTGTCAATGAAAAAAATTGCAACAAATTCTCAGAACTTATTTTATCTAAGAATAATTTGCATATGAGGGAGCTCCTCCAGGCGAGCAGGTGGCATTTATACACAGGAAACAGAAGTGAGGATCGAATGCAGTTTATTTGGTTACATTTTTGTATTTGCATAATTTGGGCATGGGTCGACTAGTTGGCAGCTTGCGGCTAGCTAATGCCGTGTTGCTATGACTGGCTGTTAAAACGTGAACTCCTAAATTAGGATTCAGTTTGTTTAGTCTGTAGCTCATTTTACAGGGACTCAAAGTCCTGAGACAGTTTCAGGATGTTTAGTTTAACACACGTTGCAGGATTCAGAGGTAATATTAATCGCACACCATTTATTAAGAAGCGTCTCAATGTCAGATGTTTCACAGTGCTTCCTAAGGCTTACAACAGTCTTTTTAAATTTACATCACCTGCTTTTACTCAGGAATTAGAATTAAGAACTGGAGAAGCAAGTGAATGGCTGAATGTCAAAAAGCTGGAACTAAGAGATTTGAAGATATTTCTCTCCTCTCTCTCTCTCTCTCTCTCTCTCTCTCTCTCTCTCTCTCTCATTCTCAGAAAAAGACACTGTTAAACACTATATATTGCTTCACTAACTCTTTATAGAAGCCCTTTGATGATAGAAATAGTTGATTTTTTTTCTAAATAACCCCTGAGTTTCCATTTGAGAATACTTGTAATATCGCAAATGATTCTGACTTCTCATTTGTTAGTGAGAAGGCCACATGAATTCATATAATAAAGGGCCCAGGGAATATGTGATGGCTACAGAGCATTAGGCATTGGCTAATAAGTCATCATTGTAATGATGAGGATCAACCAGAGGGGTCCCTGTCTCTATAGGGCCAAGTTTCCAGAGCAGAATTGATATTCGAGTGGTTGTTGTGTTTTGGGTACAATAGTAAACACCTGTTTAATATAGAATAGTTAATTCTCATAACTATATCAAGGAAAAACTGACATTTGAACATGAGCAAATAGAAGTTTGCATTGCTAAAATAATTTTGCTGAAGTTTCAAGTAGCTAGTGATGATATCAGGATCCAAACCAAAGTTCTATTCATTTCAGTTCACTGGTCTTCAAGTCAGCTACTTTTCTCGGCTCAGTCTGGACTCATGAGTAGACAGGAAATACCAGGGTCAAATGTAATCTTCTAGCAGGCTCTCTGGAGGCAAGCCTTCCAAGCAGGAGCATGGTAGGGAAACAGTAGCAACTGAGGTGGAGAAGGAGGACAGCCCTCCACCTACTATGAGGAGGGATCCAGGCTTAGAAGACTCTTAGCACTTTCCTCAGGATGCAAATGTTAGGGCCACAGAAAGGCATTCAGTCAGAAAGCAAGAAATGCTTTTGTACAGTTTGTCAAATGACAGGAAACGCTAGCCTTCTCTGGGTACACACACCTTAGGATTTTTATTTGTATATGCCTTGGAACCTCATTCAGCTCCACAAGGAGCTTAGCTCCATAGGCAACAGAGCCTGGGGTAAAGGAAAGCCTTCTCCGTGAGAGGCAGGAAAGTTACTTTGTCTCATTATTTGTTGATAAAAATGCAAAGTTTTCTCCATTCATAGAACCAACCTTATTTAAGTGCCCTGGGTTAGCACTGAAGCCACCACAGTGGGCTTCTTTGGGGGATAGGCATCCTCGGAGAAAGGTATTCCTTTCATGAGATGAAAGGAAACACACGCATTAGAAGCCTCTGAAGGAGGCTTGGGGACTTGGCTGTAACCACAAAAAACAACGTCCCTCTGTGTGGGTTTTAAAAATAAAACTCATTTGTACATACAAACAGCATCCTGGAAAAAAGAGCAGAAGAGCCAAGTTGAGAAAGGAAATAAACAATACTTGGATTGCTTCCCTGTTTTCCAACCTGTGCTCTTTCTCAGAGCTGCAGTCTGGAGAACTCATTCATTACGACTCAGCCCTGCTCAGGCTTCACTGGGAACTTAATGGTATTACAGAGAGGATACAGATAGAATAGGGGTGACTGTGATCTGGGCTGCTTTCAAGCAAGCATGGCTGAAATTCTACAGGCTTTCTAAAGCTAAATGTAGAGCCTGTGTTTTTGCCATCTTGCCGATGTGATTGACAGCCGAATTGATTCTTTAGAGGCTGGAAATGTGAGGTCGGCCATTCTGCCTGTCTGCTCAGAGAGCTGTCAACCGATTAGGGACACTTGTCACTTGTTTGGAGTGCCATTTGTGTAGTTTGTCTCACCCGTGGGAGGTTTTTCTTACTGTTTGTACCCTTGGATGATTTCACAATGAACACAAAGCAGGGATACCATCAAACAGTGTGAGCCATATCTACCTGCAACCAAACGGAGGAGGAACATTAGAAGTCATTTAAATATCGTTAGCAACAACAAAAATAGTAAAAATCAGTATTCAGCAGAAAATTTACAAATTAATCACTTCATAATTAAAAATATTCAGATTTTATAAATATCTTTAAATAGCAAAGAACATGGTCAACAAGACAAACGGCAGTCTACAGATTGGGAAAAGATCTTCACTAACCCCATATTGGACAGAGGACTGATCTCCAAAATATACAAAGAACTCAAGAAACTTGACATCAAAAGAACAAATAATTCAATAAAAATGGGGTACAGACCTAAACAGAGAACCCTCAACAGAGGAATCTCAAAAAGCTGAAAGACACTTAAGGAAATGCTCAACATCCTTAGCCATCAGAGAAATGCAAACCAAAACAATTCTGAGATTCCATCTTACACCAGTCAGAATGGCCAAGATCAAAAACACTGATTATAGCTTATACTGCAGAGGATGTGGGGTGAGGAAAACTTTCCTCCATTGCTGGTGAGAGTGCAAGCTGGTATAGCCACTTTGGAAATCAGTATGGCGATTTCTCAGAAAATTAGGAAACAATCTACCTCAAGACCCAGCAATAAAGCTGTTGGGTATATATCCAAAAGATACTCAATCATACCACAAGGACATGTGCTCAACTATATTCATAGCAGCATTATTTGTAATAACCAAAACCTGGAAATAATTTAGATGCCCCTCAACCGAAGAATGGATAAAGAAAATGTGGTACATTTACATGATGGAGTACTACACAGAGGAAAAAAAAATGACATCTTGAAATTTGCAGGCAAATGGATAGTTTTAGAAAAAACATATTGAGTAAGGTAACCCAGACCCAGAAAGACAAATATAATATATATTCACTCATAAGTGGCTTTTAAACATAAAGCAAAAAAAAAAAAAAAACCTACAGGACACACCTCCAGAGAACCTAGACAACAAAGAGGACCCTAAGAAAGACATGCATGGGTCTACATAGGAAGGTGAAAAAGACAGGATCTCCTGAGTAAATTGGGAGTGTGGGGGTCACAGAAGAGGGCAGAATGGAAGAGGGGCGTGAAAGAAGAAAGGAAGAAAAATGTATAGCTCAATAAAAACAAATTTAAAAGATCAGAAGCCCTAGGAACTTGGGGAAACAAATCGAGGAGCACCTTAAGGTTTACTCATGTTCCAATTAAAGAACGTGAAAAGTTACAACCAAGATGTGGAAATGATACATTTGCATGGAATAGAGTTTCAAACACAAAAGTATCAAATTAAAGCATTACAACCTCAGTCTGTTGCCCAATGTATCTGTAATGTTTCTCCACACTGCGACACAGTAGCAAGCTGAGAGGAGAGGGGTTTGCCTGGCTCCTAGTTTCATAGTTGCTGCCTCATGGGAAAGAAGGCTTGCTGGGCTGCCTGCAACTCAAGATGCTAAATTCTGAAAGTCTGGCAGATCAAAAGAGGGTGGGAAGCAGAACCGGGGTGTAACCTGCAAGGCAGGCTCTCAGAACTTTACTTCTACCATGTAGGTCTTGTATCTTACAGCTTCCACAACCTACCAGGCAAGTGCTATTGACTGGGCTCATGTGTTCAAACATGCAGGGCTGTGGGACACATGCATATTCGAACCGTGTCATGTAGCACCCTGTCTGGAGTAAGCAGTGTTTTGCATTGGTTTTGCTGTCCCCAACACTTCGAACATACGCTCGCTAACAGAGAAGTAGCTTTTTGGGAATTTGGAAGCTACCTCTGTCTATCTTGAATCAGTTGACACCACCACCTCTCAAATGGTCTGCACATGTATCCAGCGGGAGACCTCTGGACATCAGAAGGCTGAAAACCCTGTCAGGCCACTTTCTCACCTACACTTCCTAAGCATACTCCTGCAGTGATCTGATGATGCTTTCGCCCGACGCAATATCCTTCTTCTGCTTGCCTCCATCAACTTTCCCTTAGCTCCAAATGCCCTGCCCCCCCCCCATGAGTAACCCTAAACCCTACCCTCCTAGGAATGGGTTTGAGGTTCTGAAGCTCAACTTACTATTGGTGCTTCGTGTGTAAACTCTTTCTTGTAAAGGTCATTTCAGAAATTGGCATTCTGTGAGGTAGAAAAAGCAAACATAGAAATAAGTGTCAGAGCTACAGAGCTGGGGAGAGAAGGCATGAGGAGGATATAAAATAAACAAGATCTAAAAGGTCCAAAAAAAATGAATGTTTATTTTTGCCTTAGGATGCATATATACCTGTTGAATGTGACATTTTCTAGACAGGTAGTAGTTGCATTTCTAAATAATTTATGTATCTGTAGCTTTTCTAACCAGGGTGCCATTCCTACGGAAAAGATTTTTCTTCCAAGTCTGGGTGAGGATATTTGAATCTCTCCCATCTCTTGCACTTTTTACCATCATTGCTGCCAGTAGTAATATACTGTTTTCAGCCGGGCAGTGATGGCACATGCCTTTAATCCCTGCACTCGTACAGAAAAACTCTGTCTAGAAAAACATATATATATATATAAATTTTCCCAGAACAAACTTTAGTGGCATTAGTCTTCATTTGTGTGTGTGTTATTATAACAGCAATTACTGGGTGTGCCTGGGTGTGCATGATGTGTGTAGGTGCAAGTGCCATGGTGTGCCTGTGAACATGACAAGACATTGTGGAGTTCTTTCTCCTCTTTCCACATTTCTGTGGGTTCTAGGGATCAACTTCAAGTCGCCAAGTTTATGCAGTGAGCATCTTTACCTCCTAAGTCATCTTTTATTTAACTTTTCATTTTTTAAACTGACTTTTTAATGACTTTATATAATTATATGTTATATACTGAATGTATTCAGTTCCATAGCTTCAACACACCCTTTCCTTGCCCCCTCCTGCCTGTCAATCATTTTTCCCTGTACAGCTTGTCTTTACCTTCTTGTCATATATAGCTATATAAAATCTAGGAATCATAAATAAGGGAAAACATGATGTTTGTCTTTCTAAAACTGAGTTTTCTTAAGAATCACTGCATTTGTAAGTGAATCATTTTCCTAACTTGAAATGTTCTTCCTGTCCAAGGACTATTGTAGGAGGATTTTAAAACATGAGGCTTTCCTTGTAGGCTTTTATTGCAGCATTTTATGATAGATTCCACAGAAATGTGCATATGGCCCACCCCACCTCCTGCCCTCAAAGAGTCACATTCAAGGTAGTTTGGTGGCACAGGCCTGTAACCTTGGTTACTTAAATGAGGACCAAGGACCAAAAGGTAAAGGGTTTTCTGGCAAATTTGGCAAGACCTACCCCCAAATTAGAAAGGATCTTAATTAAAAAAGTTTCAAAACTATAATTTAGTAGTTCAGCTTCTACACAGTCTGGAAAAGTAGAAATAACCACTTCTTTTAAGATTAGGAAAATAAAAGCAATTTAAAACACACACACACACATACACACACACATTTATTTCTTGCACTTAAAAATCCAAAATGCAAATATTTGACAGATTCAGTAAATGTATAAATTTTTCATATAAAATTACCAGAGTTAAAACACTGTATGCTGGAGACTACCTGGTAAATAATTCAGAAATGCCTCCATAATATTTGCCCTACATGGTTTGCTTCCCTCCAAACCCACAGTTTCTCTGCACTGTTGATGCCCTACACAGATGTGAGAGGTTTGAGTGATGTCCACCTCTGGCTATATGCTGTGCACTTAGTAAGAGAGAGGCTCTCCCAGTGGCAGTGGCCACTCTTCTGACAGATCATGGTGGTTCCTTGAGTGTGTGGCATATAGTTAAAGCCTTCTATGTAGTTGGTTTTTACTCTTTGAGGCCCCACCACCCAGCTCCCAAATAAATAAATGGAGACTTATTCTTACTTATGAATGCCTGGCTTTAACTTGGCTTTTTCTAGCCAGTTTTCCTAACAAATTATTGTGTTTCTCTGTAACTACATTTTGCCTCTTGGCTTTTTACTTTATTCTATGTATCTTTCCTTCTTCCTCTGTGGCTGCTGTGTGACTAGGTGACTGGCCCCTGGTGTCCTCCTCTCCTCCTTTTCTTGCTTCTTCTATTCTTCTCTTGAGCCTAGATTTCTCCTCCTATTTATTCTCTCTGCCTGTCAGTCACAGGAATCCCTCTCTCCTGCCTAACTCTTGGACATCCAGCTCTAATCAGATCTAATTAGACTAATCAGATGTTTTAGGCAGGCAAAGTAACAGTTTCACAGAGTTAAACAAATGCAACGTAAAAGAAAGCAGCAAACCTGCATCATTGAACAAATATTCCACAGCATAGACAAATGTAGCACATCTCTAGCTAATAGTCCACAAGACTTCTACAGAGCACATCTGATCCTGTGTTGTGATTCTCTCAGGGATTGAAACACTCTATCTGCCAGAATATCCTTAAATCAGAACGTAAACTACTCAATAGCTCCAGGAAATCCCTGAAACTGACACAATTCACTACTTCCTCTCCTTCCCGTGAGTAAACAGCAAATACTACTGAGAGCCATTGTCAGACAAGCCAACCTTGAAGAAGACAGAGACAACAGAGACAGGCAGCGTGGAAGGAACACTTTTCAACCTGTTGAGTTACCTACAAGCTGTGCTCTGGGATCCCAGGTTTTGTGAGTTGCCATCCATCTGGGGTGAGCATTGTTTCTGAGTCATTGCTGCTGAAATTAAAAGACTTCTAAACAAGAGTGAAAGAGCCGGACACCAACAGCATGGGTTGTGAGGCTGTGGGACGTGGAAGTGGATAGGATCAGCCTGACAGGAAAACTTAGCAGTAACTCCCCATTCCTTTTTAAGGCAAAGGCTACATAACCTGAAACAGTTTGAGGGAAATCAGTACCTAATCGACTGGCTTATCAATGTCATTAGGAACACTCGATGTTCTCCATTTGAGGTAGCCATAAGTGTCTGAAACGGGAGGACTTCAGAGCAGGAGCAAATGCTATCGAGGGAACCAGGAATAAGAGAAGCTGTGTTTGAATCACAGTTTGGCGAGAACTGCATTCACAGAGGAGTTAAAGAAAAAAGGTTGATCCAGCAGGAACCTCCAGTCTGGTATGGAGATTTAGTGGCATGCCAGTCAGGATGTGCCTGCTTGGCAGTAATGGCTGGGTTACCATGGGTAGCACCAACAGCCTTCCTACAGGAGTTAAGGCTCCCTCCACAAGAGGGAGTTCCACGTATGGTACTGTAAACTAGGAAAACATCTTGTGGCTGGGAGGTCAGAGGTTCCGAGGGGAAAGCATCTTCTATCCTATAATTAGATGGATGTAACACACCTCTCAACTGCCTTTTAAACATCTCTGCGTATGCCGGTAGATTGTCATTGATGTCGGTCTCAGATCATAACCACTGGTGATGCTGTTGAGTGTGGCTGTGGCACAGTGGCACACCTCTTAGCCATTGGTGGACATCTATAGTCACCCCCTTTCAAGGCTCAGGGATCACTGAAGAAGAGGGCCTGGAAAGGATGTAAGAACCGAGGAAGGGATGGAGTATTGTGTAACAGTTTCCTCTGAATTTGAAACATTCGTTCTTCAGATAAGCTTCTTAAGGCAGAAAGTAAACAATTCAAAAAAGCTACAGGAAGTCTCTAAAACTGACCAGATTCAAAATAGGTCCTTCTCTCCCAAGAATAAACAATAAAGATGGGTAAGTCAAGTCCAGATAAGCTAAATTGCAAAGACCAAGTCAAAGCAAGCTGCCTGGAAGGAACAGCAAACAGCCAAGGGTACTGGAAAGAATGCTTGTGGGACTTTGAATAAGAATGGCCTCCATAGGCTCATTTATTTGAATGTTTGGCTCCCAGTTTGGTGGATTGTATAGGAAGGATTAGGAGTTGTGGCCTTGTTGGATGATTGGAAGAGGTATGTCATTGGGATTGGGCTTTGAGATGTCAAAAGCCCATACTGGGCCTAGCACTCTACCTATCTCTGTGTCTCTCCCTGTCTCTCCCTCTCTTCTCTCTCTCTCTCTCTCTCTCTCTCTCTCTCTCTCTCTCTCTCTCTCTCTCTCTCTCTCCCCCTCTCTCCCTCTCCCCTCTCTCTCTCTCTCTCTCTCTCTCTCTCTCTCTCTCTCTCTCTCTCTCTCTCCTGCCTAAAGATCACAACGTAAAGCTCTCAGGTACTATCCCAGCACCATGCCTGTCTAATTCTTGCTGTGATGATCATGGACTAACCCTCTAAAACTGCAAGCCAGCCCCAATTAAATGCTTTCTTTCATAAGAGCTGACTTGATCACAGAGTCTCTTCACAGCAATAGAACAGTAACTAGGACAACACTTTTACCCTGTTGAGCTGCCTGAAGGCTAAGCCATGTGCTCTAGGATCCCAGCTTTTGTGAGCTGTCAACAATTCTGGAATGTACTTTGGTGATTCAGGTATATTTAAGCCATCTCTGCTCCTGTAAGTAACCTCAATCAAACTCATGGGTTCACCAAGTTAGACTTTGGTCTGCCATAGGCTCCCTGTCTGTGGTGAGAAGACAGGCATGTCCTGTGTCTACCTAGGAAACGTCTTGTCACCCAACACCTGAACATTTTGTCTAAACGAATGTTACTGTCCCTTCTCAGTCTCATCAGCACTCGGTCACTGGCAAAGCCCCGTCTTTCGCACAATCCTCAGCACCAGGGTGGATTGTTTCCTTTGTTCTTCTGTTCATTTCACTGCCTTCCCCTCAGGAAAACCATCCTACAGTTGGAGAGACTGTAAAATATTTTTTCTGTTCAATGTTTAAAGCCATAATACATATTCCCACATGATAATTCCATAAACTATGTCTAAAATGAATGTTTTGGGGAAGAGATGAAAGCATCCTTACATTCAGCAGTTGTCTGGGTTGTGCCTAGAACTGTGATTGATAACGTAGGGATGAATTTAGAGAGAGATGGTTTATGACTTTCTCCTAACTCAGCAAAGCTGGAAGCCTCGGCATTCTCAGGCTGCTTCTTTCTTCATTTCTATCTTTCTCCTTCCAGGGACCTTACTCACAGGAGGACTGCCCAGCCAACTGGAAATAGCTATAGAAGTTCAACGGGTGTGTAACTTACAATGTGGACCTAGGCCAACTGTTCAGCCTCTTGAATGTTGCTTCTTTATTTGAACACACAGTAAGTGTTTTTTAAAGGTTTTTGTCAGTTGTTGTGAAAACTGACTACAGTCCAGGTTGTGTCCAGTGAATATGGTCACCGGCTTATTGGCTTCCAATAACAGGAGCTTTATTGCTATGAGCTCATGAAATGATCCGATGTTGGTCATTTCACAAGCCAATTTTCTTTGAATAGTGTTTTCATCAGACCTATTTTTAATAAAGACCCTCCTTGGCACCCAGTGAGCATCCTAAAATATGGTACGTGTTATAGTAGCGGAGGTCTGCTTCCTCTCCTTAAAGGTAAAGCAAACTAATCACAATGCCATTTCCTGTTGCTTCCTGGTGAGGCAGTGGGATCTGTCCACAGGCCTGTAGGCAGCAGTCTGTCAGTAACGCCTGAGTAATGAGGGCAATCGTGCGTGAGTGCGTGCGTCAGCAGCGCTGTGCATCAGCTCACAGTCGTGGGAGAGGTTCAGTAGCTGGCCAGGAAGGCAGCCACCAGCAGACTCGAAGATGAGCAACGCAGAATGGCCTTCCCAAGGCCCCAGCCTTAGCATCCCATGGGGGAGCCTTTTCTATAAGTCTGGGCTGGGAACTGTCTCCCTATCTCTTCTACTTTTGCAGTTATTGCTCCACGTAGAAATGCAACTGTAGTGTTGTTTTGTCTAGAACTGGCTTTATAAAACCATTTCATTTCAGTTTGCTCTTGTGCTCTTCCCAGCGGGAAAGTTGAAGTGCATCCATTTTACCTGAAAAATAAACCTTGAGAGAAAGAAAGGGGAAAGGGTAGCTCTAAAGCCAACAGACTCACCAAAAACAGGAGCTCAAGGCTCCGGACAGATTAGTACATTGTCACTGAAGAATTTAGTATCTGGCAAGAGTAATTTAATTTATTGCCTGACAGTATTTCCTTATTTCAAACAGGCTCAGATCATGAGCTTGATCCTGTGATAAGGGACCTCAAGCGGTGTCCGATTATCAGCTTCATTTCCAGAAGTTTAAACTAGTCTATTTCTTAATTCCTTGCTAGGACTCCCAACAAAGCAACTACCAGGCACGGGTAGTCACTGGGTCTGAGACATACAACAGTTAAACACACAGGTGTGTGCATGCTTGTGTGTGTGTGATTGTGTGTGATACTTCTGTAGTAACCACTCTCCACCTTTCAAACAGGAAACTATGATGGTTATTCATCAGCCCTTTAATTTCTTGCAGCGTGGGTGTCACCATCTTGGAGGAGTCAGAGTTTGTCATTCTACTCTGTCTGAAATGGCTTGATGCTGATTCTTTGCAAGCTCACGACACGTGTACCAATAGGAGAGTTTGCTTTTAAAATGTACCCAGATATTTCTGGGTTGAATATAGCTGGGATCTAGATTGAACCCTAGCTCCCAAATGCAGGACTCCTGCCCACTAGGGCAGCTTTGAGTCTGTGACTTTAGCAGAAACACATTCTGACAGGCTTCCTAGCCTGTGGGTTTAGTATCTATGAAGGTGAAGGTGGAGGAAGCAGACTTCACAGTACTTCATTGTCCGTGGAAATTGTCTTTTAAAATGCTGTCAGTAATCATGGTTACTAGCCACATATGGCTATTAAATTATATTCTGAGTTAATGAAAATTAAATTAAATTAAAATTTGTGTCTGCCAACCAAATTTTGGCAAAAGAAGACTTTCCACGTGCTTCTGACCCCATGCCCATGAATAGTATAGACATAGAACATTCCCACTAGCATGGGAAGTTCTACTAGATAGTTCTAATCTGTAATCAAAGATACCCATTTTTCACCTATTTCTAGCTTAATTATCAGCAATGCACAAACTCTTGTTTGTGTCATTACTAACAATAGTATCTTCTATTCATAATTTTCATGAGTAAGTAATATAAAAAGCAAGTATGGATCCAGGAGATAAGAGTGCTAAAGGGTTGTGTAAATGATCAGTCTCTCTACTTCTCACTTCCTTAGCAACTCACTCTCCCTTGCCTATGATGTGCGTAGGTTTATAAATCAACAAGGCCTGTGATTAAGTTGGGAGACCATTAAAGGCAATCATTGTATCTCTCCCTTTATCAAGTGAAACCTCAGCACGTCACCATGTCTGGTTATTGGATAATAAACTATTAAATGAATTTAGAAATTGTATTGTTATATGAATCATTCCCAGATAAAAATGCAAACTCCTTGCTGTAGACAGAGGTTTGTATTCCACCTGGTCCTGCATCTGTTCAGTCCCAAAGAAACACAAAGAGCCTACATTAATTATAAACTGGTTGGCCTGTTATTAGCTTAGGCTTTTTATTAACTAACTTTTACATCTTAAATTACCTATAATTCTTGTCTGTGTTAGCCACATGGCTTGGCACCTTTTATCAGTAAGGCATTCTCATCTTGCTTCCTCTGTGTCTGGGTGACAACTACAAACTGAGTCTTTCCTTCTCCCATAATTCTCCTAGTTTAGTCACCCCACCTACACTTCCTGCCTGGATACTGGCCAATTAGTGTTTTATTAAACCAATACAAGTGCCAAATTTTACAGGGTACAAGACCACTGTCCAACAGTACTTCCCCTTTTATTATTTTCAAAACAAGAACTCTGAATCTAATCCCTTTCTTTAGCTCTTTTCCTGACCATTATTCATAACAACTTGTAACCAACACTCTAAACAAAGACAAATATTCATAATACATTCTTTGGGAATGTGAGTGTAGTTTTCTAAGCTACTTCTTGATAATTGGGAACTCTAATAATCTTATGGGGACCTAATGAACATTTAGGATTATGGCCAAGTCCTGACTGGAATATTCTATGAGGCTTGATAATCTGAACCAGCAGTCTTGAAGTTGTTCTGGATGTAGAATTCAGAGGAAACTCCAACAGAGGTGCTCTAAAAAGTTGAATCATCTGGATCATCCCCTATCAGAGATTTTTTTCAGGGGGGGTCTTCCTTGATCAAACCTAATTTTTCTTAACCCAGAATAAACTCACAGCCTCTCATTTCCTGTGGAAACAAAAGTAAAACCTCTTCTGCAAAGTAACATATCTTTTTACTTAAAATCTGAAGTAAAGACATTTTCAAAATATGTATGTTGAATTAATTCAGCGGCATTTATAATCAAATGTCTTTTAGAACTTGCTACTTCTTCCTCAGCAAATAATTCAAAGACAACACAATAACATACAGAATCCAGATTCTTTGTATATTTTCATCATTCTTTTCTATTTTTTTTTTTAGACAAAGTTTTTCTGTGTATCTTTGGCCGTCCTGGAACTCACTCTGTAGACCAGTTGGTCCTTGAACTCACAGAAATCTACCTTCCTCTGCCTCCCAAATGCTGGAATTAAAGGTGTGTGCCATCACACCCAACTACTCTCTTTCTTCTTCTTTTTTTTTTTTTTAAAAGGACTTTATACTTTTTCTTTTCTCTCCCAAGCCTACATATATTGTTAAATGTACTGTAAACTGTTTAGAGGTTTTTTCATCTGTCTTTACTATGCATCTCTCTTTTTCTGACCACATGAGTTTTTAATTTGCTAAGTGATATGGCTAGGATTAAAGCCGTGGCTTTGATGACTGGATCCACCGCATTCCTTAGCTTTCTGAGAGTCTGACTTCATGGTGGAGGTACTGGTGGCAGCCATGCTTATTGTCACAACTCTATGGAGTTTCAAGATCCCTGACA
This sequence comes from Alexandromys fortis, assembly GCF_014885135.2. Classification (NCBI taxonomy): domain Eukaryota; kingdom Metazoa; phylum Chordata; class Mammalia; order Rodentia; family Cricetidae; genus Alexandromys; species Alexandromys fortis. The sequence continues at coordinate 4,291,284 of NW_026067901.1, forward strand.
CCACCAAGAAGCATGCTGTTGGCTACTGATAAACACCATCTAAGCATTGGTTGGCAGGGCCTCTTAAAATAGCTGCAAGGTTTTTGCAGATAAAGCTGAGTCAGGAAGCCTCTCTTAAATGACATGCTTGCCTCCAGCAAACAGAGCCCACCCAAGAAAATGCTGCTGCCAAGAAGCCATGCTTAATTCTATTCCTTTGTGTCTAGAATTACTTCCTAAGCTCTCTCAGGTTTTATGTGAATGTAGTTGCCCCATGTTGGCACCATTCGTAGACAGAGGTTTCTGTCCCACCCTGCAGTTCATGTCAAGATGCAATTTAATAATGCAAATGAAGAACCTTTGAGGAGCTTCAACATTCCTACTTCAGAGGTGCTCCAACACTCCTACCTGAGAAGTGCTCCAAAACTCCTGCCTGAGGGGTGCTCCAACACTCCTTCCTGAGAGGTGTTCAACACTCCACTTGGGAGGTACTTCAACACTCCTAACTGAGAGATGGTCCAACATTCCTAACTGAGAGGTGCTCCAACATTCCTAACTGAGAGATGCTCCAATACCCCTACTTCTGAGGTGCTCTAACACTCCTACCTGAGAGGTTCTTCAACACTTCTTCCTGTGAGGTGCTCCAACACTCCTTCCTGAGAGGTGCTCCAATGCTCCTTCCTGAGAGGCGCTCTAAACACTCCTTCCTGTTTATCCTATGCTCACTAGAAGCCTCAGTACTTGGACCCAAAGGTCACAGGGACTCATGTCATTCTGACAGTTTCCCAAGGTCTTAGCAGTTATACCTACTTCCCTTTGATCAAAGCTTGGAGTAAGTTGTTAACTACAAGGGAAAAACAGTTAAGAGTTCAGCTCTGTGATTTGGCACTCAGGCAGCCATTCTCCAGGGAAACAAAGTACTAACTCAGAGTTAGCTTCATAATTCATGCTAGAAATCTCTTCAAGACTAAAAAGTCTGGCCTCTTACCAACCATCTGGTTCATTCAGCCGCCTCTGCTCCTATCAGAATTCTGAATGCAAAACCCTGCCAACAATTAAGTGTTGAAACCATTTCTAGAGGTTCTTAGACATGAGTTAGGACTGTGGGCCGGTTCCAGGGAGGCATTTGAAATGAATGAGACTTTGGGATGGATATTTGCAGTCTGCCTTTGCAAGTTTTACAGATGAGGAGGATGAGAAATTTTTGTTTAGCTTAGAGCCAACTAATTAAAAGGCTGATTCCAAGCTGTCCAAAGCAAACATGGAAAAGGAAAAGATACTGGGTGTTTTTGGAGCATGATTCCAAACACTGCAGATCATGTTGGGGGAAACATCCTTAGGTATCTGGGGATGGATATTAATAAAGATGGCAACTGTGTCAAAACCATAAGAGTCAGGTCATGCTTTGCTGAAAGTTAATAAGCAGGAGGAAGTGGAAGGTTGCTCATTATTTTTAATGACCTCACTTCCCCAGAGAGCCCGCATCTCCCTGTCTTTGCAGTCTGCCTTCTTCCAGGTCATTACAGCACGCTAAACTCCTGAGAAGGATAGCTTTGTCTGAAAGAGTTCATGCCAGGGCTTGAAGTCTCGGGCTGAAGGGTTGTTAATCACTGTACCAGTGCCAGGGTGGCAATGCAAAGATGAGTCAGAGACACAGTCCACAGAGCCTTCCCTGCACCTGGCTGCCCTGGACTCCCTTCTTAGCATCATCGCAGTGACCACCTCGTCATGGCCGTCCACTCTCCAAATGCTTCATCGTTCCTGGCGGATGATATAAGCTTCAACCATTCATAACAGTTCCTCTGACTCTGGCAAATCAGAGGCATTGTGGTGTGGTCAGAAGTAGCCTGCAGCCTTGAAAATGTTCCTTTGTGTGTGTGTGTGTGTGAAATATACACATATATGTATTTTATACACATAAATATTTATAAGCACAGATGTGGTTTAATTATATGTGAATAAATATTTGCATATATAAATTCTTAACCACATTTTGCATATTTACATAAGCA
>NW_026067901.1:4293841-4509115 GCF_014885135.2 Alexandromys fortis
CCTTCTTTCTCCCAGAATTCTCTTCTGTATACTCCGCCTACCTAATTTTCTTTCCAATAAAATGGGCCAAGGCAGTTTCTTTATTAGTAAGAAATCATTCCCACATCAGCCCTTTGAACTTTTCTGTCCACGAGTCCATGTGTTTTGAAAGGGAGATAAGAACTCGGAAGAAGGCCTGGAATGGGTAACTGGCACCGGCACTAAGTGTGTGTGGGGCTGGAGGCGAAAATGGCATTTCTTTTTCCTTTTCTTTTTTTCTTTTTTTTCCCCAAAGTGGATGGAGCTGAGTCTTTTGACATGCTTCGAGCAAAATCATCAGAGGCGCACCCTATTTATAAACTCAATAAACACTCTGCCCGGTGTACGTGTGTTTCCATATGAGCATCTGTGTTTTTTAAACAAAATAAATGGTTCATTCTGCCAGAAGTACTCAAGCAGCCTAGCCTTGCAAAAGTAAGCATCGGTGGAAACACAGTATATGTTTATTCATTAGCCGTCAGCCTCTTCTGGGCTCAGTACCCACACACACGGGCTGTTTAGTGTGGAGTTTAATAACATTTACATAGAGCCATGCTGGGGACCATCATGGTAGAGAAATCTCTGCCCTGACAAACATACTGTTTTGCTTGTCTTTATTCAAGAGAAGAAAATAGGATTGACCTTACCTTATCTAAACACTGCCCCATGGTTGATGGGTTAAAAAAAAATGCGGCTTACTGTCATGCTAGAAGGTGGAGAACGAGGCCAGCCCATTTGAAAGAAAAATGAGCACGTTTTAGTTTTCCCCAAAGCCTAATAGATTCAGTTAGAACTCTTTTATTTTTATTCCTTCCACAATAATTTAGCTTTGCCTCGTGACAACCATCTATGGTTGTTTGATCTGTTTAGTTGGAAGGGGCAAACGTAATAAACTGCTGAGCAGAAAACTAATTAGGAAAGAAAGGGCTCATAGGATTGTAGAAAAGTGACAAGATGAACGAAGAAAATAAAGTAAATGTTCTGTTCAATCATCGGCTGAATTGGAGTGAGTTACCAGAGCCGTCTCCCAGGCCACCCAGCCTCTCTAACCAATGTGTTATTCAGAGTCCATGGGAAGGTCATCAAATACTACACATGTGGTTCCCAGTGTCAAGAGGAGGATGTACATATGCAGAGGGTCCTTTATTAGCTATATAGAAACAAACGTATATTGGTTGCATTTTACTATTTCGACAAGACTCTGAATAGCGCTTCCCTTCTGCGACCTATCCCCACCCAAATCAAAGCGTGCTGACCTACCCACAAGAGGGCGAGGCACTCACTGGCTTAGCTGAAGAAGGCCGAGTAGGAGAAAAACCACAGAGAAGCGTGTATTTAGAAAATTAGCTGTGTCTGATTGTGCTATCTGTCGACTTCACTCCGATGATGTTGAATGCTCTAGTGTGTACAATTGGGATATAGTGCTTGTAATAAACCCTCACTTAGACTAAAAATAGGTTTTCAGCATCTCTGCCTCTTTTGTCATTTTCCTTGTCAAGACCGTTGCGTTACAAAGTGCCGGAGCACATGGGAGAATTCCTAAAAATAGGCAACGTTATTAAGAGCCTGGGGGAATATGATGCCATAATTTGCTTTCTAGATACAACTTTAAAATCACTTTACAAGAATCATGGCTCAATTATCATAAAATTCCTGTGGAATTACATACCCTGTGAAAATCAGCATTCTCGCTTTGGTTCACATGTTATTACAATGGGTACCATGGTCTGTGGGGAAGTCCAGACAAGGCAGATAAAGGATGGAGGTAACCAGGAGGCTGAAAGCCAGAGGGAAGCAGTGAGCAGCGACAATGTATCTCATCAGAGAGAGAGAGAGAGAGAGAGAGAGAGAGAGAGAGAGAGAGAGAGAGAGAAATGGAGAAGAACTTGGAGCTCTATGCAATGACATGTCTCTCTGTACTTCCCCTGAAGCTTTCCTCCATGAAACTAGGGCTATGCTACCATGCCCCTTGCCAAAAAAAAGAAGTCCCAGGATTGGCCAGGAAGGAGTAAGTGGAGATTTCAGAAAGGTCATTTTCTTCCAGGAACAATACAAAAAAAAATTGGCTGCTTGCTCTAGCCAAGAAATGTTGAATTATAGTCCTTTATTGTATGATATATGCCTTTCCTTGTAAAACACATCTTTAGGGAAATGTACCAGTGTTCTTTCCCACCCTCACATGCTGTCAGAGTATTTTATTATTTAATGTTATGTTTTACAATTTGAATTTGCTGGATGTTATCCACCGAGATGGGCTAACTCAGAAAAGCAAAGCCCATGTCTCAGTAAATAGCTGTACATCAGCCCACTCCAACTGCCGTTCTCCAGATCTCACTCCTCGGGAGGCAAAACAACCATAGGCTGCTTTAATTTCATCTGATTAACGGTGTCAGGTCTAGACAATTTCTTGATAAGAGTTCTCGAGGAAAAAAAAACAACCAAAAAAAAAAAAAAAAAACAACCAAAAAGAAAAATACCTCTATCCAGAAAGTCAGACCTTTTCCAAATAATAGCAGCCAGTGGAGGGTATTTTCCTACTGTATGGATGAAACAGGGCTGGACCCTGGCTCGCTGGTCCACATCTGCCAAATGAGTCCACATCTGCCAAAGACCTTGAATTTGTGACTCAAACAAGCTGGTTACCCAAATTCAAAAATCAGAAAATTCTGTATCTTTCTCCTACTAGCTCTTTGCAATTTGCTTCCATCTTCTGTGAGGCTTCTGTTTGTATCTTGATGCTCTACAAAAGCCTCTTAGACTGTAATTATGTTCTGAATTATTCTTCTAATAACAATGAGAAATATGTTGGCAAGAAACCAATCCACGGTACTAAAAGCTGATATTTTTAACAAAGTTGAGCTTTAGTCAAAAGTATGTCTAAGAATCTCATCATATTCAATCCATTAGTTCTATCTAAAACTGTGCGTGTAGCTCTCCTCATTTGTCTCCCACTGTGCCCCTAGCACCTAGGATCAGTGGATAGTGTCAGCAGAAGGAATGGATAGTTGAAGGTAGCTTCCAAGATAACCCACTTAAAATGCTGTTTTTATGACTCATCACTGCATTGCTAAGTGTCATTTCCTGCAAAAAAAAACAATTCAAAACAAATCACATAGGTAACAGCTGATGACCTTCTTTTGGAGGGAAAACATACAAATAGATAAATAGTAAAACAATCAGTAGAAATTTAATATAACAGAAAAGCTACGAATGGTATGATGTTTGGAACACACGCACACAAACATTCACACACACACATTCACATGCACACACACACACTCTCTCTCACACCTGGGGTAATATGTGAAACCATATTACTAAGGAACAGAGCTTTGAAGAGCAGATATGAGTTTATACAGTGAGAAGGGTTAGGACAGGATCAACCTCACATTTAATTGATCAGTCTGTATTTCAACTATCTCCATCTAATAAAGGTGCTTATATAACACAGGAGAAGCTCAACAATCTGGGTAAAGAGGAAATGGAAATGTCTTCTATCACACGGGAGAGTGACAAGAATCACTCTCATTCTATACAATAGCAAGGGGGAGGCGCTTCTGGTAGTGAGGGATTCAGTTCCTATGCAGCTAGGCAGAGTTTTGGTGAAATCTGTTATTCAGATAGCCATTGCAGCAGCAGCAAATCTCAGAAGGAAATGACCACCAGATGGCCAGTGTGCAAGTGACCTCAGCAAACAACTCCAGCCACCTATGGAGGAGCTTACTGGGTGACTTCAGAAGTTACTTCTGTCCCCTGATGGAACTCAAACCATAGGTAGTGGTTGTAGCACTAAGATTCATCCATGAACAGCACTTAGCAAGAGCATAAAGCTTTGGTGGGGTGTGTGTTGGGGGAGCTGGGCAAGAAGTAGCCTTAGGTTTAGAAACCTGTCCTGTCCTTTTCCCCAAATTCCTCTAAGAATACCCTTCCCTTCATGCCTTAAGGAAACATCTTCCATAGAATGTGAAGAATTTACAGTACAACCGCCTTATCTGAGATCCCAGGAAACATTGACACAGAGTGCAATAACCGTTTCTTGTCGAAGTTCTGCGGAAGGCAGTCAAAGCCACAGCACCTCTTGGGACACAGCAAGGATGCTGGACTCCACAGGAGCATTTTTTCCAACCTGATCCGGAAAGCTCGCTCTCTACCATCTTGGTCTTTCATACCAAGCACAAAGACCTGCATACCGTTTTTTGGTTCAGTAGCTTCCCAAGGGAGATAATTAGAGATACAGAAATAAGAAATAAATTCCCTTGAGACTGTGTGGTGCAGTCTGTGCAAATTCTATGTTGACTTCAACAGATATTGACACCAGGCATGTTTGTGTTGCTTTTAGTTCAGTTATTTTGGAAGTGGAAGCCAGCATGTTACCATTTTTAGATATAAATCAGAGAAATTGGTATCTCCATACAGTGCAAATCTTTCAGGGATTTTGAAAATATAATGGAAACTCATTCTAACCCCTAGGTCTGTTTGCAGTGTGCCTACCCACTGAGACTCCACCCAGAGACCAGAAGACGTTCTCTTCACACTGAGATTTTCTTACAGTCAATACCATTTTTTCTTAATAAAATATATGATATATTTTCAAAAATGGAAAACAATTATTTTACCTTCTATCATCATTAGATATGGTCCTTTTCATTTCCTGTCAGTAGATAAACATTTGACTACCATATTGTTTTACCCTGAGTTGGACGAGAGAGGGCACTCATGTACTTCACGTGGAATTGAGAACACATTTTTTTAATCAGCTGTTTAAGGATTGACTAGAGAAAAAAATAAATTTTTAAAAAATGGACAGAAAAAATGTAAAATTGGTATAAAACACTGATACACATATATCACTTTTACAAATAAGTCAAACATAAAAGAACTTTTAAAAGATTATCATATAAATGGCATTAAAGGGATTTTGACAAGCAAATGCAAATATGAACAGACGTAAAAATCCTTTTCTACTAAGCTTGACTTAATTCAATCTGAAATAAGTAACCATTGAAAAAAACATAGTTTAAGAATGACGAGAAAAGCTTTCTTAAATTCAAAATTTAGCAGAAGCTGGGGTTTTAACTTGAAAAGATTACTCTCCTCTAGATAATATCTATAACATGGTATAAAATTACTCAATTTAAAGTAGACAAAAATGGGATGATCTCTCTTCAGCTCCAGGGAGAGTTTTATCCTTCTAAAACACAGTGGCCCTCATTGCAATCCCTGGGGTCCCTTTGTGTGTAACTGATGCCAGAGTCCCTAAAAATCAAGAGTTTGCTTCTGCTGTGCCCTTTGCTCCCAGGTCCACGGGAGCCCATGATCACAACACTCTTGCAGAGGATCCCAAGGCTTTGCAGTCGAATGGACACTTATGTCTGCATTTCTTTCCAGCAGCCATTTTTGTTAAAAACATGATCCCAGTGAAGATCCAGAAGGGTTTCCTTATGAATCTCAGAGGGGAACAGAGTCTGGAGACAGCACTCAACAAAGACCAAGATGTCAACTACACAGCCAGAAATAACCGAAACTTCACAACGAAGAAACCAGACCTTTACCCATTTCTAAAGACAGGGAATAACTGTTCCAGCAAATATTTAGTTCAGAGATATGGGATGCAACATAACTTTGTTCAATTTAAGATCCCCAGAGCTTCCTTGCTCCCAATGCAGAGAAGCCAGCCCAGCTAATCTGCTTTTATCGAATACTTGGCTAACAGACAGATAGATTTGTGAGCTGGAGCCTGTTGCTTATTGATCCTTGCATGGTTCTCTTGAGTTGTAATTACAACTGTTACTCCAGACACTTTGTCAATGGGAAATGAGGATTCAGTATATAAGGAAACTAGTCTTACAGCTGAAGCGTGACATAAAGGGACAGGCAGTGTGTTATTCCGGCTTATTACAACGGGCAGTTGGAGCAAGCGAGGACATGGAAGTGGAGCGACAACTCCACATTAACTGAAAGCACTGAGTCCACCAATGAGAGATTAGAAGCAGGAGGGGGAGGGAGGGGACAGGGCACATCACGGCACAGTGGCATGCTGTAGCAATTCATTTGGACTCTTTCTGTCTTCGGGCCCTTTATATTGTTGAAAATTAAAAACTCCAAAGAACTTAGATGGGTTGTACCGATGTTAGTAAGTTAATTAAAATTGAAAAATAAATATTCGTTAGCTTATTTTAAGATGACAATCAACGTTTTCTTTTAAAAACATCTACTTCTCCCAATTTGTTATAAGAATGGAATGGTTTGGACCTTTTGAAAACCTGTTTTAAGGTACAGCATATCTGACTCTTGACTCAATCTTTTGTGATTTCTTGTTTTGAAACATGAACAAGTATAGACTCTCTTTTATGTTTATACACATGTGCATACAATTAAAAAAGGGGGGATCTTGTAATAACCTGTTTGTTTAAAGGGAATATTACCTGTGTCATCAAAAATTAAGCACTAGACCTTTCTATTTCTGCTTTCAGCATCGTGCCCATGAAAAGGCTCATGATGGTGAAGGATGAAGAAAACAAGAACAGGTTTTGAATTTTGCCCTTGACTCTGTTCTCACCCTGTAGAAGATGAAATTGTGGGTGCTGCCCATTTCCAGCAATACCTCCAGGAGAGAATCAATGTAAATGAAAAAGCTGGGACCTTGGTGGACATGGGGAAGGTTGAGGCTATTTAAAGATGGAAGAGAGTTGGCCAGGTGGTGGCGCACGCCTTTAATCCCAGCACTCCCAGGTGGCAGAGGCAGGCAGATCTCTATGAGGTCAAGGCCAGCCTGGTCTAACAGAGCTAGTTCCAGGACAGTCTCCAAAGCTACACAGAAAAACCCTGTCTCAAAAAATTGAAAAAAAAAAGAAAGATGGAAGAGAATCCTGTAGTGATGGCTCCACCATCAAAAGTTAGGCTCACAACCAAAACAGGAGGAAGAGCAAGATTGGGTTAACTTCTAGGGCTTTCTTTTCTAAGGGGTATTTGTAATATCTCCAAGGAATTTGTAAAGAAAAATCTACATGACTGGTTATGTGCAGTTGCTAACATCAAAGAGAGTTACGAATTACACGACTCTCTGATTAACCAGAGTCTAAGAGGGGATGCAGGTAAAGATTCTGATGCATCAGTCTGGAATGTTTTGTATGAGTTCATAAATGAAACTCAGGAGGAAAAATTAAGTAATAGTTTCTTAAAGATGACTTGTAATACAAAATCTAAAACTATATTTGTGAATTTTTATGGCCAGTTACACTGGCCATCATTATGGTTTGGATGTGGAATGTACTACCATAGGCTCAGGGGTTTCAGTACTTGGTCCTTAATTGGTAATACCGTTTTTTTGGCGGCTGTGGGATGTTTAGAGGTTAGGGTCTCAGTGAGGGGTGCGCTCCTAGAGGTGAGTCTAGGGGTTGCATCCTGGTTCCAGTTCTGACCCAGAGTCTGTTTCCTTGTCTGCTGAGGAATCTTAGACATGTGCATGCTTCTGCTTGAATTCTGCTAGGGTTATAGATAGCTGTGAGCCACAATAAGGCTCACATTGAATGACCTCTATCATTCAAAATAAGGACTGTAATAAATCTGTATTTTTTTCATTTTTAATAAATATATATTTTTTATTTTTAAAGGATAAAATGTTTAAGTTACAGTAATATGAGGCAAGGGATAAAGATTACTAGATTACTCAATGTTGCATTAAATTCTACTTCTATTGATCTATCATGGTTATCATCTATTACAGTTACTAAAGTATGGTATGTGGAATTTTCTCTCTCAATTAAAAAATTGTTACTAAAACTTCCTGTTCTTCAAGACATGTGTTCTTAAGAAAAAAAAAGAGTTCTCTAGGGCTGGAGATATGGCTCAGAGGATAACAGCACTCACTGATCTTGCAGAAGACCACAATTTTGGGTCTCAGTATCCTCATTGTGGCTCACAGCTATCTATAACCCTAGTTCCAGGGAATCTGATAGTCTTTTCTGGCCTCCATGGTTACCAGGCACTCTTACAGTGAGCATACATATATGCAGGCACACATATTTATGCATCAAATAAATATTTTTTTAAAAAGAAGAAATATTCTCTATATAAAGTTATTCATCTTTCTTTTGAATATATGTAACATGGAAGTATTTTTATATCACTTATTTGCCAGCCTCCCTTTGCATTGATGATTAATCTTGATAGTTAACTTGATGGGGCTTTAGAATCGCTACATAAACATATCTCTCGGCATGTCTATGACAGATTATCTGATAATGTTACCTGAAATGGAAAACCGCCCTACATGTTTGCAGTATTATGATATGGGCTGGGGTCCCAGAATGAATAAAAAGGAGAAAGCAAGTAGAGCACAAATACTCATCCCTCTTGGTTTTGTGACAGCAGATCCAATGTGACCCAACCATCTGCTTCCTGCTTTTGCTGCCATGCTGTATTGTCATTATGAATGACCTGCCCTGAAACGGTAAGAAAAAGAAATTTGTTTGCTTGTTTTTGGTGACATATTTTGTCACAGCATTGAGAAAATAGCTGATACGGAAGATTGGTACCAGGAGTGGGGTTATTTCTGTGAGACCTTTACTTAGCGGTACTAAAGCTGTTCGTCTGGTCTGCAGGGTTTATATGGAAGATCTTGGAGCTTTTCTTTAGAAAAACCTTCCCATTCTGTGAGCAGATACTGCTGAGACATTCTAATAGGTGTTCAGAAGATAATATGTTCAGAAGATAAGAAGGATGAGAGAAATATAGACAGGGAAGCTGAGCTCATGAAGTTTCAAAGGGGATACCGGGACTCTATTCGGAACTGGTAAAGAGGCCATTCAGGTTATATTCTGGCTAAGAATCTGACTGTTGTTTGCTCATGTTCTGAGAACCTAAGTGAGGCTGAAGTTAAAAGTAATGGACTAGTGTTTCTGCTGGAAAACTTTCAAAGCAGGCTTGCATACAAGCTGTGGCATGGTTATTGATCACCACTCTAATCCAGGTCTACACTGGAAACAAGCAACACAGGACAAAAAAGATAGGACAAGTATGTAATTTGCCGAAGAAAAGAGCTTGAGAGATTTAAAATTTCTTCTAAGGCTATAATTCTAAAAAAGAAACATCATGTTCTTCAATGGGTCAGCAGGATAAAAGCTTTTTAAGGGAAAAAAAAAAAAAAACAACTCCCCAAAGGCTGTAACTTGTAAGTTCATCTGAAAGGAGGGACGCTAAGTTGAGAAAGCCAGTGAAGGGGTACTCTGGTCAAGGAAAGCAACCATTTGGGGAAATACTTCCCCAGAGCAAGCACACATCAGTTGTAACTTGAACTGTGCTTCAAGGGGATGAGGCTCCATCTCAGCTAGCAGCAGAAATTAGAAGTAATTTCATGTGGTACCACTTTTATAGGCATTAAAGAAGCAACAGTGGTGAATTCCTGAGTGTCCTGGACCATGGAAAGCTGTTGAATATGTGGGTGAAAGTCCCTATAAAGAGACACTGAGTCAGGCTGGTTCCTGAGACCATGGTGAAACCTAAGTTGAATGGAGAGCACAGGATGTGGAGATGCCATGACTGTGGTATTTTCAGCAAAGAAGCTGTAGGCATGGGTTGGAATCAGCTCAAGAGAGAGGCTGTGTGTGCTGAAAGGGACAGAGCTGGAGGGCAATGCTACTCAAGCCCATTGGAATCGAGATGATTTCATTATGAGCCCCGAATACCAGACACTGAGCTATAGGATTTGGTGTTTTCCTTGCTGGGGTTTGGTCTTCCCTTGATGAGCTCTTTCCTTGCTATGCCCCGTTCCTTCCTCTTGGAATGGGCGTGTGCACTCTGTGCTGTTAGGCACTGTAGCCGTGTGAGTTGTTTATTTTACAGGCGCTCACAGTTAAGAAGTTGAGTTGAGTCCCAGGTGAGACTTGGGTTTGGGATGATTTAAAATCCAGCATCAACAACAACTATGTGGACTTGTGAATTCAGACTAAGTGCATTTTACATTTAGTCGAATTGGCCAGGTATACATGGGAATAAGGAGTGGAAGATGGCAAGGGGTTTGGGGCTTGACAGCTGATCTGAGCTGTCAGTTTGACAAATTTATAATTACTGTGGAAACACATCTCTAGACGTGTTTGTCAGGGATTTATCTAGATGAGGGAAATTGAGGATGGAAGACCCACGCTAAGTATGAACATTAACTTTCTTGGGCTGGACTGTCCGACAGAACTGATAAGTAAAAGAAAAACGTAAGGTGAGCATAGGCATTTGTTATCCCCCTGCCTCTCGGCTGCAGATGTGACATAATCACATGCTGCCATGTGTTCGTTGTCATGAAGGATTGTGTCCCCTAGAATATAAGCTAAAATTGACAGTAAAAGTTACCAATACAATTGTCTTCTGGCCCAGGCTCTCCCATATTTTCCTCGTGGACACTGAGCCTTTGAGAGTAGCTATGCGTTCTTCCTGCCTCTGTAACCTCCTTGTACACGAGTAATCCATTGTGACTGGTCACTTTGTCACTGGTATCTTGGTCTTCTCTAAGAATTGTTAGATATCATAAACCTTTTAAATTTCAATCTGGAGAACCTGCTCAAATGAAATAGGTGAATTACTGAAAATACCACATACTTCGACAGAGAGGATATCTGGAGGACGTAGAAAAATAAAGCTGGAACAATGCTAGAAGCTTCCATCCTGCTGGCTAGCTTGTGTTGGAATCTGCTAAGGGAGTAAAATGTCATCAACAGTTTTACTCAGCTGTGGACCCTGTAAACTACACTACCTGCCCGGCAAGGTGTCCTCACTGGTGCAATAGTGGCCTGACTGGTATCCTGTGGGCAACTGCTTTCTGGTTGGAGCTGAAGCCTGTTCTCTGGGACAGAGGCAATGCATTGTAAAAATGCTATGACAGAGCAGGTCGTCTGCACCAGGGGGAAGCTCCTGCTACTGTTTTTATGAATGGACGTGATATGCCTGTCAAATCACCTTCAACTATGTTTCTCTGGTGCCTCCAGTTTGGCCAGAAGAGCTGCTCCTTTCAATGGGCTATAGTTACAGAAGTTCACAGTTGCGAATCAGTGACGGTTGAACACTTAGTCCTGAATGAAGCAACTACACAACTGTCTCTGACGTTTAGGGAACATGGCAGAAGAGGGGGTGGAAAAGGCGTAAGGACCAGAGGAAGAGTTGGGAGTTATCGTCTAGGCATGGCACGGCATTCATCCTTTTGAACACTGAGCAGCTGTGGTTATCTGAAAGAGTGCCGGGTCTCTCGACACCCCTTCATGAAAAGGGGTGGGACTCGTGAGGCCCAGCTATCCCTGAAGATCTACAGGCAACTAACCATTGTTCAGAAAAGAAGAAACACTTTCCTTAGAGTTGTAGCCACTGAAGGGGTTGCCTACCCAGCCTCCTATAGATGACCTCTTATGCATACATGTTCCTGTATGTATCCTGCTTAAACTCACTGATTAAAGAAAAGAGGAAAGTAGAAGGAGGGTGGATTGGGACAAGGAAAATGGTCAGCAAGAGGAGAGGGGCAAGACAGTAATGAGGAGTGAGTGTTATCAAAAACTCTATATACATGTAGAAAGTGGAATAATTAAACCCACTATTCAGTGTAATTAATCCATGCAAAACATCAGGTAAAGCAAAATTCATAACCTAGTCCGTATTCTTGGACTAACTCTGCTCAAGAATAAACTAAACAGAGTAGGCTGGGACCCTAAATGATGTGTAGTTTTTGGAAACATCTGAACGCATAAGGGAGAGTTGAAAGAGAAAGAAACTCAATTCAAAACAGCTTAAGTAAAAGCAAAATTTATTGGCTCATACAATTGCAGAATCCATGGATGGAAATGTTTGCATTTAAGCTTGACTAAATCCAGACATTTAAACAATGATATCAGCTTGTTCATCTCTCGGTTTCATATTTATATCCCTTTTCCTGTAGGCCCCACTCTCTCAGGCCTTAGACAGGATCCCAAGAAAAGCTCCAGTCTACACAGCAGAGACGCTGTGCGCTCTCAGCATTAGCCTTGGAAATGCCCATGGAGCTGTTCTGATTGACACAGGTTAGGTCAGGCAATCCTCTTTCATACTAACCATTACAAAAGAAAATACATGAATCTCGATAACTAGTTAGTTTTTGTCAGCTCGACTGGAGTTATCCGGGAACAGGGAACCTCAATTCAGAAAATTGCCTCCATCAAATTGGCCCAAGGGAAAGTTTTGTAGCACATTTTCTTGATCATCAATTGGTGTAGGAAGGCCCAGGCTACTGGGGGAGGTGGCACCTCTGGCCAGGGGATCCTGGGTGGTATAATAGAGAAGACTGAATGAGCCACAGGGATCAAGCCAGTCAGCAGTGTTCCTCCTTGACCTCTGCATCCATTTCTTCAATTTCTGCCTCCAAGCCTCCTGCCCTGACTTCCATTCTTGTCGGACTCGAACTAAAAGCAGAAATAAGCACTCTCCTCCCCAAGTTACTTATGGTCATGGCATTGATCACAGCAGCAGCAGCAACAACAACAACAACAACAACAAAAAACAACCCAAACTAAGACAAACCTCAAGTCATACACCCACTCCTATTGTTTCTAGATTAGCCATAAATGCACAGAGTGAGGACTGGGCAAAAATCCCACCAGAAACTCTGGCATTGGAAGGGAAAAAAGTATAAATGTCAACTCTGTTTGGCATCACAGACTTTTCTGGAAAAAAAAAAAAAAACTTCAACTAATATTTAGTCAACAAAAGTTGAATTTGCATGCAAAAGGAAAATGTTATGTTTGGTTTATCAGAGAAAATGTTGTTTATTTGTAGGAGACACTGTGGTTTTTATTTCTCTTCAGAGTCTGTAGATTCTAGTTTTGAGGACATGGATTTACTAACATGTAAGCTGTAGATTGTAAGCGTGTTATTTCCCTTTTCTGAGGTTCGATTTCTTTTTAGTAAAACACGAATGATCCTGTCATAATTTTGGAGTTCTAGGAAGAAGATTTGTCTATTTGGAGTGTGTGAAATCGGTCTGAGAAATAACGGGTGCGATAAATCTTAGGGCCATCACTCTCCACGGTCTTCTATCTCCGCTCTGTCTTCCATCTTCCTGCAAATGAGCTGCTATTAATACAAATGAACCAGCATTAGCGTGTCCAGGTTTCAAAAATGTCTGCTCAGACGCATCCCATTTATCCCCATACCAAGTCAGTGGATAGTAACCTGGGTTACAGCTCAGAATCACGCAGGAAGAGCCTAAAACTCATGATACCCAGCCTTCAACCCGACACAACCCAGCACCTGAGACCCTTGGAGTCCACAGGCGATGTCAGCATCTCCCCAAGGTAGAGAGCCACCTCTGTACATTCGTTCATTCTTCTGTCACCTGGTATATATGTTTGTGGGAAACCGTGGAATTAATAGTTGTTTCTGTATTAGCCATTTCTGTCATTTTTCTGGGCTTTGATGCCTGAGCCTTTGCTGACTGAGGAGGGACTGCCCCTGCCAGGGCCTAGAAATAGTAAAGACCTTGCTCTGAGTGCACCTTTAACCTCACCGACAAGTTCACACACCCAAACAGGGCCTTTTATCAGATTGTTCGAGCTGAGTTTTGACAGTAAAGAACAGCACCGTCCTTAATAACCAGCCCCACACAAAGCATCAGATCATACGTCTGCTTGCTCACCTTGCGTCCAGAAAGGCCTTGTTTCTTCATGAGCCTCTGGTTGTTCAGGGTGTCTCCCCAGGTAGTCCCCACAGACTGTGCCCCATGTCTCCTCAGGTGGTCCCCATGTTCTGTGCCTCATGCTCTTGAAGTAACTCTTCTTTCAGGGCCCATGGCTTCTTGATCCAATGCATCACTATAAGCTGGACTTTTCTGGGAATGCAGTCTATTAAAACTGTTTCCTCTGAGCCAACTCCAGTAGGGAAGATGCCACAGTTTGCATTTTCTTACTATACCCAAGATGTTTAACCAAGCACAGTACTTGGTATTATCTGGTTAAGCGACTGAATTTAAGACATAGCAATTTAAGATATTATCGCATTACACTGTTAATAATTTAAGCAGAGAAGATTCAACTCCAACTTAAACAGTGGGAATTGTAGCACATGAATCCGGTGTGTGCCACAGAGCCTGAAGGAAAATGAGCATAGGATGCTGTATAAGATTGTTATAAGGCTTCTCAACTAACTGTCCAGCCTTCCTGACATGTCTTTCATTCACCATCCTTAACCAAAGAACCTCAAGCAGGCTTATGATTTGATATTTTAATGGTCTTTTCAAAACAGGTTCTCACCTGCTTATAAAATCAACATAGACAGTCGTCAAGGCCAAGAGCAGGTTAAAACCTAGACACCTCATTATTACCTTTCATGGGGGGCAAACTGAGGTTAAAACCCAACAACCTCATTAGCTCTCTGTTTGCTTGACTCTAGTTCAGTAGCCAAGTGAGTCCTCAATGAGTTCTCATCCACTTCGGCTGATTCTGGCAAGGGACAACATTGGAGGCAGATTAGGACATGTGAAGAAATCCCTGTTAGACATCACAGACCACAGAAGCCAAGTATGGAAACAGCTCAGAGTCAAGCGCCAATGTCTTCTACCATGCTTCAGACTTCGGCACATGCTTGGCTGGGGTAACGTCTGTCATGTCACATACCAAGTGACCCTGCATGAAGAAGTCATAATTGCCATCACTCGATATATGGAAAAACCGACTGAGTCACGGAATGGGCCGATAACTTACCAAAAGTTGTACGGCCCAAACCTAGCAGCTAACTCTCTTTAGAGACAGCCAATCCTGAGCCTTCCCTTCTCTTCTCAGCCCTGGAATCTTGTTTTGTGAACACTCCCAGGTGAGTGTGAAGTCCAGCGGGAGAGAAGTCCTGAACTGTGTGTAATGGTTTACACACAGACCATGGTACTGGGTCGTGATCTGTTTTGGTGTCCTGAAGTCAGGCTAGTGAGCTCTTGTCCCCTTAAGATTAAACAGAACGAATGAGGTTGAGACTTTTGGGGTGCGAGGTGTATAATTAGGGTTTTTCTCAGAAACATTTACCTCAGCCATAATGATGCATAAATAATTGACTGTTTATACATGTGTGCATTGGGATCTGGATGAACGCCGATTCCTTGCTGTGATTATGGATTCAGAAGCATTTAAAAAGGAGTTATCTCCATGGTAAAGAGCAGGCTCTGCTCTTGAAGAGGACCCAAGTTCTATTTCCAGCTTCCAGGTCAGGTGACTCACAACTGCCTGTAATCCCCGCTCGGGCGAGATCCAGTGCCATCAGGCTCTGCGGCACACACCGGACTCACGTGCACAGAGCTCCTCCCCCACCGCATACATATAATTAAAAATAATCAAATAAATCTTTTCAAAAATACTTATCTGGGGGTTATGATTTGGCAGTAGGGGCCTGTGAAGAGCCCATGGCAGTCTTGGAGAGAAACCCTGTGTTGTTGGAAGCAAGGCCTAGACAGTTTCTCCTTAGAGTCTTTTTGCCTGGGACTGAGGAGGCAGGAAGCAGCGCAGGAAGGGCAGAGGCTACTGAACAGAGAAACTGCTCTAGCAGGAGAATGCCCCGCTCGTCCTCCTTGATCCCTGGAAATCCCCACAGCTTTGGCTCTCAGCTGGCCACACTAGAGGCTTATGGGAAAAAACAGCCCGCTCATGTGAAGACACGGGGACTTGATTCTGACATGATCAACCTGGGGCAGCTTGCTGTCAGTGTGCTTCTAATCCTCTCCTGGAGATAGACTGGATGCTTCCTTGTTTTTGCAGCTGTTGCAGATTCTGGTTTGAACCAAACTGCTCTCAGCTGCGAACCTGACGCAGCTACAATTCTCAATATTAATGAAATACATGTGCTTCAAGAGGATGAGCAAAAATAAATTCTATCTAATGTTGTAACTTGTTTTTTTTTCTCACGAGTCGTATTTCTTAGTGCTTTCTAGAAGGCAGTTCCATTTGGGTTCTACTTTGCTGATGTTTTGAACCATAACATTTCACAAAGGTGAGGCTGAACTAGTATTTCCTGACATATGATCCCACACTGTTAAACCAGAGGTCACCAAAACAAGGAGCAAATGGCTTTTGTTTACTCCTGCTTAGAAGAAAGGAGAAAAACGTAAAAGGATTAAGACATCATGTTGGCCAAATACCACCACTGTGTTTTTCCTGGAGGCTCTCTTGTCCACACCGCTGATGGCTTGCTCTAACTAGGCTCACACATATGTGTCCCCAACTGTCTACACTTGTCCATTTTGACTTAGTTATTGGATTAATACTGTTGACACTAATACACTTCTCATTGCCCCCAAACTCTTCCCCTTGTGAAATAGGTGCCCATCACGTTCAAATTTCCAGTGATCCACAAGAGGCCATGGGCCTCTGTCTCTGTACTCTAAAATGGTTATTGACCTCAGCATTGCTAAGGACTGCAGAGATTCAAGTCCAAAAATCTATGCCCAGAACCTTCCTGACCTTCCTACGCCACTCAAGGTCTACTGTGTTGACATGCAGGTCTGTTTGTGTGTTGGTTGCACAATAATGAGTGACAACATACAGATTGACAGGGGACAATGCCTTCCACAATATTTATGGGCATCTCAGCATCTCATGAAATGCAGAGCCATGAGAAAACCTAATGGTCAAGACCAGTAATATTTAGTTACAAAAAATAAATTAAGATCCTTACATGACAAAATTTTCCAGTGTCTTTTTCCTACTGGTTCTTGTTTTGTTTTCACTTAAATATTTATAATAAAAATTAAAGTAGAATGAAAATTTCCAAGAAACAAGAATGCCTATGTTACTAAAATGCTTTTCAAAATATACCAAAGATTTAGTATTAGTCAAAATTTAATGTGTCGAGCAACACAATAACAGACAAAATTTGTGGGGAACTCTGATGTCAGTGCATGGCTAGGGCTGATACCATCTATCTTTGGCTCTGTGGCTGACACTATATAAAACCAGGGATGTTATATGAGTGGAAAAATAAGAAAATGATTTGGCTTTTTTTACCTCAATGTTTACTTCACATAGTCACATGACACCATTTTCGTAGCTGGAGGTAAGCCTGGCTCTTGACGAGTGATCTTCATAAAATGTAATAAATTGATTATAGCCTAAATTTTAGTTAAGAAGAATTTAGCTGAATCAAAAAACTCTATAAACAAAGTACAAGCACTTCCAGTATTATAATTGTCCACATGTTATTAAAACATTTTCATTGAGAATTATCTATATGCTCTTCTCTACACTCAGAATAAAGACACGACAATTTAATTAAACTGAATATAATTTGCTATTAGAAATAAAACTTAAGCAAATACCAAGGGCCCCAAACAAGTCTACAGATGTCAAAACTCCAACACAGAGGAGGGTTATTGGGTGGGGTGTTTATGGTAAAATAGGCATTCAGCTACATGCTTTTGTTGAAGGGTGCCTCCTAAAACTCAGCCCTGAGTCTCATTCTAAATATCTATATCCTATACATAACTTAGACATATTATTTATTATATAGTATTTTGTTTGGCTTTTTATTTCTCTTCGATTTTCAGATTTCTTGATGAGGAAGACAATACCTTATAGATAACTGTACTCCATCAATGGCACAAAATAGGTACTCAAATAATAGGCAACTTTTAGTGTGTTAATTTGCTCACACCAACACACATGTATGGAATACACCTTGTAGACAAATGCATGTGCATGTACATATCTGTGTGTGTGTGTATATATATATATTACTCTGCCATTTCCAAATAAGATATTTTAATACATTTAGTGATAGGGTTTCCTATAGAGGTCATTATTCTACCAGAAATTCCTGGGAGCATTTGCTTCACTTTCTTAATAAGAAAACCAGCCAGTAGTCTGAAGGTGTAGATGAGGACATGAAATTGCTTTGAGGGGAGTGTCTCTTAGGGGAGAAACTCTGCTGGTTCTGAGCATAGAGCGTGGCCCCTCTGGAATGCATGCGGCTGCCAGCAAGGAAAGCGGTTTCTGAGGTCACTGCTAGACATCTGAGCTAAAAGTGATGAGTGCTTAAAGATGAACCTTGGAAGACAGAAACAGGTGTCTGTTTCAGTGTGCAGGGCAATGAGGCATGCTTCCCAGCCGTGGACGTGCCCTGTTTGTCCGCACTTTAAAATGAAACAGCGCATGAGCGTGAGAGGTGGCCTCTCGGATCCACATGCTACCACTGTAGCGCGGAGAAAAGGCCCCTTAGATCAGTTTCCAGAGACGTTAGCAAGTTAGAACACTAGACTGCCTGCTACTAAGAGCTTGTAAAGACCCCCAAAATTCACTGCAGTCAAAGAACTGAGGGCGTGTTTGTCACTATGCTACGAAGCTATTCTTCTGGGAAGAGGTATGCGTGTGTTTGGTTTCTGAAAGGGAGATCATACCGTAGTCATGTGGCATATTATAATTTCAACTGAAAAAGGAAAGAATAGTTTTCAAAAGAACCTTTGTAAGAAATTTCTTTCTTTCTTTCTTTCTTTTTTTTTTTAAATCGGTCTAGGGCCCATGGGTTGATTGAGCGGGTGTAGGTGCTTGGGATGCATGCCTGCCCATTTGAGTTTAGTCCCCAGAACCCATTTGAGATGCTGCAATTGTTCTCTGGACCACACCCGGGTTCGGTGGCTTCTGTGACCATACGCATACCATGCAAAAACGATAATAATAAATTAATTTAAAAATTTTATGTTTAACTGTGGGCTTTGCAAAGTTCAATTACTTGAAATTCTTTTTTATTCTTCCCCCGCCACCCCCCAGCCCCGCCCCTTTTCTTTCCCAAACAGAGAGCACTCTTGGAAGAAGTCTTCTGTCTTCTAGAAATCCTAATTCCCTGGACAGAATGGAGGTAAGACCTTGCACTCTTCGGTGCATTTGACTTTCTGAGAAATTTTATAATTAAAGAGGAAGCAATTAATCTGTGAAAAAATTATATTAGGAGTAAAACACTCAAACTTTCCTCAGAGAAGGAAAACGTTAGACTTGACATTAAAAGCTCTGAGAATGAAATTCCAAGAGGCAGTGTGGGAAGAGGAAGCAGGAGGTGGGGGAGTGATTGGGGGTCTGATGGAACGCAGCTGCTGCGGTGAGGCCCCACACACTTCTCCAAGAAAGAGCTCTGGGCGCTAAGACCAACCAGATTCAGGGCTTTGCAGCCAGGCTAGATGTGGGAAGTCTGGGCAAACCAAGACGGTCATATCCAGAGTTGGGCATTCCGTTTCTAACTCTCATTTTCACTTCCTTCTGAGTCTACCCTACCTAATGAGATAAGAGGGGAGCATTTTTAGTAGCAAAGGTTCCAAATACTGTAAGAGAGAACCAAGTGCTTCACAGAGTGCGACCTGGGGGTTGCCAGGTTTGGTGCATAGACCCAGGCCAAGCCTTCAAACTGAAATCAACGGACCACTTACTAAGTCAGTTGCTACACTCAGACCCCAACTCTGTCCACCATTATCATGCAGTGTTTCCAAAATAATTTCAACATCCATTTTCATTTAGACTCCACCATCGTTCACAAGTATTTCGTGTGCGGAAGTTGGATGTTATGACTAACTATTGTATCTCAATTTGCGTGCCGGTCACACATCGCATTGTTACACGACCCTGCCATTTCTTCAAAGGTAATAAATGAGCTAGTTTGTATTTATTTCCACGTGGTCCTGCCTGCATTGCTATGATTCTTTGTGAAGTTTGTCAAGCCTTTCACCCCCTGAGGTAACACTGACTTAGTTCATGGGGTTGCTTTGTGTGAAAATATCTGCATTTTGCCAACTTAAAAAAATCCATAGTTTACGTGCAATAATATCCCACATTAAAAAGAAACATTTTAGCAAGTGTTGACAAATGTAAATTCTGTAACCACTCTCTCCATCCAGGGCATTCTTGTCACTTTGTAACAGTCCCTATATGCTTTGTGATTTCCCGCTTCCTCCCAGTGCTGGTCTCAGGTGATGACTTCCCTGCCTGGTTTTGCTCTTAGTACACTATTCAAGTGAATACCCACAGTATGTACTTCAGCCAGCGTCATGCTGTGGAGACTCGCGCTTGCTCATGTTGGTAATGTAGTCCCACTCTTCCTGAGTGTTGTATTATATGGGACCCTTTAATAAGCCCATCTTCGTTCCGGCTGCCATAGTTAAAGTCATCATGTACACTGCTGTGCCCTTTGTGTGTGTAAATAAAGGTTTTCACTTCCCTTTGAAGATCAGCTAGCAATTGGGTTGCTGGCCCATAGGATAGACGGTTATTCGTGTAGAATAGCCAGTTGGTCCGTTTTCCTAAGTGGCCGTTCTACTTTGTGTCTTCACAGTTGGCATTGCCATCCTTATTTTTGTCATTCAGATGGCATGAAACTTTTCTCATTTAGGAAATTTTCATTCTCTGTGTAGTTAAGGATATTAATAATCTTTTCACATGCTTATTTGTGATTCGTGTATCTTGAGAAAAAATGTTTAGAACCTTTATCTACTAAGTTATTTCTCTTCATGTTAAAAAAGTTCAAGCTTCTGTATTCATTCCCATTTTATCTTTTATCTGGCTTGTGTTTTGAAGAGGCTTCTTTCAGTCAGTGATTGTGACTCATGCCAATACTATGCTACACACTGGCATGGGAGGGGAACCTAGAACTTCACACGTCACTGCTGGGGATGTAGCCACTTTGGGGACAGATTGGCAACCTCTTGCAACACTGCAAGTGCACTCTGCATGAGATGCAGGAATGCAGCTCCTAAATATTTACCAGAGAGAAGTGCAAGAAGAGAGAAGTGCACGTGGAGAAGCCATACAATGTTGATAGTCTCTTTCTAACCTTAAAGAATAGCGAAAGTCTTTAGTTGTAATAGAATTCAATCGATCTGTTTTCCTTGTGTTCCCTGTGGATGTTTTTTTAAATACAGTTAAATACCTTTGTTCAACTTAAGGTCAAAAGATTTTTCTCCTGCATTAAGATTTTTTTTTCAGAACTTTTAAAAGGACACAAGTTGCATCTATTTTTATCTTAATTACTTTTCATTAATAAAAATTTCCATTTATTTTAAATCCCGATGGCAGTTTTACCTCTCTCCTCTTCTCCTCCTGTTCCCTTCCCTGTATAACATCTGCCCCTCCCCACGCTGCCATCCACTGCTCCTCTGTTTCTGCTCAGAAAGGGGCAGGCCTCCAATAGGTGTCCACAAAGCATGGCATATCAAGTTGAGGTAGGACTAAGCTCCTCCCTTTGTATTAAGGCTGGATGAGGCAATCCAGTATGTCTTCCAGAATTTTTAATGGTCTTAGCTTTTACAGATAAGCTAATTTCAAAGTGTGTTGTGATGTCAAGGCCAGAGTTTCTCTTCCCCTTCCCCCAGTCCCTCCTTGTTTATTCGGGATGTACTCTATCTTGGTTTCTGTGTAGCTATGGAATTTGTTGAACCAACTATTCTTGTCATCAACTTTCCTTGAAGCATTTGTTTAAACTCAATTTTGTCTTACAGTTGTGAATCTATTTTCGACATTTCTATTTTGTACAACCCATAAGTCCTTTCTTCCCATAAACCTTTTCTTCTTCCAACACTTTACTATATTGTCTATATACAGTTTTTCTTCCTAGTAAGTATAGAATCAAAAAGGCTACATTGTCCAACCTTGTTTCTCTCTTTTATTGAAAATGTTTGGATTATTTTATGTTCTTCACATTTTTCTATGTATTTTCTGTAATACCAAATACAGTGTAACTATATAATAGGTTTCTAGGAATTTGGTTGGAGTTAAATAAATCTCTAGACTAAAATAGAGATAACCAACATCATATGACTATGGAGTCTTTTGAGCCATATATATGTCTAAGGCTTCATGCACTCAGTTCTTTTAGAATTTGATTCAGTAATGTTCAACCACTAATAGGCAAGTTTTGCCTATATTTCAATAAATTTTCCTATCAATGATATTCTAAATAGTATTTTAAATTTTTCTAGCACGTAAGAATAAAATCTGTTGTATAGACTATATTTTATTCACTAGCAAAATTTCCTAGTTATTTCTAGTAGCTTTTATATAATCACTTGAGGTTAGATGTTTTACATTAGTGTGGACAATCTTATGAATAAAGTGGTTAGCGGTTTTATTTCTATTATTTTTTTGAGTCAAGGTTCCTCTCTAGCTTTGGTGCTTGTCCTGAAACTAGCTCTTGTAGACCAGGCTGGTCTCAAACTCACAGAGATCCGACTGCTTCTGCCTCCCGATTAAAGGCATGTGCCACCACCGCCTGGCTTATTTCTACTTTTTAAAAGAATAACCCATGGAGTAATTATGGTATAGGGAATGCTGGCAGCCTTTGTTCAGGTTCCTACGTTGTTTATTGTGTGATAGGATTTCGTGTAGCTTTTAACTTTATTTTAGTTTTTGAAGCAGGTCTCATTATATAGCCCTGGCTGGACTGGAACTCCTTACATAGATCAGACTGGCCCGGAACTCAGATTTCCCTGCCTCTTACACAAGTGCTAAGATTAAAGGCATCTACCACTATTTCCAGCAATGATTTTACTTTTTTTATTCAGTATTTTCCATTAATACTTAAAATTATCACGTTCTCTTAAATAGCATGGCGTGAGAAATGCTTGTGATTTAACTTTAAAGATTTCTATTTTACTTTGTGTGTGTACACATGTGTGTGGATACAAGTAGGAGATAGGAAAGGGCTATGGATCCCCTAGAGCTGGAATTATGGGTAGTTGTGAGCCACCAACAGAGGGGACAAGAAAAGAACTCAAACCCTCTGCAAGAGCAGTAAGAAATGGAGGAACTAGCTGGGAGGTGGTGGCGCACGCCTTTAATCCCAGCACTCGGGAGGCAGAGGCAGGCGGATCTCTGTGAGTTCGAGACCAGCCTGGTCTACGAGACCTCGTTCCAGGACAGGCTCCAAAGCTACAGAGAAACCCTGTCTCGAAAAACCAAAAAGAAAAAAAAAAAAAGAAATGGAGGAACTATCCCTCCAGCCCTGCAGCTGGTTTTCAAAGAACTCCATAACCACATAACTACACTCCTAAGATTGTTCATAATAACTTCTAATGCTAGTTAATTATATCATGAAAGAATTATTTGAATTTGCCTGAAGATTTTTCTATATCTGCTGAAAATATGATTTGTGTTTTCTTCATAAATATGATATATGATTATTTACTATCCAATGAGACAATACCTGGTGCCTTTGGAATGAATCCCAATTAATAATGGTATATGATCTTTTAATATTTATTTTTAGATTTTCTCTGAAAGGCCTTTCTTAATAGTTTTGTGTTAAAGGCAATGGGGAAGGGTATTGGTGTGGAGGACATTTATTACCATGGCTACTACACCGGTGAAAGTGCGGATGTGTGGTCTTCCAGCTCAGTGTCCGGGGATTCATGTTGTACTCTCATTGCCGTGTTGGGAGTCGCTGCCTTCCTTCAAGTTTGGCATGGCTGGACCAAGAGAGAAGGCAATAGTAGATTTCTACAGAAATTATGATTCTGTGAAAGATTTTAAAGAGACGAGGAAAGCCGGTATCCATCAGAGTACAAAGTGATTTCAGAATGTAAAGAATTTTTTTGGATCGAGCCCCATAGAAGAATGACACTGCCCTTTGTTCCTGAACTATGAAACATGAGCATGTGGGCTAAGGAGTAGTTCCTCTGGATAAATAAACAATTAACAATTTTAAAGGGGTCTTTTTGTTTAAGTTCACAGCGTCTAACCGTCTGCATCTTTCCTCCCCCTTTGGTTTTGGTTTTTGGTATTTGGCCTCACAGTGAGTAGGGAGGGATTTCCTCCTCTTACAGTTTCTCAAAAGATGACTTGAAAAAGTAAACTCTGCAAAGACCATAGATTTAGGAGTAAACAGTATAAAGTGAGATCAGAATTTTGTGTTTTATAATACACTATAAAACACATAATATTTTGTATAAAAGATATAGAGTCACAATGTAAAACTGCAGGTAAGTGTTTAAGTGATTGTTCTGTAGATGGTTTTGTTATGCATTTTTTCATAAATTAATTCTGATCAAAACAGTTTGAAACAAGATCTTATGACATAAACAATATAAGAACAGTATTTCAAAAAAATCAAACCCAATATTGCACCAATGATTATGATGAATGGTAAACAGGTAGGAAATGATGTTGAGTTTCTCATCATGTATGGTTGTGGTTAAGGTAATCCTTTTCATTTCTGGCTCTCACATGTATAGAAACAAACGTAAAGACCCTTTTACAGGGAGGTGCCCAGTCAGTGGAGTGCTTACTATGCAAGCATAAAGGTCTGTGTTTTGGATGCTCAGCACCCATGTAAAAAGTAGTACATTGTGTTCATGGAGCAGAGACTGGAAGATTCTGGGGTTCGTAAGTCCACCAGCATAGGCAATTAGTGAGCTTCAGGTTCTGTGAGAGGCCCTGCATCAAAAATAAAAAAATGAGGTAGAATGCACTGTATTTGTGCCATGTGACAGCATGCCCAAGACCCTCTTGAGCCATACAAAACCCCAGCATGGAGAGGAGAGATGATCCCCAACCAGCCAAGGAGCTGACTGTGGCTCACAGCTGCTGCGAGATGGATAGTCAGTTTTCTTTAAGGGTGTGGCCTCTAATAAGGCAAGCATGCTTCGATGGAAGGCCATATCAAACAGTATATGAGCATCACAAACCAAACTCAGTGGGATAAAAGCAAGGAAAAGAGGACAGAAAATGGGGTGGGTATGGAAGGGGCGCTGGAGTTGGGAAACGAGGGGGGAGGAGAATGAATATGGTCAAGACATATTGTGTGACATTCTCAAAGAACTAATAAAAATGAGAAAAGACAGCCTTCTTAAAGTTGGGTAAGAAAAAGAAAATGAGTAGAGAGTGGTTGAGCAAAGACATTGTTGACTTCATTTCTCCTATGCACAAGCACTCATATGCACGCACACTTGCATGCACATGAGCACACACCCATGAAAACACATTACAACACACACATTAAAATAGAAAACAAAAGTAATGTTTTGCAATACTTACTATATAGCTGAAAGCAGGTTATATAACTACCAAATTCCCAGAATTCAAAGGAAATATGTCATGCCTGTGATCTATGTATGCCTTCCTGAGTTCATCCACACATGCATATTGGTGGGCTTAAAATATAATATTAAGGTAGGAACTGTGATTTTGAATATAGAATTTATAAAAGAAATCACTTTACTCTTCAAAATTATTTGCAAACAAAAACCATTTTTTAAAAAGCACACTATCTGCTTAAGTCTGAACACAAAATTCCAAAGACCAGAACAGCCTTGATGACTGCAAGGTGCTGCGGAATTACCAAGACAAGATGTAGTGGGGCTGGAAGGCATGCCAGCAACATCTGTCCAAACAGACGAAGGAGAAACAGTGACAGGATAAAATTAAACGTGTTTTCAAAACCCAACTGAAACAAAGGAATCAATATTTTAGGAAACAAACAAAAATATCATGAGTGACATCACACACCTGTCGGATTGACAAAAATAAGTAAGAATAACAAAACTTTAAATAGTATCATCATGAAATCAAATAGAGGTGTTTATTAATGTGTATGTGAAATCACAAATCATAGCCTATAACTGACTTAGAATACTTTTATTAAAACACAGTGAAGTTAAATAGATAAATAGTTACATGTCTGGAGAAATGGCTCAATGGTTAAAACCAGTGGCTGCTCTTTTAAGCACCAGGGTTTGATTTCCAGCACCCATATGGTGGCTCTCAACCATCCACAACTCCAGTTCCAAGGGCTCTGTAGCCATCTTCTGGCCTCTGCAGGAAAAACATTTTAAAGTAAATTTCATTTTACTCCTTCAATCATTAGCTGAAAGTCTGTATCTTTTCATCCAGCTCTGTAAAACTTTCAACAAATGCAAGTAATCTTATGAGTTCAATAATTAGCACTCACTTTTATCTGACAAAGAACTTCAGTAGCGTTCTTATATTCAAAACATAAGAGCTATTAACTAAATAGGAATTGGGATCCGATTTCCACCATTGGTTCAACTTTGAAAATTTTCCTATGTTTAAATCAGAATGATTGAAAATGAAATTGCACCAACTATAATTGGAACATCGGTTACACCCTCAAACTCAATGGGAAAATTCTAGAAGGAAGTGCATTCAGCTAAAAATATGTGTGGTACAATTTCAAGCTTTTAAAATTATCTTTGCAATTAATGTGCCACCTACCCAGTTTTTAAATTTTATAATGATATGTAAGAGACCACTCATTACCATCAAACTCATGATGTCTTTCTTACACCAGATAAACTTCATATAGTTAAAAAGGAGATAGGTTTTTTTTTTTTTTAAATCTAACTATGTTGCTTGCTTTTCCTACTGTATTAATCTGTGAAGGATTTGTCCTTGGGTGAAACACATAGAAGGGCTCATCAGTGAAATCACCAACGCGTAGAAAAACTATTTCTTGCTTATCTTGAATTGTAATCCATGGTGCTAGTAGCCATAATGCCCAGGAGATCGCAAGACTGAAGTCCCAACCAAGCACACGGTGCTGTCAATCAATGGCAAGCAGAGTCCAGAAAGAAATCAAGGCTTTAGTCAAAGTATATCTATTTGTATTTTGCTGGAATTTCTATCTATGAAGCTCAGTTCAGGGAGCAGTCTACGTAAGCATTGGTTCCTTTGAGCCCTGGGTCTGTTTCTTGTCTCGTCCCTGCTGAGCTGGTATTTCTCCGGGGGACCAAATGTACTTTCAAATCTTTATTTATTTTTTCTGCCCCAGGGCCCTGTCTGAGGCATCCTGAGATACTTTTACAAAGCTCTTCTGTGCGGACTCTCTGGCAGTACCTCTCCTTTTTCTGGCAGTAAGCAGCAAAATGATTTGGTAGACAGCAGAAATTCAAATACGAGGTTTGATGGGACAGACACTGATGTGTCTTGTCTTCATCCTTGCATGTCCACAGTGCAGACAGTTGTCTTTGTTCTCCAGAGTCTCTGATCACTCCGGGGATCTATAGAGCTTTCTCTTGGTATTGACTCAAAGTTATGGACAGGAGAAATCCTTCAGACCAGGAAATGGTGCGATATCCTCGGCCACATCGTTTTCCTTTCGTCAGTGTGCCACGTCTCCATATCTCAAGTCTCTATGTTGGGTCCTGTTCCACTCATAGTACAGAAATTGAACATGTTGTCATTTCCAAATCCTTACGCATTTAAAAATCTGGATTTGAATCCTCATACTGTAGTTCAGGCAACTTCATGAGGAGAGTTTAAGGGCCTGCCATAAACAAGTTGAGAAGGAAGGTAGGGTGGGGACAGTTCTCTCGGAAGCACCAGAAGGTTCTGTGGTTTCTAGCTTCCATTAAGTTATACTACGGTGGTAGCAGTTAATTCTCCCGTACCTGGTAGGAAAATACCACAGCTTTTCTGGTCCTCTAGAAAGTTTCTTTTCCTTTCATAGGTTCACTTGTTCAAGGTTACAGTCCTAAAATAAGACAGAGGTTTGAACAAAGGTCTTGGTGTCTTTCTATAACCTGCTAGATGGCTGCTTATGAATCATAACTTAGGGGCCCCATGAAGGCTGAAGCTTCAATACTGACCTGCTTTGCTCTGATGTCGTTAGAGGGGCTTCTTTGAGTTATGGCGCTGCAGAACCAATGGGAAGAATAGCATATTCAATTTAACCAGTCAACATATTTTTATTATTATAGCTGATAATAATCTAAAATAAATGGGGCACAAAGAAAAACATTTAGGCAGAGAAGGAGTGAGATTGGGAGATTTGAATAAAACAGATTTTTGTCACTCCCACACCCAATCCAGACCACCCATCCACCCATTCTGCTACCCTGGAGCTGACGACCTAACCAAGCACTACCACTGAGCTAAACCCCCAACATGTAAAACAGATTTTTTACATGAAACTCTGCATGAACCAGGGAGTGTGAGTGTGTTTGATGCTTTTTAGTAAAGACTGGTGTCTAATTAATGAATTAATAAAGTTGACATTTTCTAGCACGTTGACCCCAATTCAGTATTATATGTAAAGTTTGGTCATTGTTGTTGCCTCTTGCCAAGTGTCTTTGTCTTCCTGGGTTCCCATCCCTGGTGCAGTTCGTCTTTATGTCCTGGTGATGTTAAACCAGAAAATAGTTTAAGCGTAGAACAAAGTAAATGTCTTTGGATGTACAGACTGTAAACATTTCCACATAAAGAATGAGAGGATTTCACGATTTGAGTTCAAGTTAGATGTAAGCTGCAAAATAAAATAGAATAACCCAAATGTATAACATTGATGTTTATATAACTTAGCTCTGGAGTTTAATGTACACACGCATGCAGCCAGGTCTTGGATGAGCAAAGCCTTCTTATTGCTTTGTTTCTGGAATATGACTCCCTCCAGTCTGCGTACCCTGCAGGTCGGGAAGAAAATAAAAGGAAGGAAGAAAGATCGTACAAAGTTGACTCCCCAGGAAACATCACCTTGGTTATTTTCACAGGCTTACGGAAAGACTTCTATCTACCACCGGCCTTTGAAACCACAGAGAGGATTTCTCCTCTGAACAAATCCAGCTCACACGTCCTGTCTTCTCCCTTTGACAATCCAGTGAAGATGTGCCAAAGTTGCACAACAGGCCAAAGCAGCATCCGCCCAATAAAATAAAGATGTGCAAACCTGGGGACTCAAAAGCCGGGTAAAGGTGCTGGGATTCTGATATAAGCCTGGAAGCCCAGATCTGAGGATGCTGAGCACAAGTTCAAGGCCAACCTGTGCTATATAAAGAGCCAAGATGTAAATAAATAAAAATACACAAATAAATGTAAGCAAAACAGGCGTTCATCGTGTGTTTTTAGCCCACTAATGTGTCCAGTCTTCAAGAACTCAAAGAGGGATGCCAGTGCTAAGTGCTCTGGTATGCCACACCTTCGCCGGATTCTGAAGAGTGCCAGGGCCGGGGCCACATAGGCTTTGGAACATTTTACAGGGCTCCCTCTTTATCTGAGCTGGGGTCATCGGCAATGGAAGGATTTGAAGCAAAGAAAATGCTAGACTAACAACTGTCACGGGGCAAGAAGCTGTGTGTAACAGCAGATAGGTGTTGACGATCAACAGTTGACTGGGAGAGTGACCGTAGTAGGGTGGAAAAGCCAGGGAGGTCTGCCACCTGTGAGTGGAGGCAGCGAGGGTGAAATCAAAGAAGCAAACAGAATCTATTCTCTAACACTTGTAAGAAAACTACTTCGTCCATTCCAACACCTCTTCCTTTTCAGCAATAAGCAAAAACTCCACTAACTGGGGAGTAGAAAAAAAAAGCTACAGAAAATTTTATTTTTTAAGCAATATCCAACTTCATATTGCACAAGAGCATTTTAATTCTAAAGAGCCCATGCTTCATGGTGTGCCATCCAGTCCCTGAAAACTCTATATCACTGCCTTCAGGCAGAAGACTTTGACAAATCTTCAAGGAAATTTCCTTTTCCAGCTAAGAAAGATTAAGTTCCTTGTCAAAAGTTAAATGTTCTTCAGTGTATGCTCATTGGTCCTCATCACAGACACTCTTCAGTTCAGTGAGGTTAGATTTAGAGCCCAAATTTCCCCCTTATTAATCATATCAGCTTGACCAGATAATTAACCTACCAGAACTTCGGTTTCACAGTCTAAAAATAGGGTTGGGTGAAATCTACATGGCAGGGTGTTTGGTGCTTAAAGGCAAAGTATCTGATATTCTAACTCATACACAAAACCTGTGTAAATTATACATTATAAGCCGGGTGGTAGTGCGTGCCTTTAATTCCAGTACTCGGGAGGCAGAGGCAGGCAGATCTCTGTGAGTTCGAGACCAGCCTGGTCTAAAGAGCGAGACCCAGGACAGGATCCAAAGCTACACAGAGAAACCCTGTCTCAAAAACAAACAAACAAACAAAAAAAAACAAAAATTATACATTATAAATGATGGCTATTATTTTGCCATCATCCCCTCCACCAAGATATGCTTCAAGGTTAATGGTGGAGAGGTATTGCGAACTTGTATTAAAATCACGTTCCTGTGTTGCAACTCTGCACGCTCTGTCATTCTATCCGCTCAACATTGGGACAATGGCATTTTCTGGTTGATTAATTCCAAGGCAAGTGCTATGCAGATTTTCTATCTATTTTTGAACCTTGTTAGTCTATTTTATCAGCGCCTTTACTATCAGCAACTTTAAATGAACTACAGCAGCCACCTAAAGAGTTCTTTACATCCATCATCTCATAGTCATGTAAAAGGAGGTTTCTCTCCCGCCCAACAGTTCCCGAATAAACATTCAGAGGCTTATATTAATTATTCAAGTTTGACCAATGGCTCAGGCTTATTACCAACTAGTTCTTACTTTTTTTTTTTTTTTTTGGTTTTTCGAGATAGGGTTTCTCTGTAGCTTTGGTGCCCATCCCAGAACTAGTTCTTGTAGACCAGGCTGGCCTCGAACTCCCAGAGATCTGCCTGCCTCTGCCTCCTGAGTGCTGGGATTAAAGGTGTGCGCCACCACCGCCCAGATAGTAGTTCTTACTTTTAAATGAACCTATTTCTATTATTTTATATTTTACCATCAGGCTCATGGCTTGTTACCTCACATCTTGCTTCTCCAGTGGCTGTTGGTATCTCCTTCTACTCCACCATCTTTCTCCCTATATTCAGTTTGGCTTTCCCGCCTAGCTATATTCTGTCCTGCTATAGGCCAAACAAGCTTTTTTCACCAACCAATAAAAGCAGCACATATTTGCAGCATATGGAAGGGCATCGTCCCCTGCTAACATCTGCCCTTCCACTAGTGACCATGTTACCAATACAGCTTTAACAGAGGGGGTCTAATAAGCCACCAGTCTCACCATTTAAATCTTTCCCTTTCTGGTGCTGTCAGCCCATAGAGCCTTCAACCCCAATTCCCAGCGACATCCTTCAGGCCTTCAGAGCTCAGTGACTGACTACCAGTTGCTTCCTGAAATCCTTCAATTTGCTTCTCTTTTAGTCTTAGCCCATATTTTCTTTCTGCCAGTGCACCCCATCTCACTAAAGACAACTGAATTCTTATCTCTTAAGGCTATCTGAAATGGCAGACTCTGATTTTTTTCTTGATTCTTGGAACCAACTTGATTGCCTGAAGAAAATAAATCCTCTGAGCCTCATATCACTTAAGGTTCTCAGAGCCTGCTCACTGTCCCTATGTCTTCAGAGAGATGTTGCTTTCCTTGGAAGGTAGGGAGGGCGTCTCTCACACAAGCATCTCAACGTTAGAGAAAGGTCGAAGAAGTCTTTTATTTGCTGCTTTGGGGCAGAAAGATAAGAGGAAGGTGACAGAGACCTTTCTGCACCAGGGGCTTCTTTATGTGAGGTGATGCAATTTTAGATTCTGATTCCCAGTCACCGCATGCTCCAATCTTCTTATCAGAAGACGCCCTGCTGCCCCTTACATTCCTGTTTGGAAGGATTGCTGTGAACACCTTTGCTTTATTTCCTCGCAGCTTCTGCGTTCCTCTTGTGTACCAATATCTCAGTACTCTGCCTAGATGCAGTTTCTGGCGAAGGGTCCAAACGTCTTAATGCTGCTGTATTTGCATTTTGAGGGAGTGGAAATAACCATGGCCAAAGAAATTCCTAATCTTCGAGGCAAAATGAATCATCTGCTGTATAGTTGAATGTTTGAGCTTGTACCAACTCACTGAGTGCCGGTTTAAGAAGAACGATGTCTGTGTAGGGGTCCTCTGTGTAAGACATCTGTTGCTGACGACCTCAGAAGCTGCTGCAGCTCCTTGGGAGCAAACACT
Source organism: Alexandromys fortis (assembly GCF_014885135.2). Taxonomy (NCBI): domain Eukaryota; kingdom Metazoa; phylum Chordata; class Mammalia; order Rodentia; family Cricetidae; genus Alexandromys; species Alexandromys fortis. Next base: position 4,325,627 of record NW_026067901.1, read on the forward strand.
ACTGTTCGCTGTTACAGAGTTGGGCAGAGACAATCATGTGCTGCTGTGTCCAGCTGGAAAAGAGGATTTCAGTGCTTCACTGTAAACAAAGGATGAATGCTTCAGGAGACAGGTATTTTATAGATTTAAAGATTGCATAATACATATGCATATTAAAGCATCCTGGGTGCCTTATTTTCATGCATGAATTTGCATGTTCTTATGTATGGCAGAAAAGTAAGTTTGATTTAAAGTTTAAAAAAATGACGGATTAAAAAATATCTATTGAACTCGGCTGGGTGCTAACTTGTCACTCTTTGAGCTGCCCACCAGCCTCGCTAGTCCTTCCTTTCACTGTTTAATTTGATGATTTCACTTTGATAGGTCAGTTCTCACATACTCTATTGATAACGCCACTGCATCTGTAGTACAAAGAGGCAATATGTAAAAATTAGCATGCCGAAAGACACTAATACGCTTATTCTGATTGGTGAATTGCAGTGTTTGCAGCAGGGCGCAGGGTGAAATAGCACGGATTAATGTCTCACCTCCCACTTTGGCAGACCCCCTCACAAGGCACCAGGAATACCCATTTCGAAAATGGACCGATGCCAGTGCTCAGAGCCCCACTCATTCAGCGTGCCAGCTGGGACTAGACATTCAAAATATTTCCTGCAACAGCTGTATCTTTGACAACACAATTAACACCAGCCAAAATAGCGCTGCTGCTTGAAGGGCATAAAGATCGGGCATTGCAGCCTCACGTTAAGTGGCCATGTTGTAGAGTACATTAAAGACAGATGTCAGCAGCCAACACAAGACTAAATGAAGCAAAACAAAAATTATGGTCTGCTCAACTCTGGCGAGGTGTCGTCAGATGTCCCGACTGTTACTGGAAGATGCCGGGAGCAGAACCGGAAGTGCTTCTACCAGCGAGCAGCTGCTCCCCTCAGAATGTGAAGTGCATCTTCCCACGGGGCAGCTATTATCCCCTCACACATTTGCGCAAGTAGGCGTTGCCAAAGAGCACCATATTTTTGTTTTAAGCTCTGTCTTTCTTCAATGGGGGGAAATAAATCTTTTAAGCGGAAGTTAGTCTTGAAAATTCTTTCGTTTCAAACAATGTAATTTTTCTTATACGGTATAAAAGACATGGCGAGAAAGACAAGGGGGCCGAGTCTGGTTTCAGGCGGCGCTTGCATTGTCTAACATGACGTCATAGGTCTGGCGCAGCTCAGACCCTGGGCACCCACGCACACCCTGCACAGGTTATGAGAGCCGAGGGCCAGGAGCACAGTCCAGAGTGAGACAGGCTGTGGAGAGGAGCCACTAAGTGTCCACCAACCTCAGGGAGCTCCTTCCCTCTCTGGCACGAATAAAGAAGCACAGCACGAAGGTGAGACTAGTTAAAAGGAAATAAATAATTCTGAGCTTTAATAACTGAGGTGGACATTACTTGTTCTTCAAGAAAAGGTTTGTTCAAATAATGAGTAGCTTTTGAGTTCTTTTAATAATCTGATCTTCCCCTTGCATCCTTGAAATGTGTTTTTCTGACCCAAAGGCAAAGCCTGTTATTATAGTGACATAAATTACGTTTAAAGTCGTTCTTATCTGACAGGAATTTGAGCGGTAGTTTGCCGAGGAATTAGCACCAAATAAATATTAAAGAAATGCCTTCATCCTCATTTTTAAGACACAAAGAACTCGAGATAGAGAGGGTAGGGCATGCCTTTAATCCCAATGCCTGGGAAGCAGAAGCAGGGAGATCTCTATGAGTTCCAGGCCAGCCTTGTCTACTTAGGAAGTTACTGTAGCCCAGCCAGAATGACATAGTGAAACTTTGCCTAAAAGAAGAGAATTAGAGAAATTAGGCTTTCTCAAATTGTGTGTTACCCTGACTGCCATAGCAAAGAGCAGTATATCTTCATCATTTTGCTCAATGTTTTTTATGTGTGTGTTTTATTGTTTATTTTTATTCTTCGTCCCTATATTACATAATGCATGTATTTTATGCTTTCCTATATGTAACATATTTCATATATTACAAATATATACAAATATCCTGAGTGAAGTTTCCCTTCCCTTTCTTCCTCCAGTCTCCCCATCTCACCTTTCCCCCAGATCCTCTTTCCTCTGTCTCTCCTCAGACAAGAGCAGGTCTCCCAGGGACATCAGCCAAACACAGACTAACAAGGAACAATAAGACTAGACACAAACCATCACATCAAGATGGGAGAAGGGAGCCCAGTAGGAAGAAAAGGGTGCCACCAGCAGGCAAGAGTCAGAGGCAGCCCAAGTTCTTATTGTTAGGAATCTGATAAGAACACCAGGGTATTCGACCATAACATTTATGCAGAGGACTCTTGGATACCAGCGAGCCCCATGTGTCCCTGTCAGTTGTTTCTATGGGCTGTGCTCTTGTGGTGTCCCTGACACCTCTGGTTCCTCTGATCCTTCCTCGTCCTTCTTCATAGGACTCCCTGAGTTCTGTCTAATGAATGGCAATGGGACGCTGTATCTGTTCCATCAGTTGCTAGATGAAGTCTCTCTGACGACAGTTCTGCTCGGCTCCAGTCGCAGAACACTGTGCAGGCAGGACAAACTGAGTTTTGGGGCTTGTTCAGCTATGTTCATAGCAGCTTTGTTTATGGTAGCCAGAAAGTGGAAACAACCCAGATGTCCCTCGATTGAAGGATGAATAAAGAAAATGTGGTTCGTTTACACAATGGAGCATTACTCAGCTGTTAAAAACAATGGCATCATGAAATTTGCAGGCAAGCGGATGGAATGAGAAGAAAAAAATCATCCTGAGTGAGGTGACCCAGACCCAGAAAGACAAACATGGTATGCACTCAGTTATAAATGGATGAGAGCTATAAAGTACAAGATAATCATGCTAAGGTCCACAGACTCAGAGAGGTCAAGCAAGCAGCAAGGAGGACTTAAGCAGAGATGCAAAGATCTCCACGGGAAAGGGAAATAGAGTGAATCTTGCTGGTGTGTAGCAGCAAGCTACTTGTTCATTCCCAGCTGCTCAGCCCTGAAATAATCACACAGAAACTGTATTAGTTAAATCACTGCTTGGCCCATTAGCTCTAGCTTCTTATTGGCTAACTCCTACATCTTAATTTAACCCATCTCCATTAATCTGTGCATCACCATGAGGTCGTGGTACCAGCAAAGTTTCAGCATGTTTATCTCCAGCAGTGGAAGCTCCATGCTTCTAACTTTGCCTTCCTCCTCCCATGATATAGGCCAAACCATTCATTAACCAATAACAGCAACACATGGACAGAAGGACCTCCCACACCACCGGTGGATTGGGGGAGGGTAGATATGGGAACAGAAGAGATCAGGTGGTGGGGTAGGTAGAGAGAATATACTGGGAGAAATAACTGGGACAGGTCGGGGAACATTCTGGGGGTAAGACAGAAACCTAGTAAGATGGAAACTCCATGGAATCTATGAGAGTAACACTAGCTAAGATGCCTAGTAATGTGAGAGAAGGAGCCTGAACAAGACATCTGTAACCAGGCAAGGCCTCAAGTGGCAGGACAAAACCTTTGACCTGCAGTTTACTTAAAATTTTAGCTACCACAGTTTTTAGTCTTCAGGATGCTTCAGGGTGTCATCGAAAATGGACCAAGAAGACAGATGTTGAGAGAAGGATTCGAAATGTTGATAGAGAAATTGTCAACACTTCAGTGTCCAGGAAAGGCTGAGTTTAAAATCGAGGAATCAAAAAGGAAAATTATGATTATTATGTAGGCTCCCACTTATTTACTTATCATCTATCTATCTATCTATCTATCTATCTATCTATCTATCTATCTATCTATCTATTTGGAGACAGGATTTCTCTGTGTAACAGTCTTAGCTGTCCTGGAACTAGGTCTGTAGACCAGGTTGGCCTTGAACTCACAGAGATCTGTCTTCCTCTGCCTCCAGAGTGTTCCCACATCTTACAGTGAGCCCTCTGAGTGATGCTCACAGGGCTAAAAAAAACAGGCATCATTGAGTTTTGCCCTGAAGGCTGTTGTCAACTAATCGATAAGACTTCCATATGAGGATGCTGGTTTTAAAGTTACAAAGCTGTCCTGGGATTTATATTGCTGTGGGTCTATGAGTTTCTTTTCATTTCAGAGTCAAGGTACATTTCACGAGTTGTAAACACAGCATTTGACCTTTGGCCTCAAAGCCAGATTTGTACTCCCATTGGTTTAGGTGTCAATGAACACATCAACATAGCAAACTCAATAACTGAGTCTCTCTCTTGCAGGTTATATGACTATGGTACACAGATGGCTTGAAGCAGAAGAAAAATGATAATGGAGGGTCCTGGGATTTCAGAGAACAGCCTGCCTTGAATTCTTTGGTGACCAGCTGCTTTTAAAAACTTTTCAGGTCTTGACATCAAAAACTAAGCAACCATTCAAGGGAGGTGGCCAGGATGAATGAGGTGTTCTCTAATCTATGTATGGGTGTGTCTTGTGATACAGAAATGGAATAACTTGCATGAACCAGGTGTGCCTATCTCGCTTCCTGTGTCTGCTGCTGTGCCAATCTTGTTCAAAGTCAGCTGTGGTTTCGCAGGACACTCTTCAGTGACTGACTAACAAATAAAATTAACTTGTGCTAGAAATATACTTTATGGTATTCTGGCACAGCCATCTTTGGGTGCACTTGATCCCCAGTAAAAGGCAATTGAAGTAGGTAATAAAGTATAAAAACATCATGATATCTCATTTCTCTATTAGAGTAGAAACAGAGATGGTCTTTCCAACCAGAGCTACACGGAATTTTTAGATCAGAGACTAATGAAGACTTGGGAAAAGATGGAGATAAAATACCTTCAGTGGTCTTAGACTGTGTCACATGAATGTGACTTCATGAAGCCCACATGTGTGGACAAGTGTTTTAAACATTCAGCCTCACTTCTCATCCCTGGCCAGTGTAGCTGAAGGGCTCAGAGTAGTGCAGCAGCTAAGTGTCATTGCTGTCTGGACTGAATGCAGCTGCTTCTCTTATTCTGAACTCAGTAAAAGGTGGAAGACTCTCAGGTCTGTGGAGGTCCAAAAGTGTGAACTGATTTCATCCTGTCTGAAGGTCGGAAAGTTTGTCAAAGTTGTTGGCAAGTGTGGCTACACACCCTGACCTAGAGTGTGGTGGCTTGGTGTTTTGGACATGAAGATGGCCCATACAGGTAGATCCATTCCACCCTGACAAAAGGTCAGAGAATTCAACCACACTTCTGTTTCTCCTTTTGAGTGAAGAGATTTGACTTAGGGAGTGCTTGCCTTCAGGATACTTGGTCTAGGGTGGGTTCACTGTCTAAACAACAGAATGCTCTTCTCTAGAATTACTGACTTGATATTTCAAGAATTGAAGCAAATAACTATTCTGGATGACCTTTGTATCATGCTAAAACAGTCTTTGGTCTTCTCTCCCCTTCAGTATTGGGATATAAAAGTGTACAGAAAATTAAACACAGGCGATTTCAGTATTCACTGGAACTCTCTCTCTCAGTACTATCCTATGTTTCTGTTTTATTATTTTCACACATGTCTTTGTTCTCTTTACTTATTTTTGTAACCCTAATGCCCCTACCCTGGCAAGTGGTATGCTTGTTGAAGCCAGTCTGCCACAGGTCAAAGATAAAGAGCTGTATTTTGCCTCCATGTAATATACACTGTTTCCCCCATGTGGAGAAGTTCAACTGTTCTTACAGCAGAAGGCCCATGGAAAATAGTTATATTCTGAAGGGTAAATGATCATCGATGATGAAGAAAACAGGCTTGCTTTCACCAAGATTCACTCACCTAAGCTTCCAGTTTGCCAAAGTGACTTAACAAAGCTCCTGTTATCTAAGTGACTGTCAGCTTCCTGATGGCTGAGTTTTTGGATGGCTGACACTGTAGATTGACGAGCTGGGGAGATGGTGCAGTCAGAAAGTTACCGCATAAGCCAGAGGACTTAACTTTGATCCCTAGCACCTGCGTAAAAATTTAGACAGGTGATACACTCACGTAATCCCAGTGCCAAGGAGGTTGAAACCGACAGGTTCCACAGCTCATTGGTCAGCCAGCCCAGCCTAATCCGTAAGCCCCAGATTCCACCAAGGAGCCTTGACTCAGATAAAACAATAAACAGAAGAAAGGTCAAATGCTTCTTAGGGACACACCCAAATGTTACTCGGCCCTCCACATGCACATTCATATATGTGCACACATACCTGCACACACACACACAGACACACACACGTAACTGTATGTAATAACTGGTAAGCCACTGTTTTATAAGTTTTCTCTAAGATCAAGACATTCAACCTTGGGAGGAAGATTGTTAGGATGTAGGGTGTTAGAAAGGAGGTGGATCAACAGGACGTCTTACGTGGAGAGGAAATACTTCATCCTGCAGGGGCGCTCCTTAATGTCAAGAAGTAAACAACTCAAATGCTCCAGGAAGCCCCTGAATCTGACCACATTAACTTGGTCTCTACCTTCCCAACGTATAAAAGCAGTAAGGACTGATGAGAGACACTCTCAGACAAGATGAGCTGCCTAGAAGAGGCTGAGACCAACCGAGAAATCAAGAAGATACAGAGACCAGCAAAACGGCCTAGAAGAAGCAGAGGCCAGCTGAACTGCCCAGAAGAGACTCAGAACAATTGGAATTCATAGAGGGGTGACTCCAACTTTTTGAGCACCCCCAAGTTCCATGTGGGCTGTGTAGTGTGCTCTATCTAGGATTATGACTTTTTTGAGCTGTTATCCATGAGGGGGTAAGGTTCAGTGATGGCAGTTGTCTTTGAGTCATAATGGACTCTGCATAGGTAACTTCCACCCCATATTCCTGTGAGCAACCCCAATAAAGCTCATTAGTTCACCCAGCTTGTCTTTTGGTGGTTTCCTTACTTTAGTCTGTCATCAGAGCGCTATCTGAGACATTTGCTCACATCTCTTCAGGAATAGTGTTGCATAACAGCTGCATGTATAAACAGCACAATAAAACATAAGTGAACTTTCTGTTTAGACTTTGGTTTCATCTTCGAAATGTTTCATTATCTGTATGGAAATATTTCTAAAAGAAAAAATGACTCAAAACACTCTGATTCAAGCATTCTGAATAAAAGGATGTTTAACCTGCACCAATTTCTTCTTACTGGAAGATTCTTATCCTAAACATGCCCTTGCCTTTCTTGCCTCCTGTACTTCTTGCCAGAACCTTATCAGTGGATTCCCTGATGCTTTTCGTGTCATCGTCGTATCTCACAGCGCATCTCCGTTGCAAAGATACACGCTACAGAGGCGATGCTCATAAATTCGCAGTCCTCCGGAAGAAACCATTTCCCACAAGCAGCTGGCCTTGCAGAATGGTTGAGTACTCTGGGAAAGATTCATTTATCGCACCATCTGGGAACAATGTCTTGGAAAGTTAGTACTCTGTCCAGCAGGAAATGGCAAATGTTCTGAACCGTGAACAGCATAGTACTGTTTCTTCTGCAGACAGACAACAGGAGTCCGAGTCCATGATCAGCATGGAGGATTTCTCACTAGTGACCCAACAACCCATTATGGCGTGTTTTGTTTTATGTTTTTTGAGGTTCGTCTTTTAAAATTCCACCAAATGAAACAGTGATCCCATGTAATTGTAAGGAAAAGCTCCAATGTACAGCTGGAGGATTTCAGCCCACTGGATGAACATATAAAAATGTATTTATGTTTATTGAGGTTGTTGATTATTTCCACCAACAGACATGGTTGCTGCTATACAGTGAGTTAGGAGGACTGTGGACATGGCCTGATTACTCTCTGTGGATATTCCCTTTACTCTGTCATGTCTGGTTCTCAAGCTAAGGAAGACTCTAAGAAAGTTAGATCCTCCAATCAACTGAAATTTATGTCAAGTTTAGGGTATGTGTGAAGTAGAAAAGAATCATGTGAATCAAATCTTTATCTAACCATGGGAATGATGCCTGGTACAAAATGATAGGCTTGTATCCATGCAAACATAAATCTAATGTTTAGTTTATATACATATATGTACAGATATAAGTTTGTATATAGGCTATTTTTGTGCATAGTGTGTACAAATGTATCTTCAAAGCTGTTTCCTTGGATGCTGTATGTAGTATTTATTAGGATGGTCATTTACATTATAGTTTTGTTAATAGAAGATGCCATTTTGAATAAGTATCATGACTGAAACAGAAGATGACTATGTAGGAGGGAGGCCATTTGTTGGTTCCTGGCTGCTCACCCCTGAAATAATCACACAGAAACCATATTATTTAAATCACTGCTTGGTCCATTAGCTCTAGCTTCTTTTTTACCCCAAGGTCTGATAATTTATTTGTTACCCTTAAAGACTTATTTTTGACTGGACTCAGACTTAGAAGTAGAAGCTCTCAGCGAGGACAGCCTTCGCCTCTTGGCAATCTGTTCCTGGTACTTTTCTTTGGCTTCCTTCATTATCTTTGCCAAAAAGCTTAGCATATTCTGCAGCTTCCTCCTTGTTTTTCTTTGTTCATTGCCTCTTCAGAGCAATATGATGGTGTTTGTGTTGCAGGACACGTGGAGTCGCAAGATGCTAAATCTTGGGTGCCTTCATCCTGGGCTTCTTACCTTCTTTGTTTAAAGGCTTTCTGACAATGTACTGGCAGATACCATCTTCTTTAGAAAGATTTAAAAGATTTTGGATTCAGCAAGCTCATTTAGGTCTCCAACCGAAGAGGCACAGTAGTACGTCAGTCCAGGAATATCCTTCTCTCCTTTTTTAACAATAACCAAGTTGAGAACACTCAGATTGGCATCCACAATGCATCCTCAAACACACTTGCACTTCCTCTCTCCAGTTCTCCTTGGTCTATAACAAGAATGCCCCTTACTCAACAGCAGGCACACTCTGCCATAGGTCAGGACACCTTGTTTCATGGTAAAATCTTGTTTGTCATTGCTGCCACTGGTTCGGACCACGTAATTCTTCTGCTCTTCACCCAGAGCCTCAGCAGTTACTTCTGTGTTCATGCACTTCTCATAGAATGTCTGAAGCTTACATTCATCATCCACTTCGATGAGTTTCTGACAGCCAGTGACAGGGAAGGAAATATTCAGCTTCATCTTTGCACAACTGACCACCTAGGAGGCACCACAAAAAAGAGACCTAACTTCTGCTTTATCTCTAGCTTCTTATTGGCTGACTCTTACCTATTAATATAACTCATCTCCATTAATCTGTGCATTGCCACGTGGAAGTGGCTTACTGGCAAAGTTTCAGCATGTCTGACTCTGGTGGTGGCTCCATGGCTTCTCTCTGACTCTGCCTCCTTTTTCCCAGCATTCAGCTTAGTTTTCCTCACCTAACTCTGTTCCCCTATAGCTCTGCTATAGGCCCAAAGCAGTTCCTTGATTTATCAATGGTATTCAAGTATACAGAGGGAAATCCTACATCATGACTAGATATCATTCTCAAGTTCTGAATATGGGATTAAGTATACCCAGTAATGGGAAGATAATGTTTGTTGGAGGATGAGAGTAATTGATTCATAGGTGGTTGTGTTTCTTTATGGAATTATGTTTGAAATCTGAACTATGAGGACAAGCGTGATCTTACTATTGTATATCAATAGCTTTTTATAGGGAGGGAGGTGATCATTGTTTTCTCTAAATATTCCAAGAAATCGTAAGTTCTTCCGTGGGTTTCCCTGCAGAGGCGATGGAGTTCATTCACAGCAATGATAGTGAAAGCAGAATTCATTTTCTAGGAATGAAGTGTCAGACATGTTCAGGATGTTCTAAAGACATCCTCAACTCCACTTGTGATGCAACCTGGGCATCCAGTGTTCAGTAGCCATGGCCTTTTATGCTCTTTGCCCAGCCCTGTGGTGAGGTCTATCTGGGATTCTAACAACCGAGGTACCCTTGGACTTTACAACATAATTCTGAGTAAATTTTATTTTATTTTCTGCTCTAAAAATATCAGAATCAGTATCTCATGGTGGTCCTCAGACTTTATTGGCCATAATGAGTCTTTATTTGAAAGAGTTTTTTTAAACATTAAAGAATGAGATCACAAACAGAAATTAAGGTCCATGAAGATATGTTACCTGCAGAAAACAAAACAAAAGAACACACAAAAACAAAAATTGGGGGAGTTGAAGAGATGGCTAAGAACATTAGGTGCTCTTCCAGAGGACTCATGGTCAATCCTAGTAACCATATGTCTAACTACAGTTCCAGGGGATCAGATGTCCTTCTCTGGTCTCCCAAGAGCACCAGGTACAGAAGTGGTATATAATCATCCATGCAGGCAAAACATGCATACACAAAAAGAATATAAATAATGTAAGGATATAACTGCAGCTAAACATATTAACCAAATAAGACCAGTTTCCAGAAGAATATCATGCATTTTCTCTCATATGTGGCTCCTAGACTTTGTATAGATACATAGGATTCTGTAGGCATATGCTGTATGGTATGAAAGTAGACATTAAGGTCTTTAGAGGAAGAAAGAGGACTAACAGCAGGGGAGGGGCAAGAATGAGAGAGCAGGGACATGAGAGGAATGTTCTTAGGGCACAGTGCATGCTTATGTGGGAAGGATATTGTGAACTGCGGTACATGTTCAATGGACTTGCATAGTGAAAAAAACAATTTTAATTTTTAAAAGGATGCATTTGCATTGTTTTTTAACAGCCGCTTTTACTTTCTGCTACGTTATACAAATATACTTGGTGCAATTTTTAAAAATCAAGCTCCATTTAAATTTAAAATACATATTTCAATGGCGATGGGGATTACATGGTTCATAGTAGCTTGGTTGCGTGATAAAAAAAAGAATGAAAATTTTGAAGTCAGTTATATATGGGAAAATACAAATCCACTTGAAAAACAGTAGTTATTATATGTGGAAGTAGTTTATCTTTTTGTCCGTTTTACTGGCTTCTGTAAGTCTTAGATTCTTCACTAAAAACAAACATTAAAGAGTATAAATTATTCTTCAATTTAATGAATATAAAAACTACATTGATTTAGTAGGTTGTCTGAGGTACAGAGAAACAAGCCACTCATTTCTTAAATTTTTGGTCAGTGTTTCTTTAATTGCTGTTGAAAAGGAAATGATAACTCTTCCTTCCTGGCACCCACTTTAAGTCCTTTGCTTTTTTTTTTTTAACTGAGATACTTACTAATTTTTGTCATTGCACCGTAGGAAGTTGTCACCACCAACCTCAGCATTAATGGCTATCAACTTAGTGAAGATCCCTAAGCTGATACCATCACGGTTTCTATCTAGCCCACTGTTGCTACCATACCCAATGCACAATCTAAATCATTCTCCATGTGTCAGTTAGGACTCCCAGTTTCAACTTTTATAGGCTTGAACCACCATTAAACCAGTGACAGGAGAAGAGACCAAGCTTTCTTTCAGCTGGAGGGTAAAATACCCATGAGAATACACTTACACACCTGCTCTCTCTCCATCCGGACAGCCAGCACCCTTTACAAGCTCTTTGGACATTTGAGGCAGCATTGCAAAGTCAAAGTTAGGAATGAAGGCATTATTGTCTCCCCACACTGACTAGTAGGAGACCAGTGGAAAGATGAAACCAACGTATATACACACACAAACACACACGCAAGCATGCAAGCACACACGCACACATGCCTTAAAGCTCAACACTGAATCAATGCTCCCTCTATATTAAATAGTCTGAGTTTAACTCCCAACAAAAAGAAAACCCAGCGTTATGTTGGTCCCATGAGAACATGCCCCTGAGTGAGCAGATGAGACCCATATGTGGCAGGGCTATAAAGGCTTTGATTCATTTTAACAAGAAGAAAATATTTTACTATCACCTTGCATTTCTAGGATGTTACTTTGTTTTCTTCGGTTTTTAATGAGTTTATCAGTTTTCTTGACTTTTTGTCTTGAAGCAAGGTGTTATGCAAGGTTTTCAAGCAATATTCTAGAAAACAGAACCCTCAAATGTGGGTACCTCCACTTAGATGCTCATTCATTAGCTCTAATAGATTTAGTCATTTTTAAATTTAAAGGGGGAAAAGCACAATAATAGTAAATATTACAAAAGAATATTACTGATTGGTAAGGGTAGGCACATGTATTTGACAGATTGTTGCCTGGTTAAATGTCAAAGCATATTGTAGTTGACGACAGTACTGACTAGTTTTATGTCAACTTGATAGAAGTTAGAATTGCCTAAGAGGAGAGAACCTAAATGGAGAAAAGTCCTTCTTAAGACTGAGCTGTAGGGGAGCCTGTGATGCATTTTCTTATTTAGTAATTGATATGTTAGGGTCTAGCCCATTGTGGGTGGTTCAACCCCAAGCTGGTGGTTCTGAGTTCTATAAAACAGCAGGTCGAGCAAGCCATAAAGAGCAACCCATTAAGCAGCACTCCTCCATGACCTCTGCCTCAGTTCCTGCCTCTGGGTACCTGCCCTACTTGAGTTCCTGTCTTGGCCTCCATGACTGAGCTGTGAAATGTGGAATAAATAAACCCTTTCCTCCCTGTTACTTTTTGTCATGGTCTTTCATCTATCTCTAAGACAATGATTATTTATTATTACTTTATCTTACAGATGAGAATCTGACCCTGAAATTGAGAATTTGTTCCTTTTGTATAACTATATTGCTAATGACAAGGAGAATCATAGATTGAACCACACATATATACAATTTAAAAATATATATTTATACTAAATGGCCATGCTTTCATTAATTTTTCAAATTTAAGATGGGAAACTACATTTCCATAGGAAATTAGTTTTTACTTTTATTAGAAGTAGGTTATCTTCCCACAAAATATCCTAATTACGGTTTTACCTCCCTCCACTCCTTCTAGTTCCTCTTACACCCCCTCCCATTTGGATCCACTCCCTTTTGACTGAAAATTCAGCTTAGCCATGACTTGCTGATTTCAGTATTGGACTATTGCTCTAGGATGTGTCTGGATGTGTCAATCATGTTATGAAAGACAGCTATTGGTTTCCCCATCAGGTCTGGTTTGAAAGCCTGTGTGGTAGTTTCCCCATCTTAACAAAGTTGTAGGTGTTAATATATATATGCTGAGGGGAGGAAGGAAGAAGTGGGAAGGCCCCTTTCCTCCTGTGTCTATGCTTTAGAGATATTACAATCATTGAACTGACATTGTCTCTGTTCATAACAAGAATTTAGGCTACCTCGTGACAACTTTCTGGAGATGGACTTGAATGGACAGCAGTGTGACTTCTCCGATTACCTGTGCTATGTTCTGGTAGCTTGAGATATTGCTACCATGTTGACCACACATTGATGACCATACTGATACTTTTTATAGACTCTCTATATAGTCAGAAACAGAAAACAGATTTATTAAAGACATAAGTATATTTTTTACAATGTGTAAATTTTATATTTTTTTTTAATAAGGAACAACTGAAATGATATTATATGCTTACTTTCAAGGGGGCCCTAAAAAATTCCTTTAGTCTTATTCCATTAATCAGCCAAGTAAATGATGAATAAAATTAAGGCTGCAGATAAAAGATCAAAATAGTGTTTTCATTACCAATAAAATGTTCCATGATGGGACCTAATGTGAGGGTTGCATGGTCCAGCCAACTTTCCATCACTCCTGAAGGCACATTTGATGGCACAGTGTACTTATGATTGAGGCTCTGACTTGCGCCTTTTTGGAAGTTTGCTGGAAAAGTCTTAGGATCCATTAGCTGCATCCAGTTAAGCAGTGATCACCCAGGGTCATCATCAAACACCCATGTCACAACTTTTGAAGAATAAGAACAAGGGGAAAGGTCATGAAATCTTACTGATACCCTTTGTTGAGCAGGAGCTTTAAATTTTGGTTAAACCTAACTTATATTTTCATGGGCTTTTCCTATATCCTAAGACAATGGTTCTCAACCTTCCTGATGCTGTGACCCTTTAATAAGGTTTCTCATGTTTTTGGTGACCCCCACCCTAAAATTATTTCCATCGCAAGTTCATAACTGTAATTTTGATACTGTTAGGAATTGTGAAGTAAATATGTGATATGCAACCCCTGTGAAAGGGTCGTTTGATCCAGAGAAGGGGTCACGATGAACAGACTGAATGCCACTGTCCTAAACTACCCTTAACATTTTGTGAGCACCCCAGAAAGAACACACTGGAATAGTGCCTTCAGATTTTGGCTAAGGCAAAATATGTTCTCTGAGTAAGCTTCTCAGTGGTGCAATGTGCCGGGTACAACATTTTTGAAAGGTTTTACATTACATGCAATATTGGCTATGATTGTCTATTATGCTTTAGACCCTCAGAATGGTTCCCCTTCAGCTCTCCTTGCTTTTCATAATCTGTCTTCTTAAGCTCCCCTATCTCCTGAACACTTCCTGCTCCTGGCCTTTGCCCCACTGTTTGCTACTATGGTCAGTTACGTTAACATCCACAAATGAGTTAAAATAAGGGGTGTTTGTCATCTGCGAGTGGATAATTTCACATACAAAAGAAAAGTGATGATATTTAAGGGGAAAATACTAGTTAGATTGTTTATTAAACATTATTTTTATTTAATGACGACCAGACTCAATAAACAAGTACAAATATTATACGATGCCAACTAAAAAAAAAAAAAGGCAAAAAATATCCCATAACTTTTGAAAATCATTGCTAAGTTAGAAGCTGTGGAACTCCCAGAATTAAACAATGAAACAAAATGGATATTGTGTAAGGTACTAGAACACCAAACGCCAAAGGATGCTTATCCTGAGATTCTACATTGGCGGCTGAAAGGGAACGAGGACCTGTAAGGACTTTGGTCCTCTAGGTCCAGCTCTAGCTGGAGACCTTGACATAGAGCTGGGCCCCAAGTTGCTAGGCAGTTCACATCAGAAATAAAACAACTGTCCAGAAGACAGAGTGAGGAAAATCACACTATTAGGTGTAAAAGCTGCCAAGAGAATAATAAAAGCTCTCAGAATTCACAGCCAGAAGGCAGCCTTCAAATGGGTTTATGACCTGCATTAATTAATACCACCTGTGTGGTCTGTGTGCTCAGGTTTGAAATTCACTTCAGAGTCATTTTGGTTTGGGTGGGAGCCAATTTCCAGAAGCAAAAGTAAATGCTATAACGGAGGAATAGACTCTCTAAGGCTTAAACAGTTCTAAGAAGGGACTCGTTTACACCTCCAATCACAAAACATACAAGGAAGTATCTGTGAGAGCCAAACAATGGAAATGGGTTGGGGGGGGGTGGGCTTGCTGAGATGACTCAAAGTGTATACATTGGACCGGAGTTCAGACTCCTAGCTCACAAAATGAAATGGGTGTAGAGGCTGGCCTCTGTCACTTCAGCACTGGAGACAGACACAGGAAGATCCCTGGGGCTCCTTGACCAGTCAGTCTTGCTTAAGAGACAGGCCCTAGGGTCAGTGAGAGAGGATGTCTCAGAAATATAGGGGGAGAACCATAGAGGAAAATAGTGCAAGTCACTCTCTGGCCTCTACGTGCACATTCATGGTGTTTTAGTTGGGGTTTCTATCACTAAGAGGAGAAGCCATGACCATGGCCACTCTTATAAGGAAAACATTTTATTGGGGTGGCCCACTTACAGTTTCTGAGGTTCAGTCCATTTATTGTGGCAGAGAGCATGTCAACAAATTCTTGTTGTTTGTTTCTGATTCACTGATTTCTGTACTGATTTTAATTATTTCTTTTAGTCTACAGATTTGGGGTTTGGCTTCTACTTAATTTTCCAAAGCCCTAAGATGCACCATTAAGTCATTTATTTAAGATATCTCTAATTTCATTGTTAAACACTTGTAGCATACGTTTTCTTCTTGTAACTATTCTCACTGCAACCCATAGTCTGGGCTTTCATTTTCATTCTACTCTAGTGATTTCTAGGTTTTCATATTGATTTCTTCTGAAATCCAGTCATAATTCAATAGATAATGTTCAACCTCCATGAATTTGTGCATGTTACATAGTTTCATTTGCTGTTGATTTCTGGTTTTATTTTATTTCTGTCATATAGAATCAAAACTGTCATTTTATTTCCCTATACATCCTGTGGCTTGTTTTATGTTCTGTTAGATGCTCTGTTATAGACAAAATGGAAGGTTAAGAAGAAGATGTAATGCTTGGATATAATATTCTATATGTATCTGTTAGGCCCATTTGATTTATGATGTAATTTAATTTGGATGTTTCTCTGTTTATTTTTGTCTGGGTGACATGTCTTTTTGTAAGCATGGGATGTTTATAACCACCCACTGTTGTTGCTTTGGGATTAATCTGTGTCTTAATAATATAGTAGTACTTATTTAATAAAGTTGCTTTTACTCATGTTTATACACATGTGCTCAAAATTGTAATAGTCTCTTTATAAGTTGTTTCCTTAACCAGTATAAAATCACCTTTAAAACAATCTCTTTTAGTTTTGCTCTAAAATAGAATTTATTTGTGATACCTGCTTATCTAATTCTATTTGTTAGAATACCTATCATATCTTTCCATTCAAAGGTTCATTTGTCTTTGACAGTGAAGGGTGTCAACTGAGCACTTGTTTTAAAATCCAATCTGCTACTTCCCATCTTTTGACTGGGGATTCAAACCACTAATAATCAGAGGTGTCATCAAAAGGTGTATGTTATTTCTGGTTATTTTTGACAATTTTGTAATTTTTTTATTCCTTATTTAACTGATGTGCTAATGTGATTTACTCTTGTCTGTAGCCTCATGGAAGTTTTTAAATTAATCTTCAGTATGAACTATTATTCAAATACCTTCTGTTGGATTGTTTTAGCCTGTTTTTAATCATGGGAAGCTTTTCTGACTCCTTCAATCATGATAGTTTTGCTGGGTATAGTAGATTAGCTTTATAATTGTCTTTCAGATCTTAAAATACACTATATAAACTTTTTAAGATATTCCTTTTTAGAAATCTGTTGTTTTTCTAATGGATTTCCTTTTACGTGTGATTATACATTTCAATATCACTTACTTTTTCAGTGTACTTATATTTTGATAATGTTTGGTTGTGGAGAAAGAAGTTCCTTTCTGGTCTTTCCTGGTGTTCTACCACCTGTGCCTGAATGTTTTTTTTTAATCTGCATCCAGAAAGAATATATTGCATGGTATTTGATAATGCTGTGAACCTCAAGATTATGTTATTTACTAGAAAACCTTTTCTTGTTGTGGTTTGGCTTAGCCCTAGAACACATCTTTAATCCAAGAACCTTCTGCTTATTGTAAACAAGAATAAATAAAGTCACCCATAGGTTAATAGGTAGAATAAGCAATAAGTTGACAGGAAAAAGCCATAGCGAGTAAGAGGGAGTCAGGAGGATGGAGAGAGAGAGACATACAGGAAGTAGAAGGGAGGGATATTTTGAAGACATCTTGTTCTGAGATGGAATCGGAGAAGGGTGGCTTCTGGGATGTTGGTGAAGGAGAAAGGTCAGCTGGGTGCTGTCTCTGCCTCTCTAAGCTAGCAGGACTTCACCTTAGCATTTTATTTGTGAGTCTTTATTTGTAAAATTGAACAATTAAGATTTTGTTAAAAAAACAACACTTTATGCCCAATGTGGGGCTGTTTAGGATTCCTTGTGGAAGAATTTCCCACTGATACCTTTTAACTGTTTGAGCATTAGTATAAGTAGGCACTGTGAAGGCAAATTTTTTCATCCTGTTCTTGTAAAGATATAGTAAAAAAAATCAGTCTTTTAAATCAGTCAATATAATAGATCATCCCATAGGTAATAAAGAAGGCAAGGGAATTCATTTCTGAGATTGGAAGAATGTTAATCTGTGTTTTTCCATTGCTGCAACAAATCACAACCCCATAAATTCATGGCTATATTAGCTACATGTGGCTTTAATTTTCCTCTTTGTTTTTTGGTCCTATACACTTGACCCATCTTGTACTTGGTTTTACCTGAATAAAGTTCCAATCCCCAGAAGTTGAAAATTTACCTCCTGAAGAGGCCAATAATCTGGAGGCCAAGATTTTGGTGAAATTATTGTTATACTTGCTTCAGTGTCTACTAAACCTGCAATTTCAATGACATTTATTTGTATTTTTAACTTTGGCTTATAATCATTTATAGCAAATTGCCAAAATACTTGTTTTCTTGACTCTCCTGAATTTTTGTTTCATTTATTGGAACTGTTCTGTCTTTAATTACATCCAGAGCAGTGTTATTTTTACAATAGGTATTAAATCCCTTAATTGCCCTATGGAGGAGTTTCTCCTATTCCAACAGGAAATGATTGAGTCAAATTTGATATTGGGGCCTCTATGAGACCCTTTAGGACATTTTCCAATGGCAAAGGATTACCTTTACTGTCCCTTGTTGATCAGTGATCATTAGTCCCATGCTGACCTTCTCACACTTTCTACATACTCCAAATGCTGGGGCCTTCTGTTTGGATTATTTCTAGGAAAAAAAAAAACATTTTTTCTAGGAATGCCTTGCCTACAATCCGCTTTCAAATGGCCTTGTTTGTCACAGTTAATACATCTGATATCTTTACTTTTTTGTAACTTTTAGAAATTACTTCTCTTATCAGAGTAGCATCAAAATATGGCATCCAATATCAGTGATATTTCTAATCTATTCATTTATTGGTGCTGCTCTTACCTTAAAAAGCCAAATCATCCCTTTACATTCTGAATTACTGTTTTCAAAAGCCAAAGATTCAATTAATATTTGTCTGACTTCTAAGTCTGATACTATTCTATTTACAGTGGAAGTCAAACTCTGTTAAAAAAAATCAATGAAGGCTTCTTTTGGGCCTTGTATAATTTTAGTAAATGACTCAGACCTCTTTCCTGATCCTTCAACTTTGTCCCAAGCATTTAAAGCTGCTAAATGGCATAGCACCAAGAAGGGATCATCAAATTCAAGCTGCCATTGTAACTCAGCATATTGACATTCTCCTAGAAACTGATCTTAGGAAGAATTACTGCCTCTAGCCCTGTTTCTTTGTTCTATGGCCCTAACTCTTTCCACCATGTTTGCCCTTGTAACTGAGGACCCACTTCCAATATTGCTGTTGCCAAATCTTTCCAGTCTTAAAGGATAATTCTCTTATGAGTTGTCCATGAATTTAACATCTGCTTAACATAAGGCGACCCATGCCATATGAAACAACCCCTTCTTTAAATCTCCTAAAATCTAACATTTCTATAGGATTCCACTTAACTTCTGCATAACTGTAGGGGTGCCTATTGTCTGCTGGCTGTTCTTGTATGGTAATTGCATAAATTAAGGCTGGTTTTCTAACACCCCTGGACCACCACTCTTCAGTTTCATCATGAAGTGGCATAGTGAGTTCTTGTCTAAATTCCTCTGTCTTTGTCTGAGTATTTTTGTTATTTCCATTTATAAATCTTCCTATAGCTTGTATTTTACCAGTCCATTTTTCATATTTGACACAAAAGTCACTATGTCTATTAAGGATAAAATAGGAATTACCAGACTGATAGTAATTCTAATCAGTATTATGCCAATCTAAGTTAAGCCATTTATTTTTCCATTTTCAATTTCTATTTTCAAGCTATCTAAAGTAGCATTATACAGCATTCTAATGTCCTGTTGTATGATATTTCCCATCCTTAATGTGAAAAAGATTTCTCCTTTTAATATTATTTAGCTCTTTTCTTGAGAACTTCTCAGGTGTCTTACCAAATCTGATGGCTTCTCAGTTTGTTCTCATTTGGCATGATTTCTCTGTCTCTGTGGTTGGGACACATGATGGAGGGCCAAATTTTGTTTTTGTTTTTGTTTTTTTTTTAGCAAAATCTCAATCATTTTATCTTATCAGTGAAGGTTTCTGGGACATCCGTCAAGGAGGAAGGTCATCTGGGTGCTTTTTCTGCCTCTCTGAGCTAGTAGGCTTTCACCCTAGCATCTGGCTCCTGAGTACTTATTGGTAAAGTCAAAGGTTGAGATTTTGTTATAAACAACAGCTAAGTATTTTGTTGGCTAGGTTCAGCCTCCTTGGCTAGAGGACACTAGGTTCAGCACTCTTTTAACTTCTGGTTACAGCCTTGACTCTAGTCCCACTTGCAGGTCACACCTTTGGATAACCCTTCAGGGTCTGCTGTGAATGTTGGTCTTGGTCCTGGGTTGTTCGTAGCAATGATGGATGCGCTGCATGGGGACCTGCATCTATGTTGCCCTGTGGATTCTGTCTCTGATCAGATTTATACCCCACTGAATACTGTGAAGTTTAGATTCAAAGTTCCTTCCCCACAATCTACAGCCACCTTACTGGCCAGGTTTGCTTTTCATTCTTATAGAGGATTCAGTCACAAACTACCTCTTCTGATAGCTCCTGCTGTCCTGAGTTTATTCCTTAGAGTTTTCAGCAGACTCTGTGTATGTGTTGTCTTCTGTCTTGGCTCAACCTCCTGAAAATACAATGACATGAGTCACAGTCCATAAGTAAATATGTTAACTGCTACAAAACCAGACTTTTCTTTTTATAAAAAAAAAAATCAATTTTTTCCAGTGGAAAAAGAAAGAAAGAAAAGAGACTAGTTTTTTGTAGTCACGGAAAGGATAATGCATATACTAAAATCTTTTTTTTGTTGGGACTGAGAATTTTGTTCTCAGAGACCTGAAATCTAAACATGTTCTTGTCAATCCAGACTTGGTATGTAATTCAATCTCTGCCCTCATTTATTCCATTCTGTATTATTCTCTTGGTAATGATTCCTCCAATTATCACCCAACAAGACAGAACTCATAATAAATGTCCTTTTAAAAATCTGTTCTTATTTTTAATGATATGTCTGAATGAGCTTTAAAATCTAAAGCTGTTATCATCATAATGATCTATCCATGTTAATCATTTGGATTTTTAGATGGAGTTTAGATTTCACCTGGCTAAAATCCAATGAATGTTCTTGTTGGGAACATAATCATTCTAACATAAATATTCACTTCTTTACATGGGTTCATAAAAACTCTCGAGTTTCTCTAGGAAAGAATTTACTGAACGAAGCCATGTATGGAATGAATCATTCCTCAGATGTAACTCCACAGCTGCAAGATCTCCAGGCCTAACCTGGAAAAACATATGGAAAAATCCTGAGAAAAAAAAGGGGGTGGGAGGAAGCCTAGGAAAGGAATCTAAAGAGTCTAGCTCCAGGGAAGATACTTCAAAGAACAAGTCTATCCAGAGAAATGTCTGAAATTACTCTATATTGGATTTTTTTTTATGTAATTCTAGAGGTGTTAAAACAGAGCTCAATAATATGCTAGTAGCTTTGGAGGCTGAGTGTGTAAACTACTGTATGTTTTAAGAGTCTCAAAAAATGATTGAGAATTTATCGCTATACAGAAATATTAAAAAGCCTTATAAAAACAAAACAAAACAAAAAGTTTAATAATTAAATTAAATTTGAAGGCAGATGCAGCAAGAACAGATTTGTATGCATTTTTTAATTGTTTTGCTGTCGCCCTTAGTTCTAGAGGTTGATCCCAGGGCCTCATTCACGCCCCTCAAGTGCCTGTGTCCTAACATCTTTGCATTGTTTTCATTATAGACAATGTTTCACTGAGTTGCCCACATCAGCTGGGAACTCACTCTGTGGTCCAAGAAGAACTTGACGCTGCCTTCCTGGTGCCTCAGACTACTGCGTATCTGGGATTACAGGCTGCATTCTGCTATTTTTTTAAATTAATTTATTATTTATTAAAGATTTCTGCCTCCTCCCCGCCACTGCCTCCCATTTCCCTCCCCCTCCCCCAATCAAGTCCCCTTCCCTGGTCAGCCCAAAGAGCAATCAGGGTTCCCTGCCCTGTTGGAAGTCCAAGGACCACCCACCTCCATCCAGGTCTAGTAAGGTGAGCATCCAAACTGCCTAGGCTCCCACAAAGCCAGTATGTGCAGGAGGATCAAAAACCCATTGCCATTGTTCTTGAGGTCTCAGTAGTCCTCATTGTCTGCTATGTTCAGCGAGTCCTGTTTTATCCCAGGCTTTTTCAGACCCAGGCCAGCTGGCCTTGGTGAGTTCCCTATAGAACATCCCCATTGTCTCAGTGTGTGGGTGCACCCCTCGCAGTCCTGAGTTCCTTGCTCGTGCTCTCTCTCATTCTGCTCCTGATTTGGACCTTAGGATTTCAATCCGGTGCTCCAAAGTGAGTCTGTCTCTGTCTCCTTTCATCGCCTGATGAAGGTTAATATCCAGGAGGATGACTATATGTTTTTCTTTGGGTTCACCTTCTTGCTTCTCTAGGATCACGAATTATAGGCTCAATGTTCTTTATTTATGGCTAGAAACCAATTATGAGTGAGTACATCCCATGTTCAAAAGAGTTATACCCCTCAGCTTTTCCTTAATAAACTAACTTGTAAAAAACACTAGGAAGAAAAGGACAGAAAAGATATTTTACACATCCTTTGGACAAACTACCCTGAGGTTCTGAGTTTTTGCTTCATGTTTTTAACACAGAATTAATTAAACTTATGATTTCCTTATTACTTCATTTTTGGATTTTGTATTTACTTGTATCAATAAAGTTGGCAGTGATGATTGATCATGCCATTCTCATGGACTCTGTTGATTCTCAATGTTCTTCTAATGTGTTAGTCACTTTGATTTGGTTATAAAGATTATAAAGAAGTTTGGCAGACAACACACCAAAAGCAATTGAACCATACATAAAAATATTTCTGAATCTGGGGAGCAGACTCAATGGGTAAGATGATTATTGTAAGAATAATGACCCGAACCTGAGTTCAGGTCTTCAGCACCCATGTAAAATCCAGAATGGCCCCACATATCTGTAACCACAGTGGTGGGGGAGTGGGGACAGATGGATCCTATGGATTCACTGACTATCCCAATTTAATAAAAGAGATTCTGCCTTAAAAATAAATTTAAAAATGATAGATTTCTGACACATTTGCACACTTGTATATACCATATACACACATACAGCACAACATGCACACACACACACACACACTTCAAATCATATCAAGGCAAAAATCACAACCTATAGTACCTAATCTATTGTCTATAGTTACCAATGCCTCTAAGTCAGACATCAGAATGCCAATCACTATCTGTAGTTACAAATACAGTACCATGGGCAAAAGTGGCTGGGCCACAATAGCTGAAAGTATCCCCAATTTTGTCCACAGATCCAACTTGCAAACAACTAAAGGAAGCCCCAGTCAACCATGGAGAAGCCCGAGCATCAAATGCATTCACTGTCAGATTCTCAGGGTCAACACCAGCTGGGCACAGGAGACCCAAGCCTGTCCCTTCTTTTAGTGATAAAGCTTTCTCCTGTATCTTTTTTGCATCTCAGCTCAAGCCAAACAGCAAGTGATAATAGCTGTTCCTTGATGCAGTGAGGTTGGAATACACCTCCCTGATTGCTCCCATTTACTTCCATGTACAATCTGTCCTAATTTCTCCTTTGACTAGATCTCACATCGTTCTCTTTTAGTGACAGGACCTTGATTCTCCCCATGTAGAAGGCTCTCTATTATGCTTACTTAAACACGGTTCCTCTTTGGATTTCCACTCCCCTGACCCTGCCACAGGGGTCAAATAAACCTAATGCAGTCAAATCCTTCTAACACTGGCTCTGCTTTGAAGACATTAAAACTGTTTGAATATTATTTCTAATCATCTCTATTTTTGAGAGAAGGTTCTCAGTGATAGGGACTCTGCATATTTTCACTCCAGTTTGCAAAATCAATTTCTAGTGCTCAAGAAGTGATTATCTGCTGACTTGATAAAGGAGATTGATTCCTTGAGCTACTGCTGGGCAGGGGTGTACCACTTAATTGAAGCATCCAGGAAAGATTGGTCCATGCAGAATCATCAGCTCAAGGCCCTTTCCTTTCTGCTTCATCACCTCCCCAACCCTTTCCTTACCTAAAGCAAACTCCTAGCTAGTCTCTTCTTGAGTAGCTTTAGTGTCTCAACGCCATGGAGTGAGTCCTCTGTAGCCATACATCTTGTTACAATTATTTATTTACATCTTCTCACTGAGACTTTCAAAATAAAAACCTAGTTATTTTCTTCATCTTGCACCAAGGAAGCATCAAGCACTTAATTTGTTGGGCAAACTACTGAGCCACAACAACCAATTATCACATAGAGACATGGTATCAGGTCCAACAGATCGTACCTGTAATTTAATTGTCACCTTAACCTTATAGATTAAATAGTATTTTCTTCCTTTTCTGGATGAGAATGATAGTTCCAAAGTAGGTAAAGAAAGTTGCTGATAATTACATGTTAAGCAAATAGCAAGGCAGCTTTTGAATCTAAACATGTCACACTCTACATTCCACTATCAAAATCCTATGCTTAATTGAACATGAACTCCATTAAATGTTTGTGGCTAGCCTTATCTATTCATCTCTCTACTGTACCATATATCACTCTTTTAAACATTTTATTTTATGGTCCATAGACCCATATTTAATAAAAATATATAAATTTATAAACTGATTAAATAACCTGGAGAGATATGTTATTCTTCAGGTTTACCCTAAGACATCACTCAAAATAGGATCCTTTACAAAGTTGTACCCTTTCTTAAGGTGTGAAATAGTATTCCTTAAAATCTTCAAGAAATTATTTTTTCAAGTTGTATACCAAACTATTCTTTAAAAGATTAACTTTGTTATCAATTTTTTAATGTATGTGTGTTAATGTGAATATAAGCCACGTATGTGCAGGTGCCCATGGATGCCAGAATAGTATGTTAGATTTCCCCCAGAGCTGGACTTATAGGCACTTGTGGGCTACCTGATGTGGGTTCTGGAAGTAGAACCCAAGTCTTCTACAGGAGTAGGAAGTGTTCTTAATCACTGAGCCACATCACATCTCCAGAGCAGCCAAACTACATTCTAATCCTTGATTTTTATATGCTGTATTTAAAAATAGATTCTATTCTTTAACAATTTTATACACATATGCAATGTATCTTGACCATATCTGCCCTCCAACTCTCTCCTCATCTCTTGGATTTCCCCAGCACTTGCCTGAGCTTTCTACCTTCATGTCTTTCTTTATAAAATAACTCCCTTAGTCCTATCAGCTTCTGACGTGAGCATGAACAATGTACCAGCTGCTGTACCTCTGAAGAAAAAAGAACTCCTCCTCACCTCACAGTCATCAACAGCCAATAGCGCCTTGCCTGGCGGTGGGGCTCTCATGAGCCCCACCTACAGCTCTATTGGAATTTCAGCTATCTTAATCTTGTGCAGGGCTGGTGTGGGTAGTAATAGCTGCTGTGAGTTCATTAATGCAATGTTCATGCCGTGACCAGAAGACAGCATTTTGCCACCCTCCTCCTTATCCTCTGGCTTGTAGGTTCTTTCTGTCTTTTCTTCATTGATATACCCCAAGCTTCGTAGGTAGTGATATAGATGTTTCATTTAATTCTAAGCATTCAACAGTCAGTTATTCTCAGAATGTTGGCAATTGAGTCTTTATATCGACTACAAAATGAAGCTTATTTGACCAAGTCAAGAGTAGCATTAGTCTATCAAAAGAAACACAAATACTTATAAGGCAGCTTGGCGGCATACCTGTTTAACAATATCACCCTCGCTAGTGTGCATGGGCATAGGCTTTCCATCAGGTTTACAATACCACGTGGGGACTTTTCCTTGTGGGGCCTCATATCACATCAGCAAAGAGCTGTTTGTTTGTATAACGGCCGTGCCACTATTTTGCCCACAGACACAACTTGACTAGAAGCTCAGTATTGTAACTTGCAGGGTCTACAACTGGGTAGGTGAACGGATGACTTTTCACACCTAGCACCCTGCCCTGCATCTTTTGTGTTACAAAAGCTAGCCAGCACCTCCTCTGTGGGGTGTTCCAGGTTAGTGCCAGCTTCATTTCTCTATGCATTGCCTTTCTCAGAGTACATTGTCTCTTCATCAACAGGGCCTTACCAAATAGTTAGAGTGGGCAATCAAATGAAGATCGCTAGTCTTCATTCTTTTGGGCTCTCTGGAGCCTCCCCTATCATGAGCACTGATCCTATACTGAGCATTAAAATTTTCATTTAACAATCTACGTCTTCTGGAGGAACCATTGTCTACCTATGCAAGGTACCTTCATTAAACACTTTCCCTTTTTAAAAAGAAATTATGTTTTTAGATTAGCTCACAAATTAGTGGATTTCCATAATGCTTTTTTTATACATCTTTAGCTTTGGCTAACCTACTTTGAACCCCTCCACTCATTCATTCCTTTGTTCTCCTTCTTATTTAACCCTTTCTCACTCAATATTCCACAGTCAGGATGCCCAAGGTGTATCCACGGCTGAAATAGTGGCATGGCTGTTATGGGAATAAACACTTGGTTTCTGATTGGATATGAGGCTTGCAGGAGAAAAATTAGTGTTACATGTTTCTATGACCCCCAAATTCTTTTATTTCTTCTTTTTTTTTTAGTGGAGAAACTGATAGTCATCCTCAGATTTATTTGCTCAACTTATACATATAACTGGGTTTCCAGAATGTTCCCTGGTAAATTAAGGCCTAAAGGTAATTTAACGTCATAGAACATCAAAGCTCATGAAGGTGGTGAAATAAAGCCAAAATGTTTGAACTGTTCTCTTCACATTAATTGAAAATATAAAATACCTGTGAAATATAATCTGGAGTTTATATACTGATTTATGTCAACACATAACTAAATGCTATCATTTACTGCTAGGAGCTATTTATTAAACATACCACGAGATTAAAATAACAGGTGGAAATCTTTATCCTTTCATTTTAAGTGAAACATCAGGGTATTTTCTGGTTTTTAGAAGTAACAACAGGTGCTTGGCAGGGTGCACCAGCTAACATGTAACAAGGTATTCCTTCAGCAAACAGATCCCAATACAATCAGCAAAAATGCAAGAAAAAAAACATGAGCTCTTTCCTCATTAAAAGTATGTATTTCTTTGAAGTGGGGGTGGGCAGGCCAATTGGTAAAGACTTTAACATATATGAAGCTCTGGATTCAATGCCTAGTATTGATAGGTGATAAGTTTAGAAATAGCAGTCTTGAAGGTCATAGAGAGTAGATGGAGAATAGATAGACCCTTGAAGGTCATAGAGAATAGATGGAGAATAGACAGACCCCTTCATAATTAGTTTCCAGCCTACCCACTACGTCCTCAGCAAGGCACTAGTTTTAAAAGAGAGAAAACCACCAAAACTGCCTCTCCTTGGAATTTGTAATGGCACATGAAAAGGAGGGAGCTGAAGGAGTCAGATTATTGCTAAAGTTCCTGGTAACACAAGACTATAGCACAGATAATAAAAACCCAGAGACAGATATTGTGGTTCAACTTAAAGGTCAGAAAAGCAAAGCAGTCAGTCACTGGCTCTTATATCTTCCTTAGTCTGAAATGGTTATTGTGCCCCTAAGAATCCTCAGATCGAGATTGTGTCTAAGAGCTGTCTCCTCCCATTTTATATTGCTGGGATTAAAGGTGTGCACCACTACTGCATGGTTTCTAGTGTGGCTACTGTAATTAAGTGTGTCACCACTGCGGTATGTAAGGCTGACCAATAGGAACTGTTTTATTCTCTGTTCTTCAGGCAAGCTTTTTTTTATTAAAATACAAATGAAATATCAGTACATTTCCCATTTTTGTCTAAAAATTTTTAAAAGGCTATAACTACTATAAGAAAGCTATATTCATAAGTATAATGACTATATATTATATACATGCCAAAAATGTATCAACAATGTCTAGCCCATTTGCATTTGACAAATTGAGAGAAAATATTTCATACCTATCCTATCTTGGTGAGTTCAAAGTCTTGTGCCTAATTTACTTTCTATCATAACTTTCTTTCTGCATCTGGTAAACAAGGAAAACTATAACTATCTAGTCTTCAACTCCTCCAGAGACCCAAGAAAGAAATAACATTACCCGAGTAAGCAGGAGTGCAAGTAAGTGACTTTCAAAAAATATGAGAAATGACAGAGATAGCTGTCACCAAAAGTTCCTCTGCAACATTGGGACACCCATCTTCAGCCTACAGTCCTAGCATATCCAACCCATCTGTGTGTGAAACAGGATATTCTGAAGGGCTGTCCTCCTTGTTTTGACAATGTTTGGTAGTTACTTTCTTCTGCGTCCTGCTTGTCCAATTAGGACAGCATAGTGTTAGCAGTCAAGGCAAGGGCATTTTCTTGCCCTGTGGCTTACTTTTGCTACAAAGGGAGTAAACTCCATGTGGGAATTCATCAACGTCCATTATCTTCTCTGAAGTAGATTGGTGCAGCCAAGAGTAGACATGTCTCATTATCATAAAAATAAGAGCCTAGGTTATTAATATATCTTAAATGCCATATTCTATAGATCTCTGGAGTGTTTGAAGATGACCTGTCTATCTAAAATATATCTTTGTTTGACCTTGAAAACATACCTAACGTTACTACAAGTTTGATTAATCTAGGTGATTAACTACTAACCTACATTTCCTTATTATCCTAAACAGTTGGTAATAGTAATTTTCAAGGACTAGAAATTTGATTTTCATGGTTAAATGAGTTGTATAGGTACAATACTTGAGCAAGAGTAGAAATGTATGTACAGTATGTTCTAAGAAAATTAATCTCACTATAAAAAATTTGTATAAAATATACAAATGTCCAATCCAATATAAAAGATTTAAAACTAGTAGTTGTTTTAAAATGTATATTCAATAATTCACTTTTTTATCTTATCATATTTATATTCTCCATTTTTTCTTTTTAGAGTAGACACTACCCTTTTATCTCTCATATATATGTAAATATCACATATATATCCCTTTTACGTACAAAACAAGAATCTTGAATATAATTTCCCTTGTTTAGCTTTTTTCTGACCATGTTACCAATAACAACACTATGACAAATTTCCATAATCTATTGAATGATCAAAAACCACTCACCCCACCTTTTGGGAATATGGGAGTTTTATTCTTAAATTTACTTCCTGCTGTCTGGGGTTGATGGTATCTTTAGGGAATCTTGAAAGGAAAATTTTTGGTTAATTGTCAAGTCCTAATGGAGGTAGTTTTATAATTTGTTGTCCAATCTCTGCATAATGGGAAAGTGTATAGCTTGTTTCAAGTCTTGGCTAGAGTAGTTTGTTAGGCTGTATCATCTCAGCTAGTCACCTCAAAATTGTCCTGAGCAGTTTGTAGTCCAAAGTTAATCTTTTAAGTGGTGCTATCAACTGAATGAATCATATTAACCAGGTGAAATTGTTGTGGGGGCACCATCTTCTTCCTGGAGACTTTAGAGATAACTGTAGGAAAATTTATTGTTCACTTTGTGTAACTTAAATATTATTCATATCAGTCCAGTTGTTGTTGTTCCATACAATGTGAGGAAGTGTCGAATTAACTGTATTTATAAGTCAAATTTTCTCACTTTTGGGATAGCTGTTGTTAGTATCTCCAAAAACATTACTGTAAGTTCTTTGACAGGATTTACTTTTTTCCCATAATTTGATAATTTCAACTTTAGTAAAAAAAAAGGTGCTATAATTTCTGCTGGGTCTACTCCTAATAACTGATGAAGTCCCAATTTTCCTTTTATAATTAACACATAACATTTCCACATAAGCTTTTAATTTTTTGCTCAGTTTATGTGGTAAAAGGATCTATTCTAATATAATATCTTCCCTTTGCATTGAAATTCCTATAGGGGAGTATTTGAAGGGTAATATAACCAGAATGCAGTTAAGATTTGGATCCACATGATCCACGTGCACCTTTTATAATTACTTTTTAATCAAAGACAATTCTCTCTTAGGATCTGTTGACAATTCCCTGGGACTATTTCAGTACTTGTCACCATCTAAGGTTTTTTTTTTTTTTTCAATGAATTAGCACAGCAGGTTTTATCACAATAGTGGGGAAATGTCTCCTAGCAATCTTTGGAAGTCATTAAGAGTCTGCAATCAGTCTTTCCTAATTTGCACCTCTTGGGGTCTAATTTTCTATAACACTATTATAGCCTAAATAATTGATAGAATCTCCTCTTTGTATTTTTTTTCAGGAGCAATTTGTAATCCCTCCCAAAAGGCAAAATTTTCTTTATTTCTTCAAACATTATTTCTAAAATATCTACGTTAGAATCAAATGGCAAAATGTCATTTATGTGATAGTAAACTATAGAATCAAGGATTTGCTTATGCATCATTTCCAATGACTGACCTATAAAATATTGGCACAGAGTGGGGCTATGTATTTAACATTCCCTGGGAAGAACCTTCCATTGATATCTTTTAGCAGGCTGAGAATTATCATAAGAAGGTTCTGTAAAGACAAAATTTTCTCTGTCTTTTTCTTTAAAGATATAGTGAAGACATAGACTTTTAAATCAATTGCTATAAGAGGCCATCTTTTAGACAATATAGAAGGCAAAGGAAGGTGAAACTGTGGAGAGTTCATTTGGCTAAATTACCTTATTAACATGTCTTAAATTTGCCACCACTCTCCATTTTCCAGATTTCTTTTTAACAACAAACACAGGAAAAATCCAAGGGCTGGTTGATTCTTCAATATGCAGAGCATCTAGATGCACCTGTACCAGCTGTGCTACAGCCTGCAGTTTCTCTGTTATTAAAGTCCATTGCTTAACCCATACTGGTTTGTCTGTCAACAATTTTTAATGGATGGCTGTTGGTGCCTTTGAAACAGAAGCAGGTGATGTGCCTTGTTCTTGTACAACCTGAATGCTTGGTGACTGTTTTTTTATAAAACCTTCTAATATTTTCCCCAGAACATACATTGATATATGGTTTATTTCTAAGATTGGAGGATGTTAGTTTGAGTTTTAATCATGCCCCCATAAATACATAGATATGTTAGATACATATGGTTTTAATATTCCTCTTTGTCCTTCTGGCCCTATACATTTGATTCATCTCATGCTCTACTTTACCTCAGATAACGTTCTGATCCATAAAAACTGAACATTTACATCCTGAAAAGGCCAATTTGGATACCAAAATTATTGTTTCATCCACACCTGTGTTTACCATACCTTCAATGACAATGTCATTTATTCATATAATTTTTGTCTTTTATAGAACTTTTCCAAAATGCTTCCTTTATGGTTTCTCTTGACTTTTTTTCCCTCCTATAGCTGTTTTATTACTCACAGTAGTATGGTTTCTTATAATAGGCATTAGGTTCTTTAATTGCTCTGGGAAGGGTTTTCCTCTATGGTGGCAGAAAACTACTAAGCCAGATTTGGCATAAGGGCTGTGTTTGGCATGGGGGCCTATCAGAGGCCTCTCATGGAGTTTTCTGATGGCACAGAATTACCAAGAATATTCCTTGTTGACCTACATTCATTAGTCCAATGCCTACCTTTGCCACACATTCTGCATATTCCAAAAGGGCAGGTGTTCTGAATGGATTATTTTTAGAAAAAACATTGTTTCTAGGAAAGGGCATTCCCTTTTACAATCTCTTTTAAGGTAACCTTCTTTGCCACAATCAAAACACTTGACATTTCAATTTTTCTTGAAACCTCTGGAAATAACCTCTTCTATTCATGTCGTTATATTTATGAGATTCTATATTAAATGTATTTCAGATCAATTCCTCTAAAGGTTCTTACCTTGTATTTAATGGCCTAATTATCCTTTTGCATAAGAATTGGCATTCTCAGAAGCCAATTATTATTTGTCTAGCTTCTGAATTTGGTATCATTCTATTTACTGCTGAAGTCAATCATTGTAAGAAATCCATAAAGTCTTCCTTTGGGCCATGCAGAACTTTGATAAATGACTCAATTTTCTTTCCTGTTTCTCCAAATCTGTTCCAAGCATTCAAAGCTGCTGTGTGGCATAATTCCAGGGTGTGATCATCATATACAGTCTGCCTTTCTATAGTAGCATAGTCTCCTTCTTTAAGAATTTGATAATAGGAGATTTCTTTACCAATAGCTTTACTCCATTGTTCAATAATATTAGCATATTCTCTGAACCAGATACACCATTGTAGTTGTAGACTAGATCATGAGTTTAACATTTGCACCACAGAAGGTGAATGCATGATACATAAGACTATTGCTTCCTTAAATTTCTTAAATCTAACAATGGCTTAGGAGTCCAGTTAGCTGTAACAGAGCTTCTGTCATTTGGCAATTTCTGTAAGGCTACTGGATATATTAAGGTTGGTTGTCTGAAAACCTTAAATTGTTCTTCTCTATTCTTATAATGCAATGCTAAAACTGGCTCCCCATTAAATTCTTCTGTATGGGTTTGAATTTCTCTGTGACCTGTTTTATTAGATTTTTCTATGGCCTGTATCTTAGCACTCAGATTAATCAACTTTTTTAGTGATAAAACAAAAATGAGAATGCTGACAGTGTTTACAATTGACATTACATAAATTGAATCTAAATTAGATACCCTCTCATTTAATCATTCCATTTTCAAGCTGTCTATCATATCATCTTACAGAGACCCAAATCCTTCCATTGTAATGGTTTTTCAGATTTTTAACATGGGAAAAAACCTGTCTTTAACTAATTCCTTCCTTTAAGAATCCCCAATTGTCTTATTAATTTACCAACAATGCTTATGAAAATGTAAGGCTAACTGCTGCTCCATAAGGACAGTAAAAGCCTGGCTGGACTTCAAGGCAACTACCTAGGTTAGCAGCAGTCTGAAAAGGGGGTTCAGGGAGAGCCTCCAACCCACCATGGAGAGAAAGAGAGAAAGAGAGAGAGAGAGAGAAGAGGAGGAAGAAGAAGAAGAGGAGTAGGTGGTGGTGGTGGAGGAGGAGGAGGAAGAGGAGGAGGAAGAGGAGGAGGAAGAGAAGGAGGAAGATGAGAAATCCTAGCTAAGTGTGGCTGGAGCCCTATGGCCTGTGTTGGTGGTTAAAAGCCTCAGCAAATGACTTTTTCATGAATTCATGCCCCAAATGTTGGGTTCCAAACTTAGCATGATTAATAAAAACCCAGAGACAGATATTGAGGTTCAACCTGAAATTCAGAAGAGCAAAAAAGACAGTCATTGGATCTTATCTCTACCTTAATCCAAAATGGCTATCCTGCCTCCAGGTATTCTCAGAATGAAACTGTGTGTGAGAACAGTCTTCTTCCATCTTATATTCTGTAGTAATAAGTGCGGTGGGGCTGCTTCCCCAGCACCCCGGCCGCCTGCTAGCTTATGCCCCGAAATAACAACACACAAACTGTATTCATTTAAGCACTGCTTGGCCCATT
The DNA here is from genome assembly GCF_014885135.2 of Alexandromys fortis. Classification (NCBI taxonomy): domain Eukaryota; kingdom Metazoa; phylum Chordata; class Mammalia; order Rodentia; family Cricetidae; genus Alexandromys; species Alexandromys fortis. The sequence goes on from NW_026067901.1 coordinate 4,358,843, forward strand.
TCTATCTAGCCTCTTCTAGGCTAATTCTCGCACCTGGACTAGCCCATTTCCAATAATGTGTGTAAGCACCCCAAGGTGCGCTTACCAGGAAGATTTTAACCTACGTCCATCCTGGGTCGGAGCTTCACTGCGTATGCCCAGGAGAGCAAAGCAGGGCCTCTGCTCCAGAGAGCAGAGCTGTCGAGTCTGAGCTCACTTCCTCTTCCTCCCAGCATCCTATTCTGTTTACTCCTCCCACCTATGTTTTAACCTATCAGGGCCAAGGAGTTTCTTTATTGCTTAACCAATGAAATCAACAGATTGTTATATGACACTCCCACATCAATATTCCTCTCTAGGGCTGGAGTTAAAGGCCTGGACCACTATTACCCAGTTTTCTATGGCAAACTAGTATGGCTACTGGAATTAAAAGTGTGTGTTACCACTGCCTTGTCTGTAAGGCTAACCAGTGGGTCTGTTTTACTCTCTGATCTTCAGGAAGCCTTATTTATTAAAATACAAATGAAACATTACTACACATGACTGTTGTGAATATTATTTGGTGGGAGGGGACTTTCATTGTAATCTACTCTGCTATATAATTTTTTTTGTCAAAAAATGTGACCTGATGGTCACTGGAATGGATCAGTAAGAAAAGACTTTTTTGTCAAGCCTGGAAATCTGAGTTAGATCCTGGAAATCATATAATAAAAGAGAGAACTTACTCTTGCAAGTTGTCCTTTGACTTCCACTTAAGTTCTATGGCATATGCACATGCGTGTGCATGCACATGCTCACACACAGATAGATATATAGATGATAGATACATACATACATACACATATATATGCATGCATGCATGCATACATACATACATAGGCAGGTAGATACCAGGAATGGGTTCTGAGCTGTATCTCTAACTCTGGGTGGAAACACTGGTTTCTCTCAAAGAAGGAAAACATTCTAGAGTCTTCTCCCATGAGAATTAGTCAAAATGCACCTGTAAATCCCTAAACAAATCTCTATCAGGACAGCTATCTGTGCTAGAAAATTAAAGAACACTATAAAATCTACTTCAGCATGGAGCTTTACACTGTGGTATCTCTGTCATTTTCCACTGTCACTCCACAACAGTGTTCTTCTCTTCAGCAGTCCCCATGGCCATTGTCTTCTTTTATCCCTTAGGGGTGCCTTGTTTTATAATAAGCTCTGTGTGTCTTATACATTATAAATATTATATCATTGTAAGTATTATAAACTGTATGTCTCCTCTTAATTCTTTTGACGAAGAACACAATAACTGAGCAGAAGGAGGGCGGGTGGAGTGAGACTCTGGTAATATATTTCATGGACTTCTCTGTGATGAATGTAGGGTTTTCATCCTTCTTTTAAGATCCTGAAATACTAAAATACACTCCATCACTTCACCTTAATTACTCAGTTTCTTTGCATAAAGCAATGTTCTTATATCTAGCTTCATTTATGTAATTTCTTAACATCTGGTAGAGGCTATAAAGAGAGAGTTTACATAAGCCTTAAAGAAAAAAGAAAATAGACCAGGAATGATCTAGACTGTATTCACCAGCCAATGTCAGACAAAGTCAGCACTGCCACAAACACCCCTTTTCTTGCTTTCTTCTCATTTTCCATCTGTTGTGAAATAAAAAGCTAGAGCCAAATCTGTATGTGTGTAATATGTAGTACTTGCTGCACTCCATAATGTCCAATGGTTTGGAACAAAGACATCCTGGAAGCCAGTGATTCTCAGCCTTCCTAATGCTATGAAGCTTTAATACAGTTCCTCATATTGTGGTGACTCCCAAATAGAAAAGTATTTTTCTTGCTTCTTCATAACTGTAATTTTGCTACTGTTACGGATTATAATGTAAATGTCTTATATGCAGGATGGTCTCATACAACTCCTGCGAAAGGGTCATTTAAACCCCTTAAGGGACCATGACCCACAGGTTGAGAACGGCTGCTCTATGTTTTATTTTCTACTTTCATAATAGTACTTGTAAGTAAGATATGATAATCACTGGGCAGGCCTGGCCTGCATTCATATTTATCTGTTTCTTTGCTAGGTGGGAAGTAAAGTGATACAAAGAAGGTATGAGAAATTTCTACATCAAAGGTCTCAGTTGAGACCCTACTAATGCAGAAAATACAATGTTGGGTAGACAAGATGGCTCAGAAGGTAAAAAGGTTTGTTGTTCAAGCTTGGACACAGTGGGTTGAATCCCTGGAGAGGACCAGTTTCACAGAGTTGTCCCATGACATCAGCACATGCCTCTCCATACACACACACACACACACACACACACACACACACACAGAGAGAGAGAGAGAGAGAGAGAGAGAGAGAGAGAGAGAGAGAGAGAGATGCACATATCATGCATGCACACACACATAAAATAAGATAAAATATGTTAAGAATAAACGAAAAAAGATCAGGGAATGGTAAAGTGGAGAAAACGGGTTGACTGTGTCATTGTTAAAATTTCCCAAGGGCTTCAAAGACTATTAAGTACCATATAAGAAGACTGTCAATCAGCTATCAAGGAATTTGGTGATCTTCTGAAGAGGAGATAAGAACAATTAGATACACCCAATGTTTATCTAGAAGGCTGTTCCTTGACTTTAATAAGTCTTATGTATTACAGAATGTTTATGTCAGAAAAGATGATACTTTCAGGAAATTTTTATCAGAGTTCTCAAGTTATTGTACTAGACACTAAAAATGCAGAATTTATTTCATATAATTGCAAACATTTCAAAGTTATGAATTTGCCTTTCTCTATAAAGGACACACCATAGGAAACATGAATTTTTAATTTAGGAAGGTATGGTGTCTCAGTGTCCACACATGTCCTGCTGATAGCACAAAGAATTCATATGTATGTGGCTGTGGAACAGACTGATCCGCAAATCTGATGCAAGCAGCTTGCTGCCCTGTGCTGTCCAACATTGATCAATGTATTATCACTACTTCACTGGGAAATACATGTTAAGTTGGGAGCTGGATCAAACATGAGTTTCCATCCTATGATTCTACATACCCAGAACACCCCATATAAAACAGTCGTGTGAGCTTTGCCATTACAGAATCTAATGAAATTAATTAGATGTGCTATCAATGGAGCCTCTTCCCCCAAAGCCTTCACAGTAGTTGGGTGAAGCAGACATGAGTTTGCATGTCCACCTTACTTATTGATGTCTCTCGGAGTCACTCCCAGCCTTAACTTTAAGGTCCAGAAGTAAACTCGAGTATTTCAAGGACAGTTTTAGACTACATGGAGCCCACTCACAGGACTGCCCACACAGAAGGTTGTTCGTTCACAGGTTGTGAACACCTTTCCTCTTGCCATCTGCCATTGTCTTCTCCTCCATACATAGTCACTGATGAAACAGCATAAGGTCCACAATAATCAAAGGAAGATAAGCAAAAACCCAACAAATTAAGAGATGTCTCTGGATTATCTTACATTTGCTGTTACTTGTTCAGGACCAATATTATGCAGAACACTTTAGGTTTTTATATATTCAAGATAATGTACACTTTTGATTTCAGTCAGTGGGAAGAGCTGCAAAAAAAAAAAAATCAGCTGTCTTGTTTCCCTTTGGTTGATACAGCTTCCCAATAGTCTATATCTTTTTTCTTAAATAGAAAATTGCTAAGTAATGTCTCTTAGAGCAAACTTAATTTTAAAGAATTGTAGCCTTCAGAGTAAAGGTCAATTTATCATGGATTTGGCTTTTAATGCTTTAATGCGGTAGGCTGCCTCAGGAGTCCACATAATCATGGTCTTTAGCACAAAGTAGATGTTGATGTATAGTGTCTGCAGAAATATAGCACAAGGGAGTGTGAATTGACATGTGGAGTTGGAGAAGGGGAGGGAAGATGGGTGAGGGAGGGAAGGACAGGAAGGCTGAAGGTTTGGAGCAGTTACTTTGCCATCTAGAAATTAGAAATCAGAGGGCAGAGGGAACATCTGGCTTCAGTAAGGAATGCACAGAAAACTAGAACAGTAATATTATTTTGGATATATCTATGCTTTAATTTGCTCATGAAATTCAATAACTTTGTTCAGGTAAAGCACACCCTTTTGAATAAGCACAGCTAGGGTGGGCATACATGTTTTGTTTGCTTGTTTTGTGACGTGGCAACTGTATTTGTAATCATTAGGAATGAGTTTGGAAGGTGGCCACATCTGCAACAGAAGGTGACATCCCTGTCAGGTGAGACCACTGGGCTCATGTTTCAGTGATGATGAATAGGGGAAGAACCTTCAATGTCTATTGTCAGTTCAGCTTCCACATTTGAACCATCATGATTCCTGACTGAACACTGGGAGACGCCATCTCAGCTTCTGCATGAAACAAAGTCTACCATAGAAGAAGTTGGTGTGTAAACCTGTGTCATGTTTTCCAAGAGAGAAAACCTTGAAAGTTAAGCATGGGTCAATGTCTAGGATATTTCTCCCTGGAACTTTTCCTTCTGCAGTTTAAAAGTGATGAGCTACATCTCAACCATGAAGGAGTAGATACAGCCCAAGAACTGACTGTCTTCCAGGTCATGTATAAAGAGGTCTCCTGGAAAGCTGTGAGATCTGAGAAATGCTGGAGCAGCATAATGTCTTTGGATGTGAGCATTTTACATTCAGCACCGAAGGGCAACATGGCTAAGGTGTAAGGGAAAAGTAGGAGCCAAGAACCATGGCACCAGGGCTCTCACTATGTTCCTGACTTTTGTCATTGCTGTTTCTGTTGCTGTTCTTGTGCTTTTTGCTTGTGACCAAGACACAAGTGATACATAGGTAAACATTCAGCTACATGGTCTGGCTCATCTGATCAGATCTGTGATTAACGTACAGAAGAAGTTCGTGGCTTGTCAGCTGGTCAGGGTCAATGCTAAGGTCAGTGGTGATGTTCTTTCTTGTGATTTTCTTCCTTAATTTATTCTGGAAATAAGAACATAGCACTAGTTATTTAAACCATGCAGTCTGGTATTGATCATGTTTAAAGTAAGACTGAGTCACTTGTATTTTACTAGAATACAGACATACTTCATAGATTGAAGAGGAAAATTTAAATTTGAACTTCTAAGTTTTTTTTATTACACAAAATTCATGGTTTGTACCAAATCATCATCTCTTTTAATCTTACAGCATGCACAGGCGTGTGTGTATACAGCATATATAATATAACCTTGTTCATATAACAAAAAAAACAATCACATTAAAAATGACGACACCAGCTGAAATCCCAAAGTGGATGGAGAAATCTCATAAGGCCCCATCCTTAGATAAAGAGCTATGGGCTTCTAGGACAGAGAGAATCGTTCTTCTACAGGGACAAGACCCCCTCCCAATAGGCTACCCAAACCCATGTGTCAACATTTCTCATGAGTGTTAGGAAAATGCTCTACCACTGAGCTAGCTACAGTTGAGGATAACGTCTTAGAAGTTATGATGGATCATATCTAATACCAAATCTAGAAGACTGTGCTATGGATGATAGAAGGGCAGCATCTTAGGGTGGGTTCTTTAAAAAATTATCATAATGCAATATCAAGTTGGTGGAGTGCTGGTCTAGCATAAAAGAGACTCAGATAGGATCCCCAGCACTGCATAAAGCTGGCCTGGTGGTTCACACTTCTAATCTCAGCAAGAGAAGTGACAGCCGCAGAATCAAAAGATCAAGGTCATCCTTGTCTCTATGGGACCCTGTTTAAAACACCAAAAACAAATGTCTGACAAGAAGAGAAACTGGTTTGGGGATAACCTGGGTACTGGATAAAATGACATAATTTTGAATCAAAATCAAAATCGGAGCCAGATTCTGAGTTTTTAATGAGAATCACAGGTTATTTATAGTCACATTAAAGTATGAAATGACTGACCTGCAAAATTGATAGTGCTGACGGATATTAATAAGAACTATTATCAGACAGTGACAGAATAATTAAACAAGAGACGCCAACAAGAGATGGATCTACTCAGAGATTCCGGCCAAGGAGGAGCTCCCTCCCCTACGCCCAGCTGACCAGGTCCGCTCACTATCTCAGATGGCTTTGTGTGACACCTGTGGGATCCAGCCCACTCTTCCCTGGGTGGAATTCAGTGCGTTGTTCAAAATGAATCAATGTTCATCTTTAATCTCTCTCCTGCTCTCCCTGCACAGAACCCATGTTAAGTTCTTTCCTTAGACTCTAGGGGGAAGAAATCAGAACACCTGTAATAGAGACTGTGTCGCTTCCAGTAGCCTTCTGGTCACTGTCCCCAAGCTGATGGGATAGACATGGAGATGAAGGTGAAGAAATGACCATATCATTCAACCTGAGAAAGCAGGGCTGGAGATTCGAGGGTAAGCCTGAATGTAGCATGAGTAACTTGACTCTTCTTTAGACGCCTCTGGACACAATGTCACAGAGTGTGACAAAGGCAAGGCACTTCCTTTGACTCTTGGAGCAGGTCACATCTTGTTCTCCAAACTAGGGGAAGTAGCTGAAGGGGCAGAAGTCCTGGGATGTGTTTCTGTGGTGATGAAACATCTGGTCACCCACTGAGTTGAGAGTAGACGTTAGTAGCGGCGCAGCTCTCTCTTTAAGGATGCTCCTAAGGTGACAGAGAGAACAGTGCACTGGGATTTTTACGAGCACTAGTTTCACGGACATAACATGATTGCAGAGCTTCCTGTGTGCCTGTGTTAGCCTGGGGTGAGGCTGGATTGAACACTGGATAGCGAGAAGAGGTTTTCTGTTAGCTGAATGGTGGAGCATGCAGTTCCAAAGCTGAAAGCTCTTGGTTCCCTCTCAGCAGCAATGTCTAAACAGAATTAATCAGCTGCCTCTCACAGTAAGTCACACTAATGAGCTGAACAATAAGGGCCATGTGTGGAGTAACGTGACTCCAATCTAAGTACTCTGTGCCTGTGAGCTCTTTGATAGATCGTCATAGGTTTCTATGGAATTAAATCATTTTCAATGGACTGAAAGGAAAATATTGTAGGTTTTTTTCCCCCCAGGAATCAATAAGCAACTTACGTTTTCTGCTATCAAGAACAGCATCCTTTATGTGACTGGAAGTGTGTACCCCGTGCCAGTACTGGGACCTGAAATACGCCCTTTGCTATAGCTATCAGGATATGGCTTCTCTCTCCCAAGGAAAATTACTCTGGTTTGTTCTAAATTTTATTAATTTTATGGAATTAGATAAGTAGAATCAATTTGATCTACATGTTGATGAAAAGGAAGTGTTAATTTCTAAAAGGCCGTAGTTTCCTCTTGTATAGAATTTTAGCTATTTTTTTATTTTTGACATTGATCTTTATGCTTTAGTATTTGACTATGTCTTTCTAGAAGATTATTCCAATCATCAGTGATCATTAAAAATTATTTTTATTAAAGTGTTTTTTTGTTTTTTGTTTTGTTTGTTTGTTTATCTGAGCTAATGGGAGCTCATAAACTCCAGCCGGACGTAGACGGAAACGGGTTCAAACTAGTCTTTCTGAATGATAACAGTTGTATGGCTTGGGCAGACTGCAGGGCCACTGGCAGTGGCACCAGGATTTATCCCTACTGCTTGTACTGGCTTTTTTGGAACCCATTTTCCTTGAATGGATACCTTGCTCAGTCTAGCTATAGTAGGGAAGGCCTTGGACAGTCCCCAAAGCATTGTGCCTTATCCTTTCTGAGGAGTGGATGGGGGCATGGGATGGGGGGTTGAGAGAATGGGAGGAGTGGAGGAAATAGGAACTGGGATTAGTATGTAAAATGACGAAAGATAGTTTGCTTTCTTTTCTCAGAAAAAAATAAATTGTTTTTGAAAAATTCTGTAGATTACAGAAATTTAAAAATAATATTTGTATATGTTGAGTGTGTTTCCCAATTGCTTTCCATATGACTTTTGCAGGTAGGAACCATCCAATTTAGTCACAGTGTGTGACCAGCAAGCCTTGGAACCTGCTATCTCTAGTTCCCAGTGCTGGGGTTAAGGAAAGGGTGTTAGAGATCCAAACCAGAATTATTATTCTAAAACAGCAGATATTTTACCAACTAATAGACTTTATTTTAGTTAATTTTTGTTTGTACCAAAATATTTGCTGTTAAAATAAAATGAACAAAATAAATAGTAATATAAAAATTTTCCATGTGTGAGTGTTTTGTGTGGACATGCACCGTATGTGTGAGAGTACAGAAGAGGTTGTTGGACCCCTGCAACTGGAGTTACAAATAGTTGTTAGTCACCCTGTGGGTGCTGGGAACAGAACTCGGGCACTCTTCAAGAGAAACAAGTGTTCTTAACCACTGAGCCATCTCTCCAGCCCCTTGGAAACTACCCTTTTAGAAATGATTTTGGAGCATAGCTGGAAAAGAGAAAATATTCTTTGGTTCTCCTTCAGCTGAGAATGTGTAAGGCAAAGAGCCATGAAGCAGATGGAAGAGGGGAAGAAAGTTAGTGGCTCATATAGAGACACCTGGAAGGAACAAAAATGATAACACAGGTTAAAAGTTGTGGAGCCAGCAGAAGCTATGCTTTCTTCTCCAACTGCCGCACTCATACAGATGTTGCATCTCCTGAGTCTGTGTGGATCCTATCTTCTCTTTCTTTTGAAGAGGTGTCTTTCTCATTACAGCGTAAGCTGACACATTCCTCACTTCTCCCGAGAGCATGCCTGTCCTCTGAATCCCTATCTTCCTCGTCGCTCTCATGGTGGTTTTGAGTCTGATGTGTTGCAGCTTTGCCTTTAAGGAGATTGTCCCTTCCCGGGTTTTCTAGGTCATCTTAAAGGGTTTAAGAGCTTCGCTTCAATTCTGAGGTATACATCATAGAAAACTTTATATTTCCTTAAAGAAAAACACTTTAGAATGGTACTTCTTGCAAAGGTGTTTTCCTATATAAATTTCCTAAGATCTTTAAGTATGTTTATTGGATGTATTACTTTACTGCTTTCATCAGAATTATGTATCACAGAAAAAAAACTTGCATGTTAACTGATATTTTCTGGAATGTTTTTAGATGAAGAAAAGGCCTCGCAAGCCTAGTAGGAGAAAGGAAGACATTTGGTTGCTCATATTGTAATTACTAGAGGCATAACTGGTGCATGAAGCCTGCTGTCTTTAGAATAAGGGGATGGCACATACTTGGCATTTGCTGTGTGGTAATACTGACTGAAAAGAGAAGAAAATATTAGCAATAGTTGCCTCAAAGCCTTGAGTAGTGGCTCATGCTCATAACTCCAGCTTGTGGGAGTCTGAAGCAGGAGAATTGCCATAACTCTAGGCCGACCTAGACTACATAGTGCTCTCCAGAACAGCTTAAGCTTCAAGCAAGACTCTGTCTCAAAAAAACAAGCAAACAAAAACAAAAAAAATAATGAAGCAAAAACAAACAGCCCTTACTTTGTGGGTCAGTGCTAAGGAGGTGGAGTTTAAGAACTACATTCTTGAGTCCAGGTGAAGGTAAGGTATTTTATTGCATACTTAACGTCTTTGTGTTTGAAACATATTGTTTAGTTAAGGCTACTATTGCTGTAATGAAACACCTGAGAAAAAGCAACTTGGCTGTAGAGGGCATTCATTTCTCTCACAGATCCATATAAAAATTCAACACCCAAAGCAGTGAGGGCAGGAATTCATGCTGGGCCGGAACCTGGAGGCAGGAGCTGATGCAGAGGCCATAGAGCAGTGTGCTTGCTAGCTCGCGTTTACTGGCTTGCTTCTTATGGCTTGCTCAACCTGCTTTCTTGTAGAACCCAGGACTACGAGTCCACAGACGGCATTACCCACCATGGTCTGGGCCCTCCCGCATCAATCAGTAATGAAGAAAATTATCCCCTACAGCCTTGCCTACACCCTGATCTTATGGAGGCGTTGTCTTGATTCAGGTTCCCTCCTCTCAAATGGCTTTAGCTTGTGTCAGGTTGACATAAAACTAGTCAGTACACATAAACACACACACACACACACACACACACACACACACAACACAACACAAAGGAGAAAGGCTATTCCGGAAAGAACATGTCAGCCTGGTCACACAAAATGAGAACCAACAAACAGGCCCTTCGGCTGAGTTCAAGTATTAATGGAGGAGCTTGCCTTTGCTCTTTCATTGTTCACTCTGCAACATGACCCCTGTTCAAGGCTGATCTCTGGTGCTGTGAGGATAACACTTTAAAGCAACACAGGGGAGTAAGGAGTTTTACATGTTTTATGCCTCTGAGTCATAGTCTGCCACAGAAAGAAGCCAGGGCAAAAGCTAGCCACAGAAACCACAGAGGATGCTGCTTTCTGGCTTGTTCATAGCCTTAGGTCTAGCTAGCTTTCTTAAATAGCCCAGGATGATCTGCCTAGGGAATGGTATTGCCCACAGTGGGTTAGACCCTCATCTGTCCAATCTGACATGGGTAGTCCCTCAATCAAGACTCCCTTCAAAGATGACTCTAGGCTGCTTCAAGTTCAAAATTAAAATTAGGATAGCTCCCAATTTGATGGAGTACATGTTAGGTCTCAGAATGAGATGCTGGGATGCTTAGGCTTAGAAGTAAGTGTCACAGGATTGGAAGAGCAGGGAGACTAAGACTCTGTCCTTCAAGAAATGACACAGAGAAAACCCTTTTATGTCTTTATTTTGCTATAGGAAGATCCATCATATCACCTATCAAGTCTACACATCTTGCAATCAGGTGATTCTAGGTGAAACCAACTCACTGGAAATTATTAAGATGCTGTTTGGAATCCTATGTGAGAGGCTGTGATGAGCCTGAATTACCAGGCACTAACATGATCGAAGAAGGCAAAAAGCAGAAAGTAAGAGGTCTGAATTGATAGAACCAAGGATCAGAGCAGCCTAAGGTGATCATAACGATGATCAATGAGACTTTAACTTCCTTTGAGGAGACTAAGGGGAGGTGGGCGCAAGGGGGAGGGAGGATGGAGGCATTTGTTTTCCTTCATTTCCTTCTAATGCTCCAGGAAAGGTGTACCCAAACCTGGCCGTGTGCTTCTTGCTGAAAGTTTTACCTTAGGAATAATTTTTGAACCGTCTCGGTTTTGACACCTTCTCTTTATTATAGATGTGTGATTACTCATGGGGTTGTGCAGCCACACTCTCCCAGAACATCATTATCAAGCTCAAAAGAATAGCAATCACATATACGCACTCACATATCTTCAAGGAGTATTACTGGCTCTTGATGAAAGGCAATCAGTCACGATAAACCTTGAAATATGTTTGCGGAAGACAGCAGAGGTCAAATGGTGGAGCCATTTGGGAAACGCATCCAAAGAACGAAGTCTTGTCTTGACCTTTCATTTCCTGCCTGGGGTTTTTGAAGTAGGAGTTAACCCGGACTTGAAACAGCTCCAGACACTGAGCCAGCCCCAGTTGTTTTTGGCCTGATGATCTGAACCCTTGTTCCCCCAACCAGTGATGGCTCCCACACACAACTGGATGTCTTTGAAGACTCTCTTCCCTCAAAGAGACAGGCCTCCAGACCCTTGTGCATTTTCTGCCCTGCATGGCAAGCTTCTAGAAGATGAGCTAGATTTCAAATGAAAACGCCCCTCCTTCTGGAGAGCCTTTGAAAGCAGAACCTTCTGTTCGGTTTTGCCATGAAATTACGCTAACGAACAGGCTGCCGTTAAAGGAGAATAGAGAGCTCTTCTCCTGGGTGGCAGGAGACAGAAGAGCTTGCTGGAAGCACCCAGGGAAAGCAGCGAAGCTGGTTTCCATTTTTTATTGAGGGCAAGAGAAGAAAAAAATGTTTTGTTTGTAAAAACCCATGGAATTTGGTAAAATAGCCTTAACATGAAGACTGTAAGTTACTTCTGTGCCTCTCTGCTGAGAGCCAAGGTCAGGGTGGGACACGACGCTGATTTGAAAAGAATCCCAAAGCTCTATACGCCCCTTTTGTTAATTTTTGCCACAAACATTAGTCTCTAAAACTTCTAATTACCTCCTGCTTGGAAGAGACTGAGCCTTCGAAAGCAAACATGATCTTTATAGAGAACTCATGTTCTTTAAATTAGTCTAAATCAGGGTCAGAGTGATTACCTCCCAGAGAACTAACTTACTCCCTTTTAAAATCAACTTTATTGTTCTTCTGCTGTTACTAAAGAGTGAATTTTTAATACACAAAAGTCAATAAACATGAAGCTCAGATATTGAAGTTGTATTTCTAGTGTGCACACCAGGAGATCCATCTTGTATCAGTCTGGTGTGTATAAACAAGATACATTTTTTAAAATCTACTTAATTTTTTGTTGTTATGGTCATGCTTAGTTTCTAGAGCTTGTCTTTTTGTGTGCATTCTTTATTCTACTTAATATCAGACATGAAAAAATATTTTTTTAAATGAGGGCATCACTAAGATATATATCTGATGTGGTCAAGTCTGTGTTCGCCTAGGAGCTCCATAAATCCTACACTTCTATCTCTTTGACTATTGAGACTAAATATTTAAAGGACTCCTCTCAAATGGAATACTATCTTGAAGACAGCAGGTGGTTGCGCAGCTTTATGGATTAACAAATGGGTATGTGTACGCTACTATTTAGGTTTTGGATGCATACTGATTTTCTAATCATCTGAGTTACTTATACTGGTTTACCTATCGAGGAGGTAGAGCCTTGAGGTCAAAGGTCATATCTTATATACTCTTCCCTCATAAAACTCCATATAATGCCAAATAGATAAACGTTACATAGATGGAGAAGGAAAGGAGCCACACTCAACCTGTGGCCTACCTCTTAATTCTGTTTAGTTTATGTGAGTCTAAAATAATATGTATCACTGCTTGGCAAGATAACGTATGTGAATGGCTTCAGGCAGTTACAGTTGTGTGGATGTATTTGTTTCTTCCTGGCATGGTGAGTGTCAGTCAGTTGGGCAAAGCTTTGAAGAAGAGAAGCCTGTGGGCAGTAGGTGAAGGACAGTTGCCCTCCCAAGCGTTTGCGTTTCTGGGTCAGGCCTTTGAGATCGTGGTTGCTGATGTTGCTGATGTTTATGATGTTTTTCCTGTTTCGTCTCGAGCTATTGTTTTTGTCACAATACTGTCATCAGGTGTTGCCACTCGGCTTCCCCAAACATGAAGTGGTCAGGCTCTCTACTCCGCTCCAACCTGCAAGGCCTGTGCTGCTCGTTGAGTGTGGTCCCCAGCTATCCCTTTCTTCCTTTAGTATCACTCACGACTTCGTCCAAGCTCCAGCTATTTCATACAGAGATGGAAGAGAGTCCCAGGCGCAGAAATAGATAAAGGTCCTATGCATACATACTAGCTTGATTATTTCAATGTTAGTTCTAGAATTTACAATTAAAATGTTAGTTAGTAGCCACCTACCAGAGCTGCCGGCGGTGTGTGAAAGCTGTCGGCCAGATGTGTAAACTCAGTATGCGGTAGAATTTATCCCTCATTCTCTCAGTCACCTGAACCCAACATCCCCTGTATATTTTAGAGGATGCAGAAGTAAATGTTTTATACTGTTCATGGTTAGCAGGCTCACAGTCTGATAAAGATGCAGGCAGCTCCCTAATGAGAAATCTAGAGCATCTGACTAGAACAGGGTGAGTTCTACAGGCTCCGGGAACTGAGCAGCCTGCACTACTGGGGCTAGGCCATGAGACGTTTCCTGAGAGAGAAGATGCCTATGGTCACTTAAATGTAATTGGCTTGCAGAATCTCATAGCGAGAGGCACTATAAGGAGGTGTGGCTTTATTGGAGTGGGTATGGCCTTGTTGGAGGAAGTGTGTCACTGTGGGGGTGGGCTTTGAGGTTTCCTATACTCGGGATATCACCCAGGGTCTTAGTTGACTTCCTGTTGCCTGAAAGATGCAGGACTCACAGCTACTACTCCAGCTCCAAGTCCACTTGCACGCTGCAGCTCTCACCAGCATGACGACAGTGGCCTGAACTCTGAAACTGTAAGCGAGTCACCCCAATTAAATATTTTCTTTATAAGAGTTGCCACGGTTGTGGGGTCTCTTCACAGCAACAGAAACCCTAACTAAGACAGTGTCTAAAGAAAAGTGTACATTCATCAGGAAAACAAGGTTCTTGATAAAAAGACGGTGGTCCACCTGGGGCAGAGAGATGGCCAAAAGCCAAGAGGCAGTGTGAATAGAGGAACCACACAGAGCCCAGGACTGTGAAATCCCCATTTGCGTGTGTCTGCAGAATGGGGAGGGCTTATTTCTTTTACCTGTTCTGAAATCAAAATGAAAATATAGTGGCTTCAAGAGCAAGAATTAGAATGGGTTGGAAAATGTTAGAAAAATATAAAAAGAAGTTGATTACTGGAGAGGAGGAGAAAAATACATAGGGGTATGCTTTGGAATCTGTCAACCTCTATACTGAATTAATAATAGTTTACTCGGTAGCCAACATGTACTAGACCAGTAGTTCTCCACCTGTGAGCTGCGACCCCTTTGGGAGTTGCCCAACCCTATCACGGGGGCCACCTAAGGCCATCAGGAAACACAGATATTTATATTACAATTCTTTCGACCAAAGCTTCACAGCAAAAGACAACCAAGAGAAAGCAATCGCACAACACAAACACAGCAACAACTGAAAGCCAGGGGCCAATACAGAAACGGAACCGTTCTATTATTAATTCATGCAAGTTAATCTACATTATTAACCTTATTTATAACTGTCATTTTATGAATCTTAGTATCAACATAATGCTTTATTCTATAGCACACAAATGTCACCCACCATTTAGCTCGCCTGGAAAATCCAGCATAGCTTTCAGTTTAACGGAGCAGACAGAATTTAATTGTCAGTTCTCATGAAAATGCAGCTAAATAGCAAGGAAACTGTAATCTGGAGAAGGATGATTAAAACAGGGATCTGCTTTTTTCAGCCCTCAAGAGCCAAATGATGTTTAAATTATGTACATGATATTCAAGTAAAAGCAGAGTCACAAAAATAATTCACAGAAGAATGTGGCCAGCTACATTATGATCTTTATCCCTGCATTTCTTCGACTCTTGCAGCTGACAATAAGATGCAGATTCCATTCAAAAGTTGACAGGGAACACTGATTGGAGGGACAGGACAAAAGAAGGCTGCTTTTTTCACTTTTTAATGAGTAAGATTTAATTGCTAATGTTTAATATCAACTAGATGTAATAATTGATGCTAAAGTATAGTCACTGAGTAGTAAATAATTAAAATTAATTTACTAGCACATACGTTCCTATGCATATGAACTAAATATTTCATTTGGTTGTGTTTTATTGTGATGTGTGTAGGTGCTGTAGGCTCATATTTAGCACAGCTCTTGAATTGTGTCTTTGCATAGTCTGTATTATTCATTGGGAGGGGCATCGCTCAGAAACTGTGCCCTAGAGGTGAAACTGTTTCAGAAATATCAATAATGTGAGGTTTAATTATTCATCCACTTATTTATTATTTAAGATCTGTATATCACACAACCTTTACCTTCAGCTTGGTTGGTTTTAGTAGTAATATAGCCCCACAAAACTACCATTGAATAAGAATACATCATATTTTCCTTCACTTTAAAAGCTTCTCTTGGTGTCCCTTTCCCATCTGTTTAGATGATCATTGTTGCCGCAGTCTGATTTTTATCAGCATAGGTTAGATTAACCTGTTCTTGGGTGTAGTATAAATGGAATATTTGTTTATATTATTTTCTCTCTGGCTTGTAAATATTTTGTGATCCATCCCCACGTGGCAAGTAATCATGACTGTATTAATTTTCCTTTTAATCATTGAACTGTACATTACACAATCTGCTTATCTGTGGGGGACCAGCTTTGACAAGCATACACTTACCAGGGTAGGGGCATGAGGGTTAGAAAAATAAGTAAAGAGAACAAAGACACGAGTGAAAATAATAAAACAGAAACATAGGATAGTATTGGGAGGGAGTTTTAGTGAATACTGAAAGTTTGCCTGTATTTAATTTTCCTTACACTTTTACACCCCAATACAGCAGAGGGGAAAGGCAGAAGACTGCTTTAACATGATACAAAAGGACAACTGGAATAGTTACTTACTTCAATACTTGAAACACTAAGTAATTCTTGAGAAAAGCCTTCTGCTGTTTAGGCAGTGAACCCATCCTAGATCAAGTATCCTGAAGGCAGCCATTTCCTACGTCAAACCTCCTAATTCAAAAGAAAGAGCAGAAGTATGCTTGAATTCTCTGACTTTTGGTCAGGGTGGAGAGGATCTATCTGTGTGGGCCAACTTAATGGCTGAAACACAAAACAACCACACCTTAGATCAGGGTGTGCAACCACACCTGTCAACACCTCTGAAAGCTCAGACTCTCTGACCTTCAGACAGGGTGGAAATAGGCTCACATTTTTGGGTCTCCACACACATCTAGTCCCATGTTGGGCAGACTGTTTCCATCTTTTAATTATTCTTAATGAAAATACTGAGGTCATTCTGGAATGAACCTAGTAAAAACCTCAGTGTGATCGCTCTTTGGGCTAACGAGGGAGGGAGACTTGATTGGGGGAGGGGGAGGGAAATGGGAGGCGGTGGCGGGGAAGAGACAGAAATCTTTAATAAATAAATAAATTAAAAAAACCTCAGTGTGGAATATTGAGTCAGGATAAGTGAATGTTTAACACAAGAGGAAGGTGTTGAACAAGTCAGACAAGATGCTCTGAACCTCCAGAAGAACAACACTGCTCTCTGTTTTCAGCTGTCTCCATCAGCTTCTGCTGCTGGTGCTACTGGAAACTACAGTAATGGAGTGACTTGGGTGGCAGGTACGGAGTTTTCATACTTCTAGAGCTCGCCAGTACAAGATCAGGTTTCCCTGAAGATGGAGTCCTTGGTGTGGGTTTTCTGCCTAGCTCGTGGATGGCTGCCCTCTTATGTAGTGAAGAGAGAGGAAGAACAAACTCTGGCCTCTTTCTTTCCTTCTAAGGGCATTAATCCCAGCATGGGGAACTCACCCTCATGGCCTACCTGGTCTAATTATCTCTCTATGGACTCCCATCCAAACACTGTGACATGGGACCTTCAGCACTTCCATGTAGGAATGCCGAGCGAGCCACTCAGCAGCCATCAGTGCAGATGTCAGTGCTTTGGTTAGATGTGACCTTTTGACAGAGGTTTTAAGTTGTGTTTTCCTAATGACAGTGATATTAGCCTCTTAGTATTCTTTCTGGCCTTTTAAAAATTCTTTTTAAGGTTCTCATTACTTTTTTAAAAATTTAATTAATTTAGTATGAGGGATAGGTTGTAGGCACATGTGGAGGACAAAGGACAACTTAACTCATAGGAGGTGATTCTCTCATTCACATGGATTCTGGGGATTAAAATGAGGTTATCAGGCAAGGCAGCAAGTGCCTTTGGCCTGCTAAACCATCTTGCCAGCTTTTCATCACGTTTTAACAGATATATTGGTTTACATGTGTGTATGTATGTATATATATATATATCTGGCTGCATGTATGTACACATATCACAGTTTTGCATGGCTCATGGAGGACAGAAGAAGACATAGGATCCTCTGAAACTAGAGGTACAGTGAGTTGTGACCTGCTGGGGTCCTCTGCTAGAGCCGTAGGTGCTCTTAAGCTTCAAGCCATCTCCCTAGTCCCTCCCATAACTAATTTTTAAATGGGATGCTTTGTATCTTATCACTGATTTGTAGGAATTCCTCACATACTCTCTATAAAATATTTTCCTAGACAAATACTTAAGCAAGTATGTCCCTATATCTGTGAGTTAAAAATCCACCTCTTACTCATTTGTGTTTTGATCATGAAAACCAATTTGTTATTTTTCTAGGTGCTATTGTTCTTTCTGTGAGTATATGTGTGTGTATGCCTTACCCTAAGAAGACATCTGTTTTTGACCAAAGATGCATGCAACGTACCAATGTCTTTTACTTCTTTCAGAAGTTTTGACTTTGTGAGTCTGTTAACTATCTCAACACTTTCTGCATGGAGTGAGGTCAGGATTGGGGTTCACTCTTTCCTCCTGTGCCACGAGAACAGCAAATTTCCAGCCTTTGCAGAAAGAATTGGTTCTCTATTGAACTGCTGTGGTGTTGGAGATGGAAAATTAGACAGCATATGTGTGTGATTTTGTTTCTAGCTGCTTCTGTGCTGGACTGAGTTATTTTCCTGTCCTTATGATGAAATAGACTGCTTTGGTGTGCTGGCTGTCCTTGGCTGTCAACTTGACTACATCTTACATTAACTAAAGTGCAAGCGCCTGTGAGGGCTTTTCTTAATTGGATCACTCAAGGTGGGAAGACTCACCCTAACTCGGGATCTTTTGAGGTGGAAAGATCCACCTTAAATCTGGGCCACACCTTCTGCTAGCAGCTTTCATAAAGGACGTAGAAGAAGAAACCTTGCTCTCACTCTGGCAAGGCTATTTATTCCTTTAGTGGCATTAGAGCCTGCTTCTTCAGGATTTGGGCATATACTAAAGACCAGCTAAAACAACCAGCCCTATAGACTGAACAACTACTTGATTCTTGGAATTTCTCTCAAGAGACAGCCATTTTTGGAATAACCAGAGAGTAACCTGTAAGCCACTCTCATAACCCCCCACTCTTTCTCTCAATGTCTCTCTATCTCCATTCTTCTGTATGTATGTCTATCAATGTGCTCCTTCTGCAGAGGACCTTGGCTAGCTTTGATCCTGTACCTCTGTATCAGTGTTAGAATAGGTTTTACCAATTTTACAAAGAACTTGTTAAGATTCCTTTAAATATGTAGATGAATATTTGACACAATGTCCGCTGAGTCCCTTCTAGTGTGGTATTAGTTGTCCATTTTTTCGTAGCTACTCCTAGCAGTACAAGGACATTTAGCTTTCTTAGTTTGGGCTATGAATGAGTGTTAAATTTGAATGCTTTCCTTTATCTTTCAGTATCTATTGTAATGAGCACATCTTATTTCTTTAATCTGTTTATGTGATGTGTCACACCGGCCCATTGCCCACCATTCCCCAGAACCTGTTAGATCACTATTTATTCTTCTAAAATGTTGGGTTTTACATGCTTTTCTTTTTGCTTCTGTGTGTTTTGAGGCATGTTTATTGGCAATTTTTGTTTCCTATAGCCTCCTATTCTGTCTTTTGTAAGCACACTGGCCTCATACAATGAATTCGAAGTGTTTTCCCACTCCTGCTTGCTAAAATAAAATGTGCAAGATTGGCGTTATGCTTTCTCTAACTATCACAGAGTTCATTCATGAGGCTGCGGAACCTACAAGTTTCTTGTAGAAAGCTTGTATAGTGAATTCAGAATTTTAAAAGTAAAAATAAGTCAATTTGGATGTTTAAATTGGTTTTTGTGTCTGTTTTGTTGTATTATGGTTTTTAGCAAGTTTTTGCCTGGATTGCTCAGCTCATTGCCGTGACATTTTTAATAAGATTGAGCAGTCCTGCTGGGGGGATGGGGCCAGCCCTGCTCTACTTGCTTCGGTCCTGATGTGGGCTTGTGGGTTTTCCTTGATCAGACTTTACATGGGTTTTTGGTTTTCTTAATGTTTCTACAAAGGCAAATTTGAACTTTGTTGGTTTTGTCTGTTTTCCATTTCATCAATGCCCATTATTCCTGTTTCCTTTTTTTGGTCTGTATTTTGAGTTAATTTACTCTTCTCTATTTTTTAGGCCTTGCATTGTTCACAAACTTTAATAAAATGCAAGCTTAGAAAGAAACTTTTCTCTACTCACTGGTGAGGTCATGTTGGAAATTCTACCATATTCTTCAGCTCCAAATATGTCCCGATGTTCTCCATATTTCTTTTGTGACCCAAGGTTATTGAAAAGGCTATTGCTAATTTTTTATAGATATTTTATTGCTTTGGGTACTAATTAAATCCCACTGAAAAATTCACCCCATGTGATTCCACTCCTTCGCAATATATTATGACTTGCTTAATGGATGAGCGTATGGGCTGTCTTGGAAAATGGTCCCTGTGTACTTGAAGAAATAATCCTGTGGTTATTGGATACAGCAATCTGTAAGTGCCAGGCAGGTCACTGGTGTTGTCCAGGTTCCCCATTTCCTTACTTATTGTTGGCTTGTTTTATCAATCATTATTTATCTACATCTCCCTTAACTTTGGTCAATTTTTTATGCAATAATTTTACTTGTTCTTTAGGTGCAAACATGTTTCAATAGGGCAAAATAAGAGTCCTAAGCTATCAACTTTCAATAATCACGATAATACTTTTAGTTGTATTGCATTGATATTAGCAAAACAACACCATCTACCCTTATACTTGTTGTTTGCATTGGATATTTTCCCTAATTTAATTTCATCAAAATGTGTATGTCTAAATTTAAAATGCATTTATTCCAGTTGGATTATAATTTTTATGAAGTATGTCATTCTTTTGTTTAGAAAGGTGGTGGAGGCTTCATTTGCGTCTACACATTTGTTACTTCTGTGCAATTTGTTATATTGGTTATTTACTTCTGTGTCTCTTTTACTGGTCAGTTAAATATTTTATCATTCTTTCTTTATTGACTTTCTAGATGTACCTTAGTAGTGTTTTAGAGAACACAGACTATGTAGGGATGAACATGTGATTTTGAATTCCCAGCACCCAAATATAAAACTGGGCAGAACTATGCCTGTGGGGAACAGGATATCATGATACATTTTCTAATAACTCTTCACTTTGTGAACAATGTAAGAAGCTCATAATGGCATTAATCCAGACAACTCCTGCTCTGGCTCTTTGTTGTTTTTGTTAGCTATTTCACACCTACATATATTATAAACATCATAACATTTTTTAAAGTTTTAATAACTTAAAATTTTATTAATCTGTTTATTTTTTTATTTACTTATATGTGTGCATGTGTGTATGGTGTATGTGTACTTATTTCTGCGTGTGTGCATACACACAGATGCTAGAGAAGGATGTCAGGTGTCTTCCACCTTATTCCTTTGAGACATGGTCTCTTACTGAATCTAGAGCTGGGCTGACAATCAAGAGGCCCCAGTGACCCCTGGGTCTCTGTTTCTCATAATTCTTGGGTTTCTGGCAAACATAACTGTACCTGGCTTTCTACATGTGTACTGGGGATTCAAACTCTGGCCCTCATGTTTGCATAGCCTGTGCCCTTACCGAAGCCTGAGCCATCTCTCCAGAGTCAAAGGTTCCATGATGATTAAGGCAATGGAGTGTGTGCACTCATATCACAAAGACACTGTGGACAGTCTCCCAGGTTTGCTCACACTCACACTCCCCAGTGCTTGTCCTCATGTTCACTCGGCTGTCTACTCTTACGTGTCTTCTACTGAAAGTCCCTCCCGAATGAACCTGCTAGAGTCACATTCAGAGTACTGGTGACCGAAATGTCTTTTGTTGTGAAGGATTTTGCACATGCTATAGAATTCTATAACAATTCTGTTTATTACTTTTAGGGTTTTATTTCATCATTCTCTGAAATCACTGCTTAATGAAACAGCAACCCTTTGAAAAATCATTATTTCCTTAAAGGTGAGGGACCTTTATGTTGATGCCATTGTCAGCAGTTCATGGAATGGCAAGCGGGATTTTTCTTTGTATTTAGACTGCTTGCGATTGAATTGAGATGAACGGCTTTCTAGGTTGATATGTTTTGTCTGTTGGAAACCTAAAGCTTTTGTTTTCTAAGATCCCCCCCCCCAGTTTCTGGCTGCGGGGTGTTAAGATTAGTTAGCAGCACCCCAGAGAACTAGGAAGAGTTTCCACGTTACCCTCTTTAAAAAAAAAGAAAGAAACTTTAAAATTTAAATTGGATATCTCACACTGACCTCTTTTCAAGATTTGGATAAGTGTGCCCCATGGAGTCTTCAGTTCAGTACTACATGGTTTTCAGTGCTAGCGAGTCTTTTAATAGTGGTTTGAATAAGAATGCTCCCCATAGGTTCATATATTTGAATGATTAGTTACCAGGGAGTGGAACTGTTTGGGAGGATTAGAAGGGCTAGGAGGCGTGGTCTTGTTGAAGAAAATGTGTCACTGTGGGTAGGATTTGAGGTTTCAAAAACCCAGGCCCAGTTTCTCTCTCCTCTCTCTTTGCTACCTGAGGATAAGAATGTGACACCCAGCTACTCTTCAGCGCCTGCCTGCCTGATGTCATGCTCTCTACCACGACAATAAAGGACTAACCTCTGAAACTACAATCAATCACTAATTAAATGCTTTCTTTTAGAAGAGTTGCCTTGGTCATTGTGCCTCTTCATAGTACTAAAACACTGACTAAGACTCTATTTCTCCAGTTTTTAGAGATTCCCTTACCTGCTGAAACTCAATTTTCCCACTTGTTCTCATACTTTTCACCAGTTCCTTGCCATATGTTCCATTCAGTCATACTAAATATGCCACTTGTTAATTTTGACATCTGGGCCACCAGTTGTTCAAAATCTGGGTCATCTGTGGTTCAACATCTGGGTCACCCATGGTTCAACATCTGGGTCATCTGTAGTTCAACATCTGGGTCATCCCTGATTTGCTTCTCTTTGTCATTTTTTTCCACTGAATCATAGTTTCTTCTTGTCTCATAAATTTTCTTTGTGTCAAAAATTATTTTTGCATGTAAAAAGCTACTGAAGACTGCTAAAATGCCCAGTTTCCCACTTGGGCTCATAGTTTCTGGCAGTTCCTTTCCATATGTTCCATTCAGTCATACTAAATATGACACTTGTTACTTTTGACGTCTGGGCCACCAGCGGTTCAACATGTGTGTCACATCATATCTCTGTGAAATACTATCCGATCCTCTGCCAGGTAGTTATAGAGTAGGGAGAAGACAAGTGAGAACATCCAATCATTAGTTCCACAGCACTTATTTTTGAATCGATTTAGTCACATGCAGTTTATTTGTTAATTCCTGGTTCTAAGGGTAGGTCTGCAGGACATGAGACCTGTGCTCCAGGAAGACTATGGAACCTGTCATGGATACTATGGATAGCTGTGATCATCCTGCGCATGGTGGCCTTTTCCTGTGTGACCTTGTCTTTCTTAGGGCTTTACTGCTGTGATGAAACACCATGACCATGGCAACTCTTATAAAGGAAAATATTTAATTGGTGCTGGCTTACAGTTCAGAGGTTTAGTCAATTATCATCTTGGCAGGAAGCATGGCAGCACACAGACAGACATGGTGCTGGAAAGGTGGCTGAGAATTCTACATCTGGATCAGTATGTAGCAGAAAGAGAGACTCTGGGCCTGGATTCAGCATTTCAAGCCTCAAAGCCTACCCACAATGACTTATTTCCTCCAACAAAGTCATCCCTACTCCAACAAAGTCATACATACCTCCTAATGGGGCTACTCTCTGCAAGTCTATGGGGGGGGAATCTACATTCAAACCACCACACACACCCTCCTTTTTACCACCTATGTATTGTAACTTGAAATCTGTCTTTATACACATCTGACCTTGCCATGTCTCACCCAACGGCCTCGGTGATAAAAGTGTGTTGTATGACTTCATAAGGAGACATGAAAAAAATCTATTTACTCCAGGTAAGTCACTGACAACAAACCAATTGGAAAAGAAAAAGATTCTGTTAAAATATGGTGATCAGGTAGGTAAGTTTATTGGTATTATTTACAGGCAACAGGTAAGTGTGACAGTTGTAAAACAGTGGCCCCCAAAGGAAGTGGCACCATTAGGAGGAGTGTCTTTGTGGAGGTAGGTGTGGCCATTTTGGAGGAAGTGTGACACTGTGGGAGTGGGCTTTGAGGTATCTTATGCTCAAGCTACCCTCAGTGTAGCACACAGTTGTTTCTGTTGCCTGCAGAACAGGATGTAGAACTCTCAGCTCCTTCTTCAGCATCATATCTGCCTGCATGCCACCACCATGTCATACCATAGTGATAATGGACTAAAACTCTGAACTGGAAACCAGTCCCAATTAAATGTTTTCCTTCATAAGAGTTGCTGTGATCAAGGTGTCTCTTCACAGCAATAGAAACCCTAACTAAGATAGTAAGGGGTTGTCTACAAAAACATAAATGACTCAAAATCCGATTCATTAGCAAAAAGCCCACCACCCAAACATGGACGAAACCTCATGAATGTCGCTCTCTGAAGCCCCCTTCCTGACATGGAGGCTGTTAGACAGCTGGAGGAATCCCCTCTTCCCAGCAGTCCTTGCTGCTTACAACACCTTGGGCAGGGCCTTTGTGGATATTTTGTTTTATGAGCTTTCCAAGACTTGAGAGCTGACTACTTCCCAAGTCTTAATGAATTTTCTTTCATTGAGGAATGTTTCTATCAGAAAAAAAAAAACCTGAAGGTATCATCTGTTACAACTGTACCCTCCCTTATGGTAGTCCCTGCCCTGTATTCAGTCTAAAGGTATCTTCAGGTACCTCTGAGGGTATGCGTCTTAGTTTTCTTGTCAAGAAAAGTAACAAAAGCTTTATGTAGTTAGGGTATTTCTCTATGTTCTGCTTCCCTGATTTTAACCTGCAAAAACTTGAAGCTGTTTTCTCAGCCCACTTATGCCACATCAATTTTTTTGTTGTTCAACCATCATGCGTTGTATGAAGGCACCATGGCTATGGAACAACAAATTGATAGAGGGTGCAGATCTATATAGATCTACATAGTATCTGCTGCTCTTTTGCACAATGGTCATCATATATATACAGATACATATATGTAATATGTATATATACATATATATACAATCATATACATAAGCACATTCACACACACATACACACATATATATGATACCTTCTTGCCTACTCTCCTCTCCCCTCTATTTTTCCACAAAGATCCATTGTTTTTCTCAACTCTCTGATGAATTTTCTAAAAGTGAATGCTCACTGAAACCATCAAACTAGACCACTCTGTGGGTAGAAAGACAGTTTACTGGGGATGCAGACTGCTTGCTGTCTCTCCAAGGTGTAGACAACAGCACCCGACAGGAAAAGCCTTACCAGTTTTAGGGAGCAGGTAGTGGTCAGAGGAGGGGTGTAGGCCAGAACAGCCTGGAAATTAGCTTGGGGACTTTGATCTCCTGCAGACTGTTTGGGTTAGTTAGAAACCTTTTGCATGAAGTAGTTGACCATTGGAGGCAGATAATGGATATAGTGGCTTTCCTGACTAACAAAACCCTGCTCATGAGATTCCTGAGGGGTACTGAGTTTAGATTTCTGTTTATTTGACAGCATTATTTCTTTTGGTACCAGGTCAGAGATCCTGCACAGGCTGGCCAGGCTGTCATGTAGGAATTGCCAGTGAGACTGCCATTTTGAGGACCTGCTTTGGGACTAACATTTGGTCATGTCACTATCTAGCTTCTCATTTTCATAAAACAGGATGAAGTTGTTTATGATTTTCCATGTTACCACGTGAAGTGAAAATTAGCTCCCTGAATTGATGGATGGTCCCCGAGAAATGGCTTCAAGTATAGCTGGAAACCTAAGCAATTTCTGGAAAGATTTCTGTTGTTTATGCGAAGTTCTATGCTGTTTCTAAAACATTGATGAGTAAACCACCAGTCAAAATCCCTCCATTTCAAACTATCACATATAATGTTGACTTGAGTCCCAGAAGTCTGTAACTACACGAAATTTTGGGAAAGTCCCAACATTAAAGACTTTGTGACTACTCAGCCTTAAAGACTGGCAGTTAACACATCTATGAGGCCAACTCTCAGGGATTAGAAGCCTTCTTCCTCCATCAACAACTTTCTAAGTACGGGGACTGAAATAGTACTGCCTACCACTCACGCTACTGCAGAAGGATATGGACGGGAGCCAAGGCAGTCGATTATGGACCAGTTTAGTTAAGGAGATCTGAAAATCAAATCAAAGATCTCTTGGTTCTGTCTTCTTCCTCTCTAAGGTGGAAAAAAGAGTAATACCTGTCTTATATGGTTAAGGCTTATATAAAGACACCAGAATACGCTTGAAACTGACGTTAATTGAAGATAATTATTGATTTATTCAGGTTAGAAGTCTCGATACAAGAGTTGGGATTTATCTCAAACTTATTCTATCTTTCTAAATTAAAAATATTTATTTTATTTATGTGTACACATATGTGTTAATTTGTCTGCATGTCACATGCTTGTAGATGTCTGTGGAGCCCAGAATGGGGCATCTGTAACAGACATAAGATGAGCATCCGGTGCGTTCCGGAAACTAAGCTGCAGGTACTTGTAACCACTGACCCATCTTTCCAGCCCCCTCATTCTTACTCCTTATTCTTGACATTTTACCCTAGTTTTAAGGATGAATAAATGGAACCACAGAGGATTCTAGCAGATGTGTGCCAAGGCCAGAAGTCAACCCTAGTGCTTGCAATCCCTATGGTCTAATGACCTAAGTCTCTGACAAGTAAGAAGAAATGAGATGTTCAGTTAGAGAAGCGATTGAAAATTGGCTGCATTCTAGATACTAACCCTCTCTCAGATCTGGAGCTGATGAAGACTTTTTCCCAACCTGTAGGCTGTCTCTTCATTTGAATTAAGGTGTTGTTTCCTTTACAGAAGACTTTTAGCTTCGTGAATTCTCACTTATCAATTGTTGATCTCATTTTCTGTGCTCCTGGGGTCCTACTCAGAGAGCCCTTTCCTGTGTCTTTTGAGTTGAACCATACATAGCTAGAGACAGCTGCTGGGAGAGAGACATGAAATGTTTTTTTTAAGGATGTGGTGCCTGGTAGGTTAACCATGCCCTAGTGTGGGGGTCTATTTCCAGGAGTATATAGACGGCACAAATTAGACATTTAAAACAAATAAGGAAAGGAAGATCAAGACCTGAAATTAGAGGGTGAGTGGAGAGGTAGGGAGAGGAGTGGGGAATCAAATATGATCAGGATTTATCATGTGAAATTCTCAAAATTTAATAAAAAATATTTTAAGAATTAGCAACGAAGTGAAACATGATCTGAACTCAGACAGTGAATACGAGGAAGGAAGTCAATCCCTGGTCTTGCTGAGATGTTGTATAGAAACCTGTTGCTGGTTATGGCTTGGTCTAGTCATATGTCATGCTATACGTTGGAGACAACCTCATAGTGTGAAATTAAGAACAGTCATACTCCCAAGGGTCTCGTTGTTGGGCAGGAGGGGCGGACTCTTCACCTGGCTTTTGTAAGGTGGTCACATGGAGCGGGATCAGTGTGGTTACGATTTGAATTTTTTTAATAGAATATTGGTCTGTGATTGATTTAAACAGGGGGACTGCATCTGGCTGCTGTATAAACGTGGTCTCAGCAAAGCCACCTGTCCATGAGACGCCGTGTGGAGGCATCGGCTTCTCAGCAGCAGGAGCATTAGGTTTCATTTCTCTCTGCTCCCAGCTCTAATGAGATCTGATAAAAGGTAGCTTTGGATTTTGATTCCGCCCTCCTCCCACTTTTGTGTTTTTCCTCTGGGGCATATTAATCAGTACAGACAAGCTCGGAAGGGCAAGGCAGCAGGAGGGATCTGAGCAACTGGATTGGTGTAATCAGCAGTCATGGCTTAGTGCCATATACAACACAGGCCACCATATGCTTGTGTCTTGTCCACTCTCCAAATTGATCTTTTTTTTTTTTTGTTAGAGCTTTTGGACTCTCTTATTTTACACTGACTACAGACTTGACACTTTTATTACTCTTTCCAAACAACCAATCCTGTAGCTGCTGTTTTTTCTTTTTCCTGCTTGACTACTTCTTTCTCTCTCACTACTGCTTCCTCTGTTTTTCTTTTGTCTTTTTAACTTTTGAATGTAAAAAATTTTAGCCCTGGATATTTAGCATTTTCAAAAAAGGCCAAACATGTTTCTGGGTGCTTGTTTCTTGTCATTAAAAGAAGAAATAGTCAAATGGGGCCCATACGTACATCAGACTAAAGCCTTGCCTATCAGAGAGCATAGTCAATAGAGGGAAAAGATGTGCTGTGGAACAGAGAAGAAAGTTGGCAAAGTTTATCTCTGGAGAGCTGTTAATATCATACATATATAAAGAACTTTTATAAATCAACAACAAAATAATTAGACTAGTCTTAAAATGAACAAAGGATTTTAGTAGAAGTTTACTCCAAAATGATATGTGAATGGCTATCAAGTATAGATGTCCAATATCCTCCAATAAATGCAAATCTAAATCCCAATGATGTATCACCGTACACATCGAAAGAGTTGCTGTCAACAGACAATTGCTAGTGAGGAAATAGGAAAACTGGAACCCTTGTGTAAATCTCATAGATTTGTAAAATGGTACAATTGTTAACATTCCAGAATGGATGTCTCAAAAAATTAAAGATAGCAACTGCCAGATGATCCGACAGTGTCATTCCCCTGTATGTGAAGTGGGGTGACACTGTATCTGTCTACTCTGCCAAGAGTTTCAACCCAGTGAAAATATCCATCTATGGAAGAATGGGTCTACAAACGTGGCATGGTCACATCCAACCTTAGAAAGCTAAGCACTTCTCATCATCTGCTGTAGCTTGGATGAACACTGAGATAAGCCAGGGAGCAAAATACAAGTGTTGCACGGTCCCACTCATGTAAGGTATTTTAAAGTAGACACAGAAAATAGAATAGTGGCTACAAGGATGTTAAGGGGAGGAAAAAGGAGTCATTGTTTACTGAGTGTAGATTTTCAGCTCCGTAAGACAAAACTTTGGGTCTCCATTTCACAATAGTATGGACAAACTCAACACCACTAAGCTGTAAACCTGGAAAAGTTCAGATAGTAAATTCACGCCTCATTTTTGTGCCTCCCAAACTGTGAATTTAATGATATGATGTATGTACTTTTCTTGTGTGTACTTTAGTTGAGTCTTTGAAAAAGCGATTTTTTTTTTTACTATTCGCATTCCCAATTGTGAAATTCAAAAGAATAATGTTTTCTATGAAACATGTAAATCAACAAGACATGAGCTGGGCAGTACCATAATGTGTCAGATTATGCAACATCCATAATGTGAGTCTGAAATAAGAGTTATTCAGCTCCCCAATTATTAAACACCATCATGATCTCTCAAGTGGAAATTTTCACACATGAGAATGTGAGACATTCTTTCATAAACAACAACACTGTTTGAAAATATTATATGAAATGATCAAGCCATGTGCATGAAACATAAAGGAGTTTGTATTTAGAGTTGAGTCCTGTCCCTAAAGTGTTTCGTTATGCAAATGTTGAGACCCAAGTATGAAAGTCTTCCAGCCCTAAGTATTTCAGAAAAGAAATGTTCAACTTGTGAGTATGTGTACATTAATTTCTGAGTATGTTCACTTCAATTTGTCTTTGTTCTCTCCTTTCCTTCCATTCTTTCCCCCTCACTTTCTCCCTCTCCTGCTCCTTTCAAACCTCCACTTCCTCTCTCTTCTTCTACCTCCTCCCAATCAGCTGTTACGTATTGAAAACACTCTTGCCTTCCTTTTCTCCTTCCTTAACTTCCACAGTGGAAACACAACCATGCATCCCTGAAAAAGACTAACGTTATTCTATTTGCCCTCTACCTAAATAATGTTTGATCTTTAAATACCTGAGTGAGCAATTAATTCCATCTTGCATTATAGGTGATTCTTGTCTTATACATTTGCTCAATTTTAAAGGCACAACTAAGTGTTTTTATTACTTTATATTTTGACTTGTTATTGGCCAGATTTTCCCATGCTTGGCATAATCTTTATGCTATCAGATCTCTCCTAATGCAAAAGAAATCATTTATGTGTATAGTTATCTCCTATTTTTCTTCACAGTTATTTCCTATTTTTTTTGCAAATTAAAATGTCATGGTTGAATTATCATTGACATTTGGCCTTACCCAGGAATGACCTCTGGGTTTTGATTATATTCTGTTGCATTTCTTTTGTTTTCTCTCAAGAATTCAGCAACTAATCTAACAGGTGATTGTTTTTAGGGAATTGATTTTCTGTCTTCTTCTGAGTTATGTAATTTGCTTTTGACAAGTTAGAGTTGTACAATGGTGTTTGAACATGTGTTCATTTATGCTTTATGTGACTGGAATTCATAGGGATTCTCAAATCTAGGAATTTATGACTTTCATAATTTCTGAATATTTTCCTTCAAATATTTCTTCTCCATCAATTTCCGTTTTTCATATCCCTCCCTTCTCCATGTTGATATGCCTGTCTTTAATACTTCAGTTCTCTCAATAATTTTTTAGGTTTATATGGCTCACTAATTTTTAGTTATTCTTAAGCCTTTAACTACGCTTTCATTTAATTAGATATTTTTATTTGTAAAATCTTTTTTGGGGTTATTTTGTGATTTTCCTGCTTATTTTTGTAGCACCTCCTGGCTTGTATATTTTTCCACCCTTATTTCATGCAATTCATTAAGCATGATTATTTTATGAGTTGTTACTGATCATTTCAACACTGGAAGAATACCTGTTTCTGAAATTGCTTCTTTAGCATCTGTTTCTGAAATTGCTTCTTTGTGGTTATGAGTTAGAAACACTCATTTGTCTTTACTCTGTTCCATAGAAGGGTGCCATAAAATGGGATCTGCTTTAAGTGGTACTCTTTAGACACAAAGTCAATGGCACTAGTGACAGTCCCATGTGAGGACAACCAGTATTTCAGTCATCAGCCACTGTCTTGGCTAATTTTACATCGCGTTGATGTCATCTGAAAGGAAACATCCTCGACTGAGAAAAATCACACCATTATAAGGACTTTTTAAGATCAGTAATTGATGGGGGAGGGTCCAACCCATTGAGGGTGGTACAATCCATGGGAACCTATAAGAAAGCAAGCTGCATAAGCCATGATGAGCAAGCCAGTAAGCAGTGCCCCTCCATGGCCTCTGCATCAGCTTCTACCTTCAGGTTCCTACCCTACTTGATTTCCTGCCCTTACTACTTTTGATAATAAACTATTAAATGAAACTGAGAGCAATAAGCCCTTTCCCTCACAAGTTGATTTTGGTAATAGTGTTTCATCTAGCAACAGATACCCTAACTAAAATACATTGGTACTAAGAGTCAAGTAGCAACCTAACCATGATGCTTTAGGGAAGACTGTGGACGAACTTTAGACTAGAAAAGCAGTAAGTACTCAAATCTTGTTGAGCTTTTCTGTGAGTGCATGGAAGACAAAAATGTTGAGAGTAATGAGACAATAGATGCCTGGCTTATGATTTACTCTATCAGGGACTTTTTCCTATTTTGAGTTAAGACTCTGTGGCTCTGGTTAGCTGGTGACTGAAGAATAAGCTGTGATTAACAAGATACCAGAGACACTAAAGTAACACCTTTTCTTTGTTGAGACAATGGATAGTGGTCAGGAGGATCTAAAGAATAAGCATGATTAAGAAGAGAATAGCACCACTGAGGTGAAGGCTTCTGGAAAATGTTTCTTCAGGGCCAGCACACAAAAGTTGTGTTATAAGGGTTGCCAAGGATGCACCACTTTGGCAGCCAAAGTTGGGAGGGTAGAACTAGAGAAGTGACCTTTGGAAAAGCTCAGAAGTTGGTGGGTGGATCCCAGACATTGACCATTGAATTACTTCATTTGGGAGTTTAGGCTTCCTTTTTGCAGATTGTACCTGTGCCCCAGTTCTTCTCTATTCAAGTAAGAAATTATTTAACTTGTTTTTTTTTTTTTTAATTTTACAGGAGCCCACAGTTGAGGGACTCGGAACTTTTTAAAAGAGATTTTGAAATTTTTATAAGGGCTTTGAATTTTTAAAGATACTGAATTATTAAGTGTTTAAATTTTTAAAAATTGTAGAACTTTTAAAATTTGGAATGTTTATACTCTAATGTTGATATTCATGCGTTATCTTGGAGATGAACATGAAGGGGAAAGTTATGGCTTAACAGTGATACTTGTGTCAAGCTGACAAGGGGTCAATTGCCCTGACTAGTTTTATGTCAACTAGAAACAAGATAAAGTCTCAGGAAAGTAGGGAACCTCAAGTGAGAAAATGCTTCCATAAGATCCAACATTTGGGTATTTTCTTAATTAGTGATTGAAGGGGAGGACCCAACCCATTCTAGGTGCTGCCATCCTTGGGCTGGTGGTCCTGGGTTCTTCTATAAGGAAGTAGACTGAGAAAGCCAGTAAGCAGCATCCCTCTATGGTCTGCATTAGGTTCTGCTTCCAGGTTCCTATCCAGCTTGAGTTCCTGCCCTCCCAGCTTTTGTGGATGCTGAAATGTTATATGGAACTGTGAGCAAGATAAGTCCCTTTCCTCCATAAGTTGCTTTTGGTCCTGGTGTTTCATAGCAGTAACAGGAACCTTAACCAAGACATTTAGGAAACTTTCTTAACCTTCATCCCCAGCCTGAGATGGGAGGACTAATCTTTATCTTCTTAGATAGTGCATCATCTTTTGTAGCAACTACATCTAGGATATTTTCAATCTAGTTTCTGGTATTGCTTACCCAAGGTTGGAGAGCAGACAAAGTCCCATTGAATGTGTATTGCTGGCACATAGATCAAGATCACACACACATTCTGTTTTAAATGGTTGTCTTGCTCTATGTGGTGGGAGCTGCGGCCTCTTCCCACAGCCCTGGCTCCCAGCTGCCTGGCTAGCTAAAGCCCCAAAATAACAACACACAAAAACTGTATTCTTTTAAACACTGCTTGGCCCATTATATCTAGCCTCTTCTCGGCTAACTCTCGCACCTGGACTAGCCCATTTCTAATAATGTGTGTAGCACCCCAAGGTGCGCTTACTGGGAAGATTCTAGCCTATGTCCACCCTGGGTTAGAGCTTCATCATGTCTGCCTGGGAGAGGGGAGCATGGCATCTGAGCTCACTTCCTCTTTCTCCCAACGTTCTGTTCTGTTTACTCTATCCACCTATGTTCTAAGCTATCAGGGCCAAGCAGTTTCTTTATTAATTAACCAATGACCTTCCTCCATCAGCTCTATGTAAAATAATTAAACTTACTCTATGAAATACTTCCAAAAAAAAGATCACACACACAGATCAAGGGCCCCAATACCTCAGATCCATTGGAATTGCAAAGCCTTCCCCTGGTCAGAGTTCAGATGCTGACAATGTGTACAGGAAGTATCCTCCTCAGCTTTCTCCTCCAAGATAACTACACTCTGAGACTATTCCCCTACAGTGACCCTCTGCTGATACTAGTCCTCTCCTTCAGCTGCATATAACAAAGCTGCCTCCATGTTTACCTATATAAAATTAATATGCTGAGTCTCCCAGCTTCTGGTGTATCTCCATCAGAGTACACAGCCTACCCAATCCCAGTTTTTCTGTCTAGTGTCTGTAGTTTCTTCATTTCCATTACTCTAGCCAGTTCAATCCCAAAACTTTGCTGGTGGCAACATTCAAGGCTTTGACCTCAAATGTTTTGTTGCAGGAGGGAGTTCATAGGGAGAGTTATGTCATCTCTCTCTTAACATCAATTTCTGTTTAGATCCTGGTTCTAGGACATTGATTTTACATCACCTATTCATGATTTTATCAGACTCTCTGTATGTTTACTGCGGGAAGCACCTATAGGTCTCTAGCTTGTAGTATTTCTAGTAATCAAAATTTATATTTGAACAATAATTACCAGACTCTAGAAAAATAATTTATTGACAAGCTCGGAGCAAGTAACTAATATTGCTATTTCTCTATTTTGGTGTGTTTATAGCCATTTTAGTACAAAACACTTTCATTGTAGTAGTAAAATTCATATATTTGAAAAGTAACTTATGCTTTAAATATTTTGTTTTAAAAGTAAGCTATCACAATTTGTGAATATAGTTTTCTGTGGAAATATTTAGAACTTTCTTTCTTCATTTAGACCTTTGTTCTCATTGGAGCAGATCTCTGTGTGAAATGAGGTTACAATACAATTTTCCATAGAAATACTTAGTTGTTAGGCTCCAGTTACTTAATAATCCATTACCTCTTATTTTTTCATAATTTTCCAATATGCAGAATCTATAGAGATCTGGTTTATGATTAAATGTATCTAGTGGTAATTCTTTCAAGCTTGTATTTCTTCCTGTATTAACATTATACCTTACAATTTTATTGGAAAACTGTCTTTGAAGTTGAATTAGCATAGCTCTTATGAAATTCTATAATGACTTAAAAGTTCTTTGTAGAGTTACTAGAGTTTACAATGTCTTTGAGCTCTGATGCGTCTCTCTTGTTTCTCTTATCATGCTTATGGGCATGTTATATTATGTTATGGGCATGGAGCAAGCAGGAGTCTTCGAGCTGAAGCTGATGGGAGGGTTGAAGCTTCCTAAGTTCCTGAAAGCCCTTTTGCTTCTTTATCTGTGCTGGAGAAATGACTTCAACACACTTCACTCTGTATTCACTTGACTATTCATGAAGGCACGTATTATCTTTCATATGTATATTAGCGATTTATAATTACTTTTTACTGATTGTCTATTCAAGTTTGTTGTTCCCTCTCTTGTATTTATATCTGCAACTTAATCTCTGTATTAATTACATAAACCACTTTTATGTTAAATATGTTAACAGTCAATCATGTTTGAGGTGATAATATTCTCTAGGTATTTGCTTTGGGGTATACATTTCCAATTGTACTTTGGGCTTTTAAATTTGCATTTAATGTTTCTCTAAAGAACATCTTCCATCTCCAGGCTTGTGGCTTGTATAACTTTTGTTTTGTTTTTATAGGTATTGCATCTATAAAAGGTGTACAATGTGTGTGCCAGTGTGAATATATGTGTATACACGTGTGAGTACATGTGCATTCTTCATGTCTATATTCATGTGTGCATGTGTGTATACGCATGTGCATATGTGTACATGTGTGAGCGCATGTGTACATGTGTGTTGTTGCCTGAATGTAAAATGTCTTCATCAGTTTCAGGTGTTAAACTTTTGGTCCCCAACTGGTGGCTGAAACTTTAGGAGTTGGAGCCTAGCTGGAAAGTATAGGTTCAGAGGTGAGGCTTACAACGTTATTCTGGTTCCAACTTCAAGGCACTCTCTCTCTCTCCTGTCCATGGTGAGGTCAGCAGTCTCTACCATATATTCCCATTCCCGTGATGCTCTGCTTTTTCATGAGCCCAGAACAATGGACTGAAAAGTCTGAAGGATTGAACCAAAGTAAGTCCTTTCTTCCTTAAATTGTTAGTGTCAGGTGATTATTAATCACCAACTAGAACATTAATGCAATTAGCGATATTCTCTGATCATAGTTTGTTTGAAAAGATTTTAGTTTTTAATACACTGAATGTCAATTTTTTTAGCTCTTTTTCTTGTTATTTTTGGTATTGTTTGGTTATTTATTTGAGAGATGGTGTCACTATGTGACTCTGTTTGGCCTAGAACTCATTGGGTAAATTAGACTGCCATTGAACTTATGAGGATTCTCCTGCCTTAACCTTCCAAGCCCCCAACACACACACACACACACACACACACACACACACACACACGCACATGCCCCACATGAACTGGGGTTATAGGTATGTATCTCCATACTCAACTAAATATTTTCATTTAAAATTGCTCAGAGAAGGAAAATATTAAAAAAGAATGATAAGATTGAGAATTTATGTAAAGAGGAAGGTTGTAGAGATGGCTCAGTGGTTAAGAGTGCCTAGTTCTCTCTCAGAGGACTCGGGTTCAATTCCCAAGGCAGCTCACAACGTCTGTAACTTCAGTTCCGGGGAAGCCAATGCTCTAGTCTATCCTCCTGAGCACCTGCGTGCATGTGCTACCCTTAGATACACGAAGGCACACACACACACTAAATAAATAAGTAAATATTTTTGAAAAGAATTTGTGTAAAGATGGAACTCAATAATAAAGCACTTTTCTAGCATACGCTGCCAGCTGTCTCCAGTACTGCAAAAAAAAGTTTACGTGAAGACATATATGACATATAATTTGTATCAATTCAATATGCCAATTTATTTTGCCCAAATTGCTACAGCAATAACTGAGAGTATTTTAACATATAAATGAAAGTTCAGGAACAAAGGTACCCACTTCCTCATTATTTTCTTTTGAAAAGAAATTACAAGTGTAAGATAAACTGACTTTAATTGCAAAGGAAAATGTCAGGAGTGACATTTCCACATTTCGGCATACTAATGAGCCCAGCTCAAAGAAATGTGTAAAACCAACCAGGCGAATGTCATCCGTTTCTTCAGGACCTCACTGGCAGAGGAATAAACAATTAATATGTTAAAATGATTCACTGCTAACGTATCATTATGGGCCATAAATATCAGCCTGACCACGTTGATTGGACCTCGACAGGGATGGGCAACGACTCCCATTTAGTGAGCAGTATGACAAGCGAATGAAAACATTCCAGAACGTTCTGCAAGTGGGAGTAGGGGTGCGCATATGAGAAGACAGCACAGTTGACAGTTGAGGGCTGAGCCAGCAAATCAGTAATTAGACCTTCAGACCCGTTCCCTGTGCTTCATGTTTCTGATACATCTCACCATGACTCTTATTGTGGCAATCATCCTCTCGAATCAGGGCTAGCTCAGAGAATGTCGCTGAGGCTCTGTGAGACTTGGTGCCTCAGAAAAGGTGGAAGACTTTCGTTGCAGTTAATTAAACCACAACTTGATCTTGAACCCTCGCTCTATGGATCTTACCTTCTACAATCCATCATGTCAATAGAGTTCATTCAATGCTTTCTAAAACAGTTTCGTGAATTAAAACTCTGTGGGTTTTCCATATGAAAGTTCAAAGGAAAAAAAAAGCCCGCAGGTTGCCTTTGAAGTTGTTATTGATTTCCACTTCATACTCCAACAAGTATCAGGTTAGGAGTTTTCATGCAAGTATAACAAACAACTGTTAGTAATAGGGAGAGGCGTGCGTGCTTCTAGAATGCTACCTGACATGGACGGGGCGATTATAAACAAGCTAGTCTCAAGTCCAACCTTCTCCTTTAGTAAACAACGATGAAGCCTCACTAACACCTTGTCTTCCCTGGAAACTGTCCTCCGCATCACAGTCTTTTAAATAATTCATCCTTTCATTTATTTAAGAGCATGCTGTGAGCTCTGGGCCTCACAGAATGCTGAAGATAGTCTGAAGCAGAAAGCATGGCCGCTTGCAGAAAACTTAGAGGCGGTCACAAATCAAGTAATGGAAATCGTGAGTATGCAATTACAGTGCAAACCAATGCCTTAAAACAGAGACGAAGTTCCTAAGAACAGAGCAACCAGGGAGTTTGGAACTTGGGAAACAAGGGTAAGAGTCAGGGGAGGCTGGGCCTTGGGGACC
The DNA here is from genome assembly GCF_014885135.2 of Alexandromys fortis. Lineage (NCBI taxonomy): Eukaryota > Metazoa > Chordata > Mammalia > Rodentia > Cricetidae > Alexandromys > Alexandromys fortis. The sequence continues at coordinate 4,395,971 of NW_026067901.1, forward strand.
AAGGGAGAGAGCCAGGGAGGCTGGGCCTTAGGAACAAAGGGGGAAGAGTCAGGGAGGCTGGAGCCTGGGGACCGAGGGAGAATTCCTTTGTATAATAACCCTTGAGCTGAAGTAATGTGGCAGAGATGGCTAAGAACAAATATTCTAACTATTACAGTAGGGGCAGAAAGTGAGTTCACAAGATCTTTGACCAGAGGGATCCTCAGGATGCGAATTCCCACTCGCATGGACCATGGGAGCCTGAGGACACTAGAACCCACTCAAATTGACCAGAGGGAGCCTGAGAACACTAGTTCCCACTCCCATGGATTAGAGGGAGCCTCAGGATGAGAGTTCCCACTCCCATGGACCAGAGGGAGCCTCAGGACACAAGTTCCTACTCCCATGAACCTTAGGAGCCTGAGGACACTAGCTCCCATTCCCATGGACCAGAGGGAGGCTAAGGACACGAGCTCCTACTCCCATGAACCAGAGGGAGCCTGAGGACACTAGTTCCCACTCCCACTCCCACCCTTGACCTTTAGCATACTTTCACTTACAGGCTTCCACTAAACCCATTATGTCCCAAAGGCTCCTAAAGTGATGGCAATTTTCTCTCCTGCTCCTTTGACTCTGAAACCTGCATTGTGTCATTGTCTGTCCAGCACTGTTGTCTGTCTAGCACTGCACTTTGCCTAAGTCCACTCCTGTCCTTAGCACTGAACATCTCTAGTCTTGCTTTCCAGCTCAACCCCCTACTTTTCTTGCAGGGGTCAGTGGCCCACACGGTCATGCCTTGAAGATCCAGGTCGTATCATTCTCTCCAGTCATATGTCTAGGCGATCTCAGTGTCTGTGGAGAGTGTTTATGATGTCTGGCCTTCCAGTGTTATGGCATCCTCACTCGGAGACTGAGGGAGACTTCACTTCACCTTGGTATTCACAGCTGGAGACTTGCCTCAGTCTTGTCATTGATGATAACTGAAGCTACTCCATAATCTCAGTCATAAACACCTCATCTGCAGGCCACTAGCATTGCTCCTTCCTGCTCGATCTACTTCCAAATGTCTACCATTCCTCAACCCTGCAAAGAGCTCCGGTTGCTTTTTCTTGTCTTGTTGACTGTCCTACGTGTGCTTTGTGCACACATCATAGCTTATGCTGACTTTGTAATAAAGAATGAAGAGACAGTGTGGTGGCTCTCAGTGGGCATAGGAGGTTGCTGCCAAGGCTGACGACCTGAGTTCAATTCCCAGGACTATATAGTGGAAAGAAAAAGCAAGGTCATAGAAGTAGTCACATGACCCCAACATGCATTCTATGGCACATGCCTGCTCCCCACAACACAATAAATAAATGTGATAAAATATTTTGGCAAAAAATCAAGACTATAAACCTACATTCTATATAGAACTATTTTACCTGAATTCAAAAAAGACAATACAACCATAATTATAAAATATGTAATATAAAATGGCAATGTATATTTATAAGTATGCTGTGCTCAAATTAAACTTCTACCTACATTAAAATCCACTGAACCATATTTTATTTGGAAATAAAGATTCAAAGGAAACAAGTAAGTCATTCAACAAAAAAGCAGAAAAAATACAGGCAGTCGGAATTTAAAGAAATAAAGAAAGAAAATAAAATATGAACCCAAAGAAAAAAAAGTAGAAAGCAAAACAATGAAAGGCAAATGAAAAGAGGAGACTGATAAATCCAAATGCGGATTCCATGAAAAATTTAATGAGATAGACTTCAGACAAAACTATAAAAAGTTAAGGTAAGCCGCACGAAGTACTCAGTGGTGGTCTTTACTTCAATAGCAAATATGAAATACGTTTCACCCATATGAAAAATAGCATGTAACTCTTATGATAAAGTTAGTAGTATCCTCATAAGAAGAAACACAGAACATCATCCCACTCTCCCTGCCCCCCAACTGCATTCAAGGAAGACATAGTTTTCTGAAACTCAGAAGGAGGAGGTTTCTCTCCTGACCCTAATGATATTAGCCACGTTACCCTACTCAGACTCTTTCATGGCTGACTCTGGAATTTTGCGAAGTTAACTTATATTGATTATCCCCAATGCTATGCCGCTTTGTCACAGCAAAGACAAACACAGGTTGAAACTGGTAGTGTAAGACCCAGGGCAGGGGCTGGCAGCAGGGTAGAATGTATCACAGCTGCACTGGGTAGGACATCACAGCTAGAGTCAGAAAGATGAGTGGTCGGACGCGAACTGAAATATGTTCCTACTCACCTGTATGGTGGAAGCAAAAGCTCATACCTCGTGAGGACCAGAGAGGACAGGCATGGTGCCGGGCACTTGTCAGGCACAGTAAGCATCTAACTAAGGACGGTTGTAATCTTATTAGTAACAACGTACTCTAATTTCCTTATTTGGAGCATGGCAGCTCGAGTCATGGAGGTGTAATGGTTGGGAGAGATGCCTGAAGGATGGAGAAATCACGTGGGATGAGAAAGGAGAAGTAGAATTAATCAGCTCCCTAAAATGTAAAGACGTGTCTGAAAGAACATTTCAAAATGTTAAAACCAGTGCTCGCTTCGGCAGCACATATACAAAATGTTAAAACCACATAGCTACACTCTGAAATGGGTCTACTATCTAAATTCAAGACTTCTAAAGCAAAGAGAAGTATGGCTATATCCACCATCCTGGAGACAGTGGATCTCAATGACCATGCTTTATACGATTCTGCCCCCAAACTTTCTTTCAGGGACCTGAAAAATGTTACTTGAAGCTAGTTTCCCGGTCCAGTCTCTTCTAAGCTGTTTAAATTCCAGTCCTGACAGAAAGCCAGACACTCCTCTCACCTTAACTGCCTCTGTGTACCAGGCCTAACCTCTGCAGTCAAGGAAAATAGCGGCAGATATCTTAATTACCGCTGTCTGGCAGAAGAGGCACACACCTGTTGACAGATGAGCTTGACGCAATTTCTACAACAGAAAAGTTAAAGATAAGACATGATTCTTATTGCAGCACCAATTAAGAGAAGCAATCAGAGGAAAGGCAGAGATCCCAATTTTATGGCGGTTGCTTTGTTTGGTTAGTGGTGTGGGGATTTAAACCCAAGACATCACAGGTAGTAAGCCAAGTGCTCCATGACTGAGTCGCAACCCCAGCCCCGACAGGATACTTTCTGAGCGAGTACAGGTACACAATGTCATTCTTCCTGACGGACGTGAGGCCACCATCTACTCACAAGTTTCTGGGAAAGAAAATCCCACAGCAATATGTCAGAAGTTATCATGACAAGTCCTAGCTTTTGAATAATACCCAAATCATGTGTACTTAAGGGAGATGCTAGACTTCGTCAACCCTGGCAAGGGAGAAACATTGATAAGTCTATTCGTAAGTGAACACACATTGTAAACAGGCAGGTCAGCTTGGCAGGGGTATCCTGTAAAATGTCTTAATAAATATACAACTCGAGAGTAAGCTTTGATGGCTCTTCTAGGTGTGATTGAGTTCTGACTGCCTTCAAGGCTTTGGGCTTGGAGGGAACAAATAGCATCCGAATCAGGAGAGTTCTCGAACTCCCTGAGCTCAGCCCAAGTATTTCTCTTTCTGCTCTTACTTGATTTTCCCATAGGCAGACTTGGCCAGCTCTTCCTAAAGTGCTCGTCTTTGGCAGTGATTCATCTCAGATGTTCTTTCTGCATACTTTAACTTGCCAGTTGTTCTTTTCACTACCATGTGTCAACAGGTTTCTTTGAATTCTACTGCGTTTCCCAGTCCCAGGACAACCATATCTTCCTGCTGGGAAAAATGACCTCAGAGTGAGAGTAAGCTAGCCAATATCGACCATACTTGTTCCATAGTGGACTTAGACCTCTGTGAAACTCCACTCCTCAGAGAGGAGAGCCTCATGCCACTGAATCTTCTGTTTCTCAGATAAACCTGTTCTTTCTTGTTAAAACCAACCAACCATTCTTCTGAAGTGGGAGCATGCCAAACCCTTCACAAACACCATTGTCCCAAAGTGGTAGTATATACCAGTTAGAAGCCCTCGTTGCCAGACTGTAGAGCTGGGTGTCTGGAAGCTGCCTTTGTGTATTGAAGACAGCACACTCGGTCTACTGGTTCACCTTCCTCCTCCTTAAGCACCCCTGTCCTACCCTGTTTGAGAAAATGAAGGAACCCTGTAAAAATCCTTTTCTTACAGCAATGATATGCTGTTGTTCTCTTTAGAAGGAACGACACATTACTTACATGTGAATATATAGTTTTTACCAAAGTTCGATGGAGTAATGAAGAGTGAGCCTTGAAAGATTAAGCACCCATCAAAGATACGAGGCAAGACTCTTGCTATGGTTCAGCCAGCAACTACTTAATGCAAAGTACCCAAGGCTGTGTCAACACAAGGTGAGAACAACTGGTTGGAATTAGAAAAGATAAACATGAACATGATTCTGTGTGGTCGCATTTCAGGTAGATGTGTCTCGTTTTTAACCAACCGTTTGTTAAATGGCAGGTTAACGTGGCACTTTCTGACATGGAGCTCTTTGGTTTCTCAAACTTGCTACCCAGCAAGGGTCTTATAATGCTACTTATATGCAAGCGACAAATACAACTAAGGGCCATAGATGTGGGTGGGTCTTGTTTCCCCACGCCCAGGACCAAAGACTAGTTCAGCTCCGCCCAGGTTTGTCTCTTCCATCCTAACTGTGCATGGTAAATGAGGAACGCTCGATGCAATGGTTGGGGTTGACGTTAGAGAGCAGAGCTCTTCAAACTGGCTTTCCCTTCGCTGGGATGAGGGACGTTTGCATTCATCTCATTTCTATGCCAGCTGGACATCAGCAGATAGACAAAACCACGCGGTTCCCCGTGTGGCTGTGCAGTCTTGTGCAGAGGTCTCCGCTTCTAACTGCAAGCATGGTGATCAGGACTGTGGGGAATCTGATCTCGCCTTCATAGGCTTGCTAAATGCTCTCTTTCCCACAGCTATCAGGTCGGGTGCTGTTGAAGAACGTATCAGAGGATTTTCACTTTTTAACTTTGTTGAAATCACATACCAAGTCAAACTTAATTAGTTACATTCAAGAGGCGGACGGTATAGTATTCGATAATAAAGTATGAATTCCTTTCCTTAATTGAGTAATGTATTTCACATGACCTCTTTTGCAAATTTCAAAATGGATTTTTCTCAAGCAGGTCTGTACGTTATTTGGATGCAGGCCCAAACAGGTTAAAACTGATTTAATACTTTCCTCTAAGGAATTATGGAAATGAAAGCGAGTCTGCACTGAGCCGCTTATGTTAATGCCTGCTCCGACACAAATTAGATCTGCATCTGGGATAAAGGGGTGGCAAAGAACTCTTCCAACAACTTCTCCAAATATAACCTGTTAGGATCATATTTAAATAAATTATTTCAAACTGGGTGAACTTAATGGCCATTATTAGCTTGTTGAAAGTCATTGATAACATTAACTAGATGCCTCATAGACATGTCAGCTTTCCTCTCAGGAGGAGCTGTAAGCATGGATGTTAGAATGAGGAAGAGAGAGAGAGAGAGAGTGAGAGAGTGTGTGTATAAATATACATACAATACACACATACACACACATATACACACACACATATTTAAACTGGGCAAATATCTCTGTGGCACATGTATTGGGATTACTGTACCCTGGTGTAGCATACATGTTAGCAATTGATTCATGGCTTCTCAGTCTTCTTCGATAAAGTCTCTAGTGGTGAGGTGAGCCATATTTATAATCCTTCTTTAGCATTAGTCTTTCATTATTCTAATAAGAAAGTAAAGTCCCTAAGATTTTCCCCAAGACTCATTTAACTCACAGAGTCAGTGAATATCCTTACAAACACCTGTGCTATACCAGCCAGTCAGATGTTTTCTTCACTGTGTTTATCGCCTATCGTGAAAGAAAAGTCTAGGATACATAATGTGCTGGAGAGAAAAAAATAGATTAAATTTAAAAAACCTGTCCTCCATTGTTTTAAATTTGGTGCCTGCTTAGGAGTGATTGCCTGGAACCCTCTGGGAGCACAAATCAGTACCCACTCAGGTGGGTTGTATAAAATGGTATTATCTCCACAAACCCACGACACACTTCCCTTCCACTCACTCCAAGTTCATTTCTAGAATGTCTATGACATCCCATACAGTACAAATCTCATCTGTACAAACTGTTGCTCTGCTGTTCTACTCCAGTGAATAGTGAGAAGAGTAAAAAGTCTTCATGTGTTCAATGAAGACACCACTAGGGAGTATTTTCAATCTAAAACAAACAAATAAATAAAAAATTCAGTGGCTAGAGGCTGCAAATTAAACTGACAAGATATCAACATGGAAAAGTGCTGTGGGACGGTGGTCTGTACCCTGTCACTTGTATCTTAAATAAACGCGGATTGGCCAATAGTCAGGCAGGAAGTATAGGTGGGGCGACCAGGCAGAAAGTAGAGGTGGGGCAATGAGAATTCTAGGAAGAAGAAAGTTTCAGTCTGCAATTGTGACCCAGCTGCAGAGGAAGCAAGATATCAAGATGAGACTGCCTCCCCAGAAATGATACCCAAGCCACGTGGCTAACACAGACAAGAATTATGGCCTAATGTAAGTTATAAGAGTTAATAAGAAGCCTGAGCTAATAGGCCAAGCAGTTTATAATTAATGCAGACCTCTGTATGCTTCTTAGGATTGAACAACTGCAGGACAGGGTAGAACAAAAACCTTAGTCAGCAGAAAGGGGACAATGTCTATAGACAATGGCTTTTTTGTTGTTTTTATTGTTGTTGTTTTGTTTGTTTGTTTGTTTGTTTGTTTGTTTTTGAGACAGGGTTTCTCTGTAGCTTTGGAGCCTGTCCTGGAACTCTGTCTGTAGACCAGACTGGTCTTGAACTCACAGAGATCCATCTGCCTCTGCCTCCTGGGTGCTGGGATTAAAGGCATACTCCATCACTGTCTGACTGGCAATGGCACTTTTATGTACACCTGGTGCTATGCAGTCAAAGATGTAAACTCAGAGGAGCACTTAGATCCTGGGGTGTACAAACCATTTTTGAACAAAGGTGATCACTTCTGAAAGGATTGGATCAATAATGGGTTTTTGGCTTCTAGGGATGATAAATTTTCAGAAAGTGACCAGGAAGTATACAAAGGGACTTGTGGAAGATGCAGCTCATTGTAAGGTTTGTGTAGGGTCTTCCTGGGACTTCCATTATGGTTCTAGAATTCCTCCCTTCTTGCTGGGGTGAAGACCCCTCTTACACAGGACACTTATGTCCTGTTTTTAGGCATATACAAGAATAACAAAGGATTTTGTTTTCTGAATCTGTTGTTTCCCAATTGGCTTTGTCTCAAAATGATTTTACGTTAAAGCTATTTGGGGTGGCAAATCTAAATTGTCCTCATCCTCCTGGGAGAGGTGTGTTCAACTATGTTCAACTACAGTATCACATTGGTTATGCAACGAATGGAAGGGAACTCGTCCAGACATGTTCAATGCCTCCACGCCCAATTTAATCTCCAGTATTCTTGCTTTATTACAGTAATCACAGTCTTTAAATTATCTAATACGTACTGCCTGTTTAGTTTCTAGATAGCAGTCACCTGTTTGTCAACACCTCGGGCATGCCCTCTGTGGACCCATGGGATCAATTTATGCTTTCAGATGGATGATTTATTTCTACTTTTCTGCACTAATCTGTACCATCTACACATGCCTCTAAAAATCTCAGTGAAGTAGAAAAACCATACCCTTAGAGAGATGTACATTTTGAAACCCATCCTTTTTCGGCAAGTCAGAAGCCATACCTTCTTCAGCTGCACCATTGTGAGTACCAAGTTACAGACTATCTAGTCACCAGGACAGAGTTGACATAGTAAATGGCAGTTTAGTGATGACAATGATGACCCTGCTTACAAGTGAAGTATTCCTTAGTTTTATACAGTCCTTTCTTGAAGAGCTTATTATTTTTTTATACATTTTTTTCTTTTTTCTAACTTCTTCCCTCTTTTACACAGATTAAGCACAATCATACTTGATCAGAAATATTAATTTATCTGTAAAGGATAAACATGCCTTAGACCAGTGGTTCTCAGTCTTCCTAATGCTGTGACCCATTAATATGGTTCCTCATGTTGTAATGACCCCTCAACCATAAAATCATTCTCATTACAACTTCATAACTGTAATTTTGTTCCTGCCATGAATGATAAGGTAAATATTTGTGTTTTCTGATTATCTTAGGTGACCCTGGTGAAAATGTCATTCATTTCCCCCACCAAGGGATTGAAACCCACAGGTTGTGAACCACTGCCTTAGAGTGACTTCACAGACACCATTGTTTGCCAATATGTAGCATTTTCAAGTTTCATTTAGTATTTTCACTTTGATACCCACGTCTCTCAGGCATCAGACTGTAACAGGTAGCCCATGGGAATCAGTCTGAAATGCTCTACTGATCTTTAGAACAGTCTTTAAAGCGGCTTCTTTACTCACATGATGAATTTCTTTGGCTGAGCAACTACGTGGTATAGCATGTGTTTGACTCAGAGCCAAATACTTTGGAGTGGGTGAATGAATCCATATTGACTAGGGTGTAGGTTGGGTAAGGGGTTAAATCTCCAGTGACTTTAATCTAGGCTCAGTGACTACTTGGAACTGACAGAGACAAAGAAATGGAAGTTAACTAATTTGGGATTGAATAGAAGACAATTAATCCTCTCCCCTTTGGAATACAAATAACCAATATAATATTCTACCACTGGATGCATTTAAACAAAAAAGATTCATTTTTTTTTAAATGAAAAGCCAAAGTGCTAGATGATTCATATTTCTAGGAAACTACTCCTATGGGAACTTCCATCTCTGAATAAAGCATTCTTCTTCAAAAGTATGTTTTTAATAATAAGGAAAATGGGTAAATTTATGATGTTTATGGTGAGTGGATCTCCAGGGATTTTTTTCTTTTATGGTATTTATATGGCCCACCCTAGGCATACATAGAGAAAGCCCATCTCTACTCTTCCATATGTAAAATCCATCAATCTCATCTGCAAGCAAGATAGATGGCATCATTCTATTACTGAGATTTCAGGTAGGGTGGCTGGGAACTTCCCTACCCTGGGCACTGGAAATGAAAGCACACCAGTAGATCTTCATCTTTTTGACAGCCATTAATTTTCCTAATGCAGAAAGCCATGTTCTGGGAAAGAAGTATTTATTATGTTGGGTTATTTTTAGGAAACGAGATTTGGGAGAATGAAAAAAGCTTGCCACACATTAGCAGAAGACATTTCTAACACACACACACACATGTGTGTGTGTGGTATGTGTGTGCAAATGTATATATGCATATACACACATATTAAGTAAATGACTATATATGGTCAAATCATTAAAAACAAGATGAGCTATCTACTACAAAATAGACAAATGACAAAACATAACAGGAAATCCTCCAAATGATTAACCTTGTTTCTAAGTAAATAACTGAGTCTCAAAACAAAGGCCAATAATGACTCTGAAGTTATAGAAATATCTAGGAAAAGACAAGTTAAAATTAATAGAACATTCTTTTCAACACAACTCAGTTTGCAGAGACAGAAAACTATGATAATTTATGATGAAAAATTCAAATCAATAGAGACAGGTCCAAAAATTACCTAGGTGATAACAATAATATTAAAAAAGTGTTAGAACTGTGTACTGTATGTTGATGGTTAGATGAAAACACGAGCCTAATAAAGGCCTTAATGTAAGGCCTGAAACCTAGAAATGTCAAGGTTTAGACAAGGGCTTTCTGAAAAAAAAAAAAAAACAATAGAACAGAAGACAATCCAACGAATTGACAATGTGCTTATATTAATTTAAAAAGCTTGTGCACAGAGGAGGAAATGATCAGCAGAGTGAAGTCATAGACTACAGATGAAAAATTACCTGTCATTTATACATGAGACAGGGATTAATATGTACAATATATGAATAACTTCAAAACTGAAATACCCAAACTCCTATTTAACTAATAAACGGACTAGTAAACTAAATAGATAGCTCGCAAAAGAAAACACATACACAGCTAGTAAATACTTGTTCTGCTGCTCCTAGATGTATCTGCAGCAACCTGAGGTTCATATAACACAGAGATAGTTGTTGCTTACTGCTCCTCTGTTCTAAGACACAAAACCATCTTACATTCCCATCAGCAAATGGAGCACAATTTCTAATTTGTCTTAATAATAATAACTCCGAGTCAGATATTAGGGGGTGAAAGATGAAAGATTAGAAAAGCAGAACCACTAGTACTTACCTCTATGAATCCTCAGACTGAATGCCATGAGTTTATGTCTCCTCCCGCCTTATATTCCTCTCTCTGCCCAGCCATATCCCTTCCTGTCTCCACCTCCCTAGTGCTAAGATTAAAGGTGTGTGACTCCAAAGTACTGGGATTAAAAGTGAGAGCCACCTCTGCCTGCCTCTGGATCTCTTTGAGACCTGATCAATCTAGTGTAGGCCAGGGTGGCCTTGAACTCACAGAGATCAATCCACTTCTGACTCCCAAGTGCTGGATTAAAGGTGTGTGCCACCACTGCCAGGCCTCTATGGCTAGCTCCGCACCAGTATAGGTGTTGTCTTCAGCAACAGGACCTTCTCACCAGTTTGTGCAAAGTGACCAGTAGCTTGGGCTGTTTGGGGGTTTCCATGGGGTCCATTTGACCAACAACTTGATTAGATGTAATCTCTTCCCAGTACTGGAAGGTTCACTGGGTGATGAGAGATGTCAAGTTGGAGTTCCATCTTCCCCGTTATTTGTCAATTTCATTTAGATCACCTTTATACATATATATATGTATATATATATATATTAGGAAGCTTTACTATATTAGATTCCCATATGACCCCTCAAATGGTCCTTAGTTTCAACTGTCCTTCCCCAGATCCCCTTTCTTTCCCCCTCTGTACTCCCAATGGCTATTCAGTTTGCCCATTCCAATTACCCGCTACCCTCATCTATCCATAACTATCTATGCTTTTTTCTCTTCCTAGGGTGATCCATCCTTCCCACCTAGTCTCTCACTCTATTCTCAACCTCTGTAGTAAAATGGATTATTGCTTAGTTATCAAAGAATCAACAGGTTAATAAGTAAACGCATGTCTTATATTTCTTCCTGCACCTGGGTTACTTTCAAAGGAAGATTTTTTTACTAGGTTCATCCATTTACCTGGAAATTCTATTATTTCGTTTTTTTAAGTAGCTGAGTATTAGTCCATTGTGAATATGTACCACATTTTCTTTATCCGCCCATCTGTTGATATGCTGCTAGACTTTTCAATTGCTTGTGATTATGAATGAGGCAGCAATGAATATGGTTGAGCAAGTGTCTCTATGATAAGATGAAGCATCCTTTGGGTGGAAGCCCAAGAGTAGGATGGTTGATCCTAAGGTCGATCAACTCCCAACTTCCTGAAGATGCACCACACTGATTTCCACAGTGGCTGTGTGAGTCTGTACTCACATAAACGACGGATGGTTTCCCCCTACCCTCATTGTTACCAGCATAAGCCACCCTTCGCTTTATTGATCTTGGCTATTTGAGTGGTATATGATGAAATCTCAAAGTAGTTTGTTTAAAGATTTATTTATTTTTATGTGCACCGATTTTTTTTTTTTTTGCCTGCACTTACGTCTCTGCCAGGGTGCCAGATCCTCTGGAACTGAAATGGCAGACAGTTGTGAGCTACCATGTAGGTACTGGGAATTGAACCTGGGTCCCCTGGAAGAGCAGCTGGTGCTCTTAAACACTGAGCCATCTCTCCAGCTCCTCAAAGTAGTTTTGATTTGCATTTCTCTGGTGATCAGGGTTACTGAACATTTCTTTAAGTGCTTCTTAGTCATCTGTGCAGTAAAATACAAGGACACAATTTTAAAAAAAATAAAATCAGTAGTGCTCCTATATACAAATGGCAAACAGACTGATAAAGAATTTGGTGGAAACAATATGTTTAACAACAGCCTCAAAAATAGCTTGGAGTAACTCTAGCCAGGCAAGTAAGAGATTTATATGATAATAACTATAAGATATTGAATAAATAAATAGAAGAAGGTATCAGGAGATGGAAAGATTTCCCATGCTCGTGGATCAGTGGGATTAATTTAGTAAAAATAATCCTCCTACCAAAAGCAATACACAGATTCAATGCACTTCTCATCAAAATTCCAACAAAATTCTTCACAGAACTTGAAAGGACAATTTTCAGTTTCACAGAAACACAAAAACCCAAGAGAGCTGAAACGATCCTGAAAAATAAAAGATCTGCTGGATATTTCATCACTATCCCCGTTCTCAATTTGTACTATAAAACTATAGTAATAAAAAACAGCATGGGATTGGCACAAAAACAGACACGTTGATCAATGGAATTGAATTGAAGACCCAGAAATAAGTCTATATAACCTAGCAAACCTGATTTTTATAAAGAATATAGAAACACACACTGGAAAACAGACAGCATCTTCAACAAATGGTGCTGGTCAAACGGAATGACTGCGTGTAGAAGAATGCAGAACATGCTTGTCACCCTGAACAAAACTTAACCCCTACCAGATCAAGAACTTATCCTCATTTGTGTTACTATTTCTGTGCTGAAACATCCACCATCAAAAGCAACTTGGGAAAAAAAGAGTTTATTTGGCTTATGCTTCCACATCACTGTTCATCATTGGACGAAATCAGGATAGGAACTCAGACAGCACAGGAGCTTGGAGTAGGAGTTGATGCAGAGGCCATGGAGGAGTGCTGCTTAGTGGCCTGTTCTACCTTGCTTGCTCAACCTGCTTTCTTATAGATTCCAGAACCAATAGTCCAGGGATAGGTAGACCATTCACAATGGGATGGGTCCTCCCACATCAATCATTAATTAAGAAAATGCTTTATAGACTTGCCTACAACCCGATCTTAAGGAGGCATCTTCTCAGTGGAGGTTCCCTTCTCTCCAGTGACTCTCACCTGTGTCAAATTGACATAGAACTCGCCAGCAAAACTGACCACTTGTCAACTTGGCACACAAACTCATAACTGCTTATCCATAACCTAAGATCACGCATTAATAAAGAATCACAATACAAAACATTGTATGAACTTAAAAAGTCGTACAACTGTCCAAACTCAAACACTTTAAAAGTCATCTCTTTAAAAATAACCAGCCTCTTTTCAAATCTGAAGTCTCTGTGAAACTCTGAAATGCCTTTCCTTAAAAAAAAAAAAAAAAAAGTTAGAGTCTCTCAACTGTGGGTTCCTATAGAGTCAAAAATAAATGAAGTATTTATAATGTCTTACTTGAAGAAGCAAGGACCAGGGCATAGCCACAGTCAGATCAAAGCAAAACGAAACTCTAACAGTGTAAGTTACTCAAATATTCACTCTCTGGGACTCACTCATGATCTTCTGGGTTCTCCCAAAGGGCTTGGGTACTTCTAGGGCTCTGCCCTCTGCACCACGCAAGTTTTGTCTTCTAAGCTCAGGCTGCTGCACTCCACGACTGCTGACCTTGAAACAAAGCCAGATACACTGAGTCTCGTAAGATGGAAAGTAGGAAACAGTCTTGAACTCATCGACACAGGGCGTGGCTTTCTGAACCATTAGCACAGGCAATAAGAAAAACAAAATAAACAAGACCACATGAAACTGAAAATCTTCATGGCCAGCGGCACCAGGATTCTGACAAAGCAGGAGGCTACAAAATGGGAGACTTTTTTGTTTGCTTGTTTTGTTTTTAACCAACTACACAGCTAATAGAGGATTGGTATCTAAACTATATAAAGAACTTAAAAGCCTAGACATCAAGAAAATGAACAACCCAGTTAAAAAATGGGTCATAGATGTAAACTAAGAACTCTCAAAAGAGAAAAGACAAATGACTAAGAACCACTTCTTTGTCACTGATAATTGAGGCCTAAACAGCGGTGAGGTAATACCTTAAGTGTAAGTCCTTCATAGTGGCTAAGGCGGCACGTAGACGCCACCTGCATCAATCGGTTCAGCTTGGGATGCTGCATGCTTGTGACTCCATGTCCCAGCAGGTATGGGTACACAAGCACACATACCCATGTTTTACACAGCGTTCAGGAAACCACAAACGGCTCTCTCCTTTGTCTTTGTTTCCTGCCTTCCATCCACCCTTACCCTTGATGGTCACCCTGAAAAATTCAGCAAGTTCTCTGAACTAATCACGTCTTCCCATTTGAACCAAGCAACCTGTCTTGGTCTGAGTCACAGTTGAAATTCTAGACTTCAAAAATATCCTTAAGTAAATATTAAATTTCTAGAAACATAAAACAAGACTAAAAATTTAACTTCGGTGGCAAAAGCTTTCTTTCAGTAAAAAAAAAAAAAAAAATGTTTCCTGGAAGACCTCCTCTGAGCTAGGGAGCCTCCCTACCACAACTGCTGACTTTGGTTTGACCCCCTTTTTGCTGGAGTCAGACATCGACTCAAGGAATGAGGGCCTCTTGAGTTAGGGCAGTAAGAAGGCACACAAAGAAAAACATCAGTACACATTGGCCCTCTTCTGTGAAGACTCAAGCTGGAAACCCAAGCAGCACCTGACCCATCCGTCTCTCCATTGAACACACGGGTGGTTAAGGACAGCAAAGCTAAGGGGCGTGCACCCTTTAACAGTTCTGACTTGAGAGGGGGTCATTTGCTTCTGAGCTGTTATGTAAAGCTGAGTGATGTTTAGTCACAATCTGAAGAACCTAATTTCCATCATGGTTATTCATTATATGCTAAGGATAGACAATTGTCTCATCCTTCCTCTCCCCCCTCCTTAATTCAGGTTTTAACACTTTTTCTACAGCTAGGATGACTGCCATTTTAAAGTAGATTCTAGGATGTTGTCTGTTCGGTTTGCAAGACAGTATATAAAACACATGGTGCTGGTCAGGACTTATTTGTTGCTATTAAGATTCTTAGTTTGTTTTTCACCATTATTGTTGCTGTATGTGAGTGATGTATTTGTGGGGAGATACTTGTGTGCTAGGGTGCATGTGTGGCTATTAGAAGGCAAGCATGGAGTTGGTTTTCTCCTTCTGCTGTGGGTTCTGAAGATGGAACGTGGGTCACGAGGCTTGCACAAGGGGACAGCATTTCCTGCTGAGCCATTATTAGAATTGATAGCCTTGTTTTGTGTGTACCTGACCTTCATAAATTCTGTCACATATACTGCCACTGAACAAAAGTTGTCTAAGGCTAATGATAGGTGACTTCTTCCTGGTACAGAAGAATGTAGACGCACACATGCGTGCACACATGTGTACACACACATATGCACGGCATTGAAAGGTTAATCATAATTGGGTGAAACTGCTTTCCAGAATCAATTTCAGTTCTATGAAGTTTTGAATTACCTATTCAACGCTATTTCTTTGCAAGCTGGTAATTAGAGGAAAGGAAAAAATGTATATACAATACGTAATACTGTCTATTTTTAGCACTCATTAAAAAACATGACCAAACTCATTAATTTAAGTGAAAGGAAAATGTCCATGCCATTGTTTACTTTCAGGAGAACTCAAACCCTCCATTTGAATTTAAGACATGAATATATAAATGGAGTTTCCTCTATAACGTCCATACTTCTTATAATATTCTTGCCTTTTTACCTGTGGTTTTTTCCCCCTGTGTTGTAACATATTGCCATTTTCTCCATGGAATTGTATCTGCTATATGAAAATTCTTGTGCACTGTAGCTGGGTTGGTATTCAAGTGGTTTTGGAGGATTATGTTGTAAAGGTTAGAGCATGCATCTTTGGAGTGTGATGCTAGGTTTCAATCATGTCTCCAATACTTACTAGCTATGTAATTTGGACAATATATTTAAATCCTTGGGGCTGCAGAGATGTCTCAGAGATTGAGAATACTGCCTGCTCTTCCAAATGTCCTGAGTTTAATTCCCAGCAACCACATGGTGGTTCACAGCCATCTGTAGTGAAACCTGGCACTCTCTTGTGGAAGAGACCTGGTCAGTCATCCTCATTAACTTAGACCATGAATACCAATATGGATGAGTTCAATAGAGTCGCCGCCATATACGGGCTCCCTATGCATGCTTCAGCATTGCCAGGGCATAAATTTCATTTTCATTTTTATGTAAACCCTTGAGCATTTGTTGACTTGTGAATAAAATGGATAAAATACTGACTAAATAAAATACCTAGATAAAGGTAGTTTAAGAGAGCTAAATGACTTCAAGTGTGTAAACTGTATGGAAAATGCTTCAATTATAGTAAATTCTCAATACACGTTAGTCTTTGTCATTGTCTTTGTAATACTACATTTTCATAAAACAAAATTATCCACATATAAGCATATTGACAGTTTTTAGAAATTAAATGTGTCTCAGAAAATATCTGGCTGAACAAGGGATAAAATGCAGAAAATACAGTGCGGACTAATAGGCAACAAAATGATCAGAACTAGCACAGCAAAATCTGAAGAAGCATAGGATGAGAACAGAAGCGAGTGAGAAAGAACAGGGATGGAGAGCTGTGGTCTGAAGGTGTGGGGAAACACGGGGCTGGCTGCAAGACAACAGAAATAGAGAAAGAAAGCAGAGCTGCCATTAACTTGCTGTTACAAAGTTACAAAGTTACACTAGAGTAAGCAGACATCTTCTTTTGTTCTCTCTAGGAACATAGACACCAGTGCTGTTTATTGTGACTGCATCCTAAACAGAACCTGCCTGGAAGTCATAACCATACTCCTTCTCTGTCACCTCAGTTTTTCATTGTCTATCCGTTGTGCCTAGTCCCTGTTTCTCAAGTCAGGTTACAAGACCCCAAAAGGCGAGTGTCTTCCCTGAAGGAAGTACAAGTTATGAATAAAAGCGAACCTAAAATTGAAAGCATAGTCTCTTAACTCCTAATTGAAGCTATTTCCAATTCTACTGAGTCCTGTATTCACTCGTACACATGTCTGGGTCATGTGTGGAGGTAAGGGAACGACTTGCAGGGAGGAGTTCAGTCTTTCTTCCAGCATATGGGACACAGGGATCAAACTCAAGTAGACAGCAAGCTCCTTTACACATTGAGCCGTTAAGCAAGCCCCAAGTCTTAGCTGAACTCTCATTTCCTCTTCCGGTTGCTGTGCCGCAGTAAACATATGAAAGATGTTAGGTGCAATGCTTCGCGTGCTTTGACATTCCAGATTCTGCCCCACGCACTGTCATCAGTGTCGGCCAGCTGTTTATAGCCATAAAATAACTAAGATAAAGCAGCTTAATAGGGAGAACAATTTATTTGGTTCACAGTTTCAGAGGCTTGAACCTGGGACCACTCAATCCTTCGCCTACGCGTTGTGGTGGAACAGTACATTACTGGGGAAGGAGTGGGGAAGAGCCCAGTTCCTTTCCTGGCATCCAAGAAGCAGTGACAGAAAAAAAGAGGAAAGGGACGGGTCCCAAAATCATCTTCAAGAGCAAGCTTCCAGTAGTGACTTAACCCCCTCTGGGTCCCATGTCCCAAAGGTTGTTGCCTCTCAAAACACTACACACTGGAAATCATATTCCCATTCGTGAGCCATTGGGGTACCACCCAAATAGCAGCATGCTCCACAATGTAAGCTAACCAGAAGTATGCTGGGCAGCATCAGCAGGAAGGGGTAGTGACCTCCTGGGGTTTCCAGGTAGTAGGCCATCCTTCCCTGCCAAGGAGATGTGATTAAAGGCACCTGCTGGATACCTGTGGCTCATCAGTTATCCGAGGTCTTGCTGCTTTCATGTAGGGCAGGAGCATCACCTTCCTTCTCGAAATAAGCGAACTTAAGCAAAGCAGTGCGCGGGCTCCAAAAGGACGTGAGCAAATGAGTCCATGAATTATTTAGACATGGACGTGTCATTCTAATGACTGCAATTAGAAAGCGCTGTTCTGATCAGTGTTGCTGTCTGGGTCACTGTCAACTCTCCTGCGCTCGTAAATCCATCGAGAGATAAGTGCCGCCCGCAAAGTGTGTCAGCCTAGCTCGACCAGTCCTTTTGATGATTGACTTAACATTTATGTTACACTTGGGGATAAACAAGGCCACCCGTGACTTCACGGTAAATCCTAGTGAGGCTAAGGGTCAGGAGTAGGGGTGAAACGAGATGATCTCTCTCCATGCTTATATGTAGTCCCAGACTGGCATAGAGTCCATTCTGCCCCCACACGCTCAGAGTTCTGAACCGTTTGATGATACGATCAAATTTCCTTCTTTGCAATTTATGGGAAGGTGTGCAAAGTAAAAGAATTTGTAATCAAACCTGCTTACCACTCACACATCTTACCACTCAGACGTGGTTTACAGTTTTGCCTACATGCTACCCTTGATCAAACAAAGAAAAATTCAAAGCTCCTTGGGTAACACATTCACGGCCTTCTGCCCATTTTTTTTTTAAATAAAGCAAATACAGCTTCACTTAAGGAGGCTCTAGCATCTGAATCTTAGATGAATGTCTCTAGCATGGCTCAAACTGTGCTCTCTCCAGGCTAGCATTCTTGGCCATTTCAGTGGTTCCCTGGGAGCTCCTGTGCACGGAGGGAGAAACAATTAACAAAATCTGGCATGGGGTAGGCGACATGGCACAGTGTGATCAAGTTTCTGATTTAATTAAGATTTGAGGCAATCATTTTCCTGTTGAGTTTGCGGTTCATTCATTTATACACCTTTGAGATCTTTGCAAGAAATTAATTGTAGAAAAAGATACAGATGGTATTCCAACAAAGAAGAAGGTGGGGGAAGGGAAGAAGAAAAGAAGGCAAAAGAGGTGGAGGAGAAGAAGAAAGATGAGGAAAAGAAAGAGAAGGAGCAGAGAAATAGGTGAAGAAAAAGAACGATGAGGGGGAAGAGAAAGAGGAGGAGGAAGACAAGGGGAGGAGGGAAACAAGGGGAAGGAGGAGGGAGACATGGAGAGGAGGAGGGAGACACAGGTAGAACAAGGGCAAGGGGGAAGAGGGAAACAAGGGGAAGGAAGGAGGAGGGAGATGAGGGGATGAGGAGGGAGGCGTGAGGGGAAGGAAGGGGGAAACAAGAAGGAAGAGGAGGGAGACATAGGGAAGGAGGAGGAAGACAAGGGGGAGGAGGGAAACAAGGGGAAGGAGGAGTGAGATGAGGGGAGGGGAGGAGGAGGGAAGCACAACAGGAAGGAAGAAGGAGATGAGAGGGAGGAGGATGAGGAATTATTTAAAAAGCCTGGTGGAGTGGCAAGTTTCAAGAAGTTGAGCTGGTTCTCAACAGAGAATCTGAATCCTGGGATCTGGATTCAAAAGTACAACTCTCATTTCATAACATCTATTCAGAGGGCAGGGCTTCTGCACAGACCAAAGCAGGAGCTTTGGAATTGAAGCCCCAAACAGCTCTGCCCGCACCTTCACTGGAACACAAATTTCCCTGAGGATCTTTAGTTTCTCTTTCAATGCAAACATTCTTATCAGGAAGCACATATTGCTGCTCACCTGCTCACAGCACTGCTCTCATAGTGTCAGGAGTCGGTAAGCCCTGGGTGTTCATTCCACTTCCATGTGCTAGGATAGGCATGTCCTGTGTCCTCATAAATAAAAAATCTACTATCTAAGTCACATCTCCTGGAAGGCACCCAAATACACCTGTGTCCTTCTGGGTTCCCATCCTCTGCTGGCTGAGAATTTTTTCTTTTTTATGTTTCTTCCTTTCGAGTTAAATTGAGCCATTAAAACACTTTTTCCTGAAGTGTGTTGTAGAATAGTAAAGATGTTAAAGATGTGCTATATTTGTTTATATTGTGTAACATTTGTTTAATGATGCAAAAAAAAATGTGTTGGCATTCTTTTATGTTGCATTTGATTAACTCTGTGAAACTGTGTTTCATTGCCTGTCAAAAACATCTGATTGGTCTAGTAAGAAGCTGAACAGTCAATAACGAGGCAGGAGAAAGGATAGGTGGGCCTGGCATGCAGAGAGAATCAATAGGAGAGATCTGAGAGGAGAGATGGAGGAGCGAGAAAAGAAGGGGCCAGTTACAGAGCCACTCAGCCACTCAGCCACACAGCCAGACAAGAAATAAGAAGGCAAGAAAGAATATATAGAAATAGAGATAGATAAAATCCCAGAGACAAAAGGTAGACAAGATAATTTAAGAAAAGCTGGCTAGAAACAAGCTAAGCTAAGGCTGAGCATTCATAAGTAATAATACGCCTCCATGTGATTATTTGAGTGTTGGGTGGCAGGCCCCCCAAAAGATAAAAGAGTAAATAAAACAACAAAAGGGTTTTCTCCTTTTCATCTACTCATTTGTGTGTGTATGTATGTGTGTGTGTATGTGCTTATGTGTATATGCTTGTATGTGTGTATGTGTCTGTGCATATGTGTGTGTGTTTGTGCATATGTGTGTATGTGCTTGTGTGTATGTGTGTATATGTTTGTGCATATGTGTATGTGCTTGTGTGTGTATGCATGTGTGTGTGTATGTGTGTGTGTGTGTGTGTGTGTGTGTGTGTGTGTGTAGCCAGAAGCCAGCACCTACTCAGCTTACTTTACCAGTACTATCAGGTATCACCAGGTATCTTTTATTATCATTTTGAGCTCTAGAACCAGTACTACAACTCTAAAAATATTGCTGCTGTCTATTTTGCGGTAATGCCAAAAATATCTCATTTCCTGGTGACTAGATGAGGATAGTTAGGCTCTCTCTGGTATTAAGCGAATGAGTCCAACTGGTAAGGAAGGAAATTAAGGCGCTAATTGGACCCAATTGCTTTTAACAAATCACTTAAGTGTATTGCACACAATGCGCAGAACAATGAGCCAGGGAATTTGTTATAGAATATCAATGAGAGACTAATGTGTTCTTAAACTAATTGTCTTCTGGAACAAAATTAATCATTCAAAGACTGAACCCTGAAACTGAAGGATTTGGTTTTTTTAAAAATCTACACAGAACAATCCAGTTTGGAAAAGATTTTATTTTATAAGGTGATTCATGATCTAGGAAATTCAGATATTTTTAGGATTATTGAAATAATTTTGGAATTACTATTAATCTTTTAAAATTGTTAAAAAAATTTTCAGGACAGTTCTTTTAATCGTATGAAAATTACTATTAGGTTCCTATAAATAGGCTCTCTTTCTTTTACTTTTCTTGATCTTTCTCTGGAGCGGTTCCCTCTTGTCTGCTGGCTGCCTGTGAGTGCCATCTGCCTGCACATGAACGCTAACTCTTTTCTTTATAACTGGATCTGTGGGGCCGATTTATTAATGGCCTTGATAACTGGCAGCAGAGAACCAGCAACTGCTGGATGGTGATGCTGTGTTAACTGGCTGTGAGACTAAGCTCCTGTTTTGTTAGTAACAGAACGTAGTGGGATCTTCATGCCCTCTGCCTTCCTCCAGCACACCAATTACAACAGCTTTTCCTTTTGTAACACCTGGATCACAATGGCCTGACTACACAGGCAGGACGCAGGTTTACGGAAGCGGTTTTGCGTACTGTCCACAGATACCACCGGATATGTCAGGCTATAGTTACGTTCCAGATGTGGGGTGTGCGAAAGATGTGTCAGGGGATTTCAAATCTGTGCAATTTCATGGAGATTGTGGTGGCAACATGCGCAGGGCCTGCACAGGCCCACCCAGACGGAGTCCCGGTACTGAGAGGGGAATGCGAACACAGCTCCCATCCCTAAATAAGAAGCTATATCCAACTGACAACCTCTCACAAGGGAAAAATTAGTCTTTCCAGTGGCGTCTCTCTGGGTATATGTATCATACTCAAGGGAAGGCCCTATGCCCAATAGTAAATGACTAACACAAGATAAATGTCCAACACCAAATGAACTCAAAGATATTTTGGGAGATTTTTTTTTCATATTGCCTTGTTTGGACTTTTTAAACCTTCCTTGCTGTAGGAATTCCTACAGCCATTAGTCTTTAAGTTACCTGTCCACTTGGGCGTGGCCTCTTATATTACAAATGCTGATGTAAACAACACATCAGGTCTCTCTTACGGCTGTGGGATTCAGTTGCTGTTCCCCATTCGAGCAGAGGACTGTGATCTATGAATCTACCCCTAAATAAATAACCCTATATTATACTCAATTCTGACCTAGTGTGGGACTTCTTTTTAGGGTTTGTCTTCACGTCTTGGTCTTTTGCTTGTATATTTTGGTTTCTAATGTTGTGTTTTTATAGCTTTTGATGTGTGTGTGTGTGTGTGTGTCAGGTGGGAAGGATTTAAGAGATGAGGGGAAAGAAACGATGATAAAAATACATTGTAGGAAAAATATTTTCAATAAAGACATAAAAATGAAAATAAAATACTATTTTAATGGCCTCCTTTATAAGTTCATACATCAGTATCTATAATTCTAAAAAATTAAATGAAATCTAGGCTGCTTTAATAGCATGAAAACGGACAGTGGTTGCATCACCAGTCCGTAACAGAGTTCAGTGAATCATATGTCATGTTTTATATCTCAGACTGTTGCATATTATATCCACATGGCAACAGTAAGGGTATTTAGTTAGCCTAGGCATTGCTTTCCTCCACTGTTGAAACAAGGTTGTCCTGAGACCTGATGAAAATGTGGCCAAATCTCAACTGTATTGACTTTTCCATAATTGTAGCCCCGAGCTTCTGAGAGTGGTTTTTAACCATGATGAATAGTAGAATTATAAGGAGATGTTTAGAAATAAAACCGATGGCCAGGTGCAGTCTGAAACAGTGAGTTCCAGATGTGGGGATGAGACTTGGGCATCAGGAGTGTTCCCGAAATCCCCCAGCTGTTTTCAATGTACAATCAGGGCTATCAGCTGCTTCAGGAAATAAAGCCATTAACAGAGCTGAAAACCTCCTCGTTTCAGCTGGGCGGATCTACCACAAGCCCCTTTCTCACCAAATGACTTGCTCTGAAAAACTATCGACGGGAGGATGCAAACCAGGGTATAAAAGGCTGTGATCCTTTGAAAGGCACTTTGGAAAATGTGATGCCAACTCCATGCTGCCAATGTTGGCACATTCTTCCCATAGAAACTGAAGCTGCATTCCTTTCTTTTTCTTGGAAAAGCTACTTGGAAAGTACCCATGTAGCATGTAGTCTACCACAAAACCCTAGCAAGAATCTAACCAATCTATGCAAAAGAAAGCTCTCACACTGCACTTAATTTTCCATGGATATACGATATTTTTAGAATATTCTTCTGACAAACACAAATCAGGCCACCTCTTACATTCCATCCCATACCCAGACTCCCTTTATCTTTCAAGGCAAGCCAGCCCTCGATGGCATCAAGGATTAGGCTGTCTATAAATTAGGAGTCTAGTGTGCATGGGTCTGTCGTTCAAGCCCTTCAGGGTCCTGCCTACCCTAAGATACCAGCTGAGGCTAAACAATGGGCAAAACCCTAGATGACAGGAGACAATTTAACCCCGTGCATAAAACTTCAAAAGGTACAAGTTTGTACTACATGAAAGGAAAGAACCAGAAGTGTATTTGAGTGTGTCACTAACGACCGTGTTTTGGTAAGAGCTGAGGTGGGAAAAATTATATCAGCTCCATATTATGCCTTCTTTGGAAGGATGCTGTTGCCCAAAGGGTCTTCATCAATGGGAGGTGGTCCAGTAATCACTTGCTACTCATCTGAGATAAACATGGGGATGGAAAGCAAGCATTTAGAAACTTTATAGCAATTTGACAAAGTGATTTTGTAACTGTAAAATCTAATAATAATAATAAAACGTTGGCTTGTGTTTTAGAATGCCTTTTTCCACTTCATTTTTCATGTAATTTTATTACACTTTAGTTTATATTTTTGAGGGGGAAAAAACTCAGCCAGTGACATTGAAAATAACACATTAAAAGGCCTCTTCACCACAAGCAGACTTGGCTCTAATTTCCTTCCAAAGGCATTTTTGTAAAACCCAGTGTTCCTGGTGTTAAAAACGAGCGATTAAAAGACATTGAAATAAAAGAGATTAAAAAAAAAAAAACGAAGCTATAGTTCAGTTGTGCTGCTCCTGAACTTTAAAAAAAATACATCTCCATTATTTTTTTATAGACTCATGATGTTACTGCAGACACCACAGCATGCATATAAAACTGAGGTAGAGCCGGGCAGTGATGACACACAGCCTTTAATCCCAGCACTTGGGAGGCAGAGGCAGGCGGATCTTTGTAAGTTCGAGGACAGCCTGGTCTACAAAGAGAGTTCCAGGACAGGCTCCAAAGCTACATTGAGAAACCCTGTCTCAAAAAAAATTATTGTGCACACCAACCTCCCATTGAAATCACCTGCACAAGATTTTAGTTGTTCATCCACTATGAGCCTTCGTTTTAAAATGTCCTGCGTAAAACTATAGAGCAGCAGATTAAGCTTTTAGGAGAAACACTCAGGTAAGTGGAGCTTGGTCCAGCCCTGGTACCTGAGGGAGGCAGGTGGAGCTAGAGAGATGAAGCCTAGTGAAGTGTCCTCAGGAAATGACCTTCCAGGGAGCCATTACGGCCTCGGCCCTTTCCTCTTCTTCTCTCCTCTCTGGGAACCAGTGGGGACAACTCTGCTTGCTTGACCACCTTGCCCCACTCTTGTCCACGACCAGTGTCTTTGAGCAATGGATTCAGGCGGTGACCAAACCTTGAAAATTGTGACCCCAAATAAACTTCTTCTCTTCTTAAGTTGATTTATCTCAGACAGTTGTTACAACAACAAATATGGAATACCACAAAAATGGCCAGTGTTCTGCTTCAAGTATGCATAGAGCTATCACAGTTATTCAAAGAAGAATCATTTTATCCCACCATTACACTGCAAAAAAAAAAAAAAAAAAAAAAGCAAGTCTAGTCTCCTATTACCATCTGCTAGGATAGACAACAGCACATCAATTGCTGCTCCTTAATGTGACAAAGCAGAGATTTTTGTACACTCTTGCTATGGTGTGATAGACTTAGATTTTTTTTATCCATCAACCAATAGGATAAGGGGGAAATGACACTCTGCGACTTTTGTGGGTGGTTCAGGAAATGTTGTACGTCTTCCTTCCGGTTCTCTTGAAACTATTGCACTAGGGCTGTCCCCTCTGAGATTCTCCATCTACAAAGGCAGCCTCTGGGCTGGAAGAAGACCAGGGAGAAAACAAGAGCATTATTTTAGTCGTCTTTTAAACCTCCCTGGCCTACATGTAGTGTATGAAGGAGTGACCGAGCCTCCGGATGATTCTAGAGCCCGACTGTGTAAATCCCTGTAGTCTGTCAATTCCTTCAAGTCATCACAGCCTTGCCAGGAGAGCGTTCAGCTATGGCAAAGCCGAGACAACACACGCCTGCTGCTTTTTGTTCAAATTCCTGATACACGCTATTCACGAGCATAATACCACGATGATTGCTTATACTGTCGACTTTACTATCGATTGTTTTGCAATCAAATAACCCAACCTAGGAAAGGATTTCCACAGCACAGTGTAAACGGTGCTCTAATAGGAAATAAAGCACAATTATATTGGTTGAAGCTGGCAAATGGAGAGGTTCTATTTTTGGAAGAAAAAACTCTTTTTCATGACTCTGCTTTTGATAACAAATTTGTCCTTCAATATCCACAGGGGACTAGCTTTGAGACACATACTGTTATACACACACACACACACACACACACACACACACACACACAGGTCTTTATACCCCAAAACCCCATATTAAATAAGTGCAAGGAAGGGTTGATATTTTGATGTTACAGTTTTAAGAAAAGCATATTTTTTTCCCACTAGCTTTTAGTAATCAATTCTTTCTTTCTTTTTCTCCCCACGACAGCATTTCTCTGTGAAACAATCCTGGCTGTCCTGGAATTCCCTCTGTAGACCAGGCTGGCCTCAAACTCACAGAAATTCACCTGCCTCTGCCTCCCAAGTGCTGGGATAAAGGCGTGCGCCACCACTGCCCCATTTAGCAATTGATTCTTAATTATCAAATGTCAAAAGAAATTTGGAACTGGAGGCTACATTTGAATAAACTGAAAGTATTTTATTTGCCTAAGCATGGTTAGGGACAAAAGGTGACATCTTTTATAACTTTTAATTCTCTGTGCACCACGATTTTATGCCTATCCAAATGCCCTACTGTTTAACTATTATTTGGATTTACATTGGCTCTCTGTTAGCCTTGCAAATTTTAAATGCAGCTTGACCAAAAGTTAACCATTATCCTCCATTGTTTGAAAAGATCAGTCAGTAAGAATTGATACAGGAGGCAGACTGCAGCTGTCTTCCAAATTCCTCCTCCAACCAGCACCACCACTGTCTTTCCGCCCTCTTTAGACCAGTGCCATAAATCTTCATTTCATTACAACTTATATTGTTTTACCTTTAATTTGGGATTACTTATACAATATAATGAAAATTAATAAATGTTCAATTAAAGCATTTTCTAACTGTAAAATTTATCTCAATATCTTAGGTTGGTATGAAATATATCACTGCTTCCCCCATCGAAATTGACAAAAAGCAGGATGAGGGATGCACTTCAGTTGGTGGAGGGTGTACAGAGCACACATGAAGCCCTTGGTCCAGTTTCCAGAGCCGTGTAAACTCCAGTGATAACACATACCTGAGATCTCAGCACTCAGGGAGTGGAGGCAGGAGGACCAGAGAAGGCCAAGGTCATCTTGCTGTGCCACACACAGAGAGCTCAAGGGTCCTTGGTTATATGAAACTGTCTCAAAACATGAATGAATAAACAAATAACATCTACTTATATAGCTACTTTTTATTTAGCAGCAGGAGTTCTAGGAACAAATTAAGACTGCCAGGGGAGGGCCAGTTTCATAATGGAAGCATGGCTAGCCACCTCTGAGACTGTGTCAGGAAAGGGAAAGACAGTAGCTGAGTATTCATGAGATGCTGCTGGCCAGTTCTGAACTAGAGAACTGAAGTAGACCATCTTTGCAAGGAAAGCAGGTGAGCTTATAATTGAATGGAAGCTCAAAGCTCAAGATTGCGTAGCCCCATTGTTTTTGTCCCGGTGCGGTCACAATGGTAGAGGGATGTTAGGATTGCAAAAGAGGAAATAAATGGCATCCCAAAACAAAAAGCCAGAGAAACTAGCGTCCCATAATTCCTTCTTAAGGTACAGCCCCAATAAACTAAGTCCCTCCCACAAGGCCCCACCTCTTAAAGGGCCATTATCTCACAACCACACTGATGATCAAGAATCCCACAAACAGATATTTGAAAATGCACCTGGACCATTAACAAGCTGCTTTATCCTCAATCTTCCAGAGAGGACATGGTGCTGGCTGGGATGAAGGTGGCAGCCTTGAAGGTGGTATCTAGTGGTCAGGTGTAATTTGATGCTAACTCCATCAAGATTTTACAGTTGTACTCAAGATGGAATGTGTGAGAAAATAAGAATAAAAAATAACTTTAAATCCATAGATATTTACAGCTTGTCTCATGCCATATAAAACAAAATCAGGAAATAAACCAGAGCCAGGTGCTCTCTGACATCTAGTGTGGGGTTTGTTGTGGATGGTTCAAAGGAGCCCAGCCCATGGTTGAGGTCTCAGTAGCCACATGGAAGCTGTCGTAGCCCTGTGCAAAGTTCTTTATCGGGCCCTTTTATTTGGTGAACTTGAAATATGTGTTCTGGACTCCGAGGCCCTGCAGCTGCTTTGAGGACTTGCTCCCAAACCTTCTAAAGCCTCAACCAGTGGTTACTGAGGTCAGAGGGAGAAAGAACATCATATTGAAGTCTTTGCAGATTTTCTGGTTGACTCGAAATAACTTTATGTGGTATAATAGAAGGAATCTAACCAGATTCAAATTCCTCATTTCCAAAGCGAAAGCTGGATGAGTATGAGCTTTTCAACCCAGTGACCCAAGTGATACAGGTTTTCGGGACCTTACTGGGGAACTCCTCTCTCTGGCTTGGGTAAAGGCAAATTTCTGAGAACAGCTACTAAGAGAGTTTCTGAAGCTTCCAAGAACCAGCGGCCTTTTCAGAGTTGTGTTCTTAACGCCTGTCTAGTTCGCAAACTTGGCCGTTCTCTTGTTAATGATTACTTTTCTATTTGAAAATGCTCTAATTAGATGAGATTCATCTACAACTTTATTAAAGGATTTAAGATTGAAAAGGGTATGTTGTCCAACTCACATGGTCCAGAGCAGTTAACCTGAGTGTCTCTCTTGTGGTCATAAGGAGGCTCCATTGGCTCTGGTTGTTAGAGCTAAGAGTTGGAGGGCTCTGAGTTTCAAATTAGCCTAAGGCGGTGCAAGGTTAGAGTTGGCTACAGAAGTTTTCCCATTATAGCCAACTGAATTATCCAAGAGAAAACGGAGAAGGGTTTAAATTGATGCACTCGGATGTCGCAAAGGCCTTTCATGCTATGATGTAACTAGACCTGAGTTCATTTTCACAAAGTGGTACCCTTGTTCACTCCTCTGGGGCTTCACAGGCATGCTCCCCCTAGGTTAAAACAACTGAGCAATGATCTCCTCATCAATGTCTTGATGTATGACAGCTGCCAGGATGTTTGAGTCAACCTTACTGCAGTCTGTGAGACTGAAAGATAAGGGTTTTCCTTTGGAAAAGCATGAACAAATTTTGCTACCCCCACCCAGCCCTTTGGGCCAAGAATTATTAACTATATACCTATTAAGAAGTGGTCTGAAGAACTTTCCAAAAAAAAAAAAAAACGAACAGAGTATTAACTTAAAACCTGACAGTGAATCCAAGACTTCAAGAATCATTCACCAGATAAGACGTGAGTAAGAAGACCGCAGTTAACCAAGAGCCTAACAAGACATACAAAACATAAAGCCAGAAAATCCAAGTTTTTAACAGCAGTTTTTGGAGGGGTGGGGAAGATCCTGAGAAATGAGCCAAAACAAAGCTTAAAATTTAAGCAAATGGGAGTGGGAGACACAAACTTGCAATGAAAACGAAGCTAGAACTGTTTGTTTAGTCAAGGGTATTTGGCTTATTTCAAAACACTGCTACAAGAAAGAATTTTCTCTTCTCTCGGGGATAAAGGCACAAAATATTAAAAGATATCACTAATGGAGGACATGGCGTGCTGCCCAGTGAGCTGGTCTCACACTTGACTAACACTGAAGTCATGTTAATTTCATGTTATAATCTGCCGCCTAATGGCAGTCACATTGGCTGTACATAGATGCCGTCTAGAAAGCCTCAGAATACTGTATCTGAAGGAAGCAGGGCGTGATTCAATTGTATTGAGAGACAGCTTCCTCACTATCCTGGGTCTGAAAGCTCTCTTGTAAATAGCAATACTTATGCTTGTATCACACAGAGAGACACTTCGAATATTGACTGCTTCTGAGGTTGCATAAGAACAGAAAGCCAACTGAAGTCCGCAAGTTCATTCACTCGGACAGGGAAGGAACAAGCTAGACACCCACTTAAGATGGTTTAAGTCTTCCTTAGAAGCGCTCTGGGAGCTTACCTGGATTTGCTGTTCCTCTTCCCTCCTTTGTTGATTCTAGCTTTCCCGTTCAGCGTTTTCCGTGCCTGGGATTTTTGATACAGATACTTCTAGTTCTCCTTTTATTTTCATGCCTGCACCTTGTGTTACAGTCTACTGGGTAGATGCAGGGAGGAGAGCCAGATGGAAGCTACATCTTGACATCAAGAAGTTTCTTTCCAAGCTGGAGAGATGGCTCAGCAGCTGAGAGCCCTGACTGCTCTTCCAGAGGACCCAGGCTTTATTCCCATCATTCACAAAGTAGCTCACCACCGTCTGTAACTCCAGTCTCAGGGAAACCAGCATCCTCATCTGGTGCCCAAGGAAAACACCCGGATACATTACATATGTGAAGTTTCTTCCATGCTAAATTCAAAGTCTGAAAGAATAGTGCTTAGACACGATTCTCACGTACAGGATCATCGAACTCACCAAAGCATGGAGCAGACCTGCATGAGCTCACCAAGAAAGCACTACTCACTACTTACTAGGAGAAAATTTCACTACACTAGTAAGGCCATGAAGACTGATCAGAAAAGTAATAAATGAACAAGTGAAGGTTGTATTGGAGGCATTTCCACATTTTTTATTTGAAGAAAGGACACTAAGGGTCTTCATCCCTTTAACTTTGAGAAATTTCCTAGGCACTTAAGTGGAAGACGGAAGAGCCTACGTGGTTGTGGGAAGAGATGAGAAGCATAAAGCAGAACCCTGGCGCTCTCTGGCCTGGAGAAACCATTTGAAATGTAATGCCTACCAGACCCCACCCCTTCACTTCCGCAGTTCTGCAAGAGGGGAGCAACAGTGTGGTGACCAAAATAACACCAACTAACCAGCGTTCAGTTAGCAGTTGGGCCAGATGATTTAGAATTCTAGTCATCTCTTTCACTCCTTGGCAGCTTCAGGGAATCTGATTCAGGCCATGAATAATCCCTTTGAAACAAAACGTCTCCCCTAGCGGGCTAATTAGACCATTACTAAGGACAAACTATCCAACATCAAAAGCGTGGACTCTAAGAAATCACGTGATGGGCAGTCTTGTCCCAAAATTAAAAGCATGCTCAGCTTTAAGAGTTCACTGCTGTAAATGAGGGGCTGTGGAATAATTACACACAAGCTTCGGTCAAGGAACTGCAGCACACACCGTAATAAAGCGTGACTCGCTTCTGAAAAGAGATCATGGTCACTATTTTCAGTGCTTGAGCTGGTGCTTGGAAGTCTCTCCTCCACTTCTGATTAAGTCATTCATCATCTCTGCGAGGCTGCTGTTACTACCATGTCTCCTCAGTTAGAGAGTCAAGGCTGTCGCTACTGAGGGTGTTTCAGATGAGGCTGGAAGTGAACAGAAGGTCGCGGTGACAATAATTACAGTGAGACTACTCCCAAAATTACCAGATTATTTCCTCTTGGGGTCAAGACCCTCCATCTTCTTTATGCCTAAAATGGACCACCGAGTGACCTATTACCCCCAATCCAAGCATCAAACCATCCACTTTATTCGTGGGACAAATGACTATAAACAAATCATCTCTATTCTCAGTCTTTGGTTTACCTTACATTTATATTCCTCCAAAAACAAGGAGGGAGAGTGTGGTTAACTTTCAATAACGGATTTCCTTTGGAAAGATTCCTTATGCTATTTATAATGACAGACAGTGTACTGGTTTGAGTGGGAACATACCCCATAGCTATGCCGTTTGGACACTTGGTCCCCATTTGCTGGTACTGTTTAGGGAGGCCTAGGAGGTGTGGCCTCTTTGGAGGAAGTATGTTACTGGAGGCGGACTTTAAGAGTTTAAATACTTGTGCCATTTCCAGTTTGCCCTCTGTGCTTCCTGCTCGTTGTAGAGATGCATGTCTCCAGCTGCTGCTCCAGGTGTTGTGCTTGCTGCCTGCAGCCACAGTGTCCCCAGCCTCATGGACTCTTAGCCCTTTGGAACTAGACGCCCAAATAAACTCTTTCATAAGTTGCCTTAGGATTGTGCATTATCACAGAAACAGAAAAGTAACTAAACAGACAGTACTAAGCAAACAAAGATTTTAGATTTTCTGCAAATGTAATGAAACCACTTTTTCAAACCTACTATTTTGAGACTCTGGTGATGGATGGGTGGATTCTAAAGTCCTCGCTCTCTCGTGTCTCCCTTCTGCAGACATTAGACCACAATGAAATGATCCAATAAAGACTTCTGAAGAGATGGAACTACAAAAGAGCAGACGTGGCAGTCTCCTAAAACTCCATCCCATGCAATGCTGTGCTCATAATGTAGCTACTATCCACACAGTGTTAGGAAATCGGGAAGCAATCTGAACCAGTTATCTGCAAAGCTGCTCAGCTCAGATGCACCCCTCATCCAGCAGATTTCGTTTACCTCGTAAAATTCTGCCATACTGAGGATCAGAAGACCTGAGACCAGGATTCATGAGACTGTTCCAGCTAACTCCGAGGTCAGCTTCCTGGACTGCAATCTATTTATCTGGAAAATAAAACCCACAGTCTTTGTAAGAGGCAACATATGCGAACTTACTTTGTATCCATGTGACAATACATTGTATGTCATAAACCACCTTATCATATGGTTTGCTAAATAACTCTTTAGCTAAAAGTAAGTCTATCGAATATTTTGCCAGATATTTTCTATCTTCGAATGGCATAACACTGCCTGTTGGAACCAATTCTAGAACTTTCTGAGTACCCATTGCTCAACTAGGGAGAGAAGTTGTCATAAGAGCAGTAGGATTTTCTTGCAAGGGGGCTGATACTGAGATTGTATCAGGGTACATAAGAGCCATTGTCCTGGTAGTTTTCACTATTTTTGTGAATTTTATTTGTTTTTTTAAAAATTCCAATTTTTAGGCCGGGCGGTGGTGGCGCACGCCTTTAATCCCAGCACTCGGGAGGCAGAGGCAGACGGATCTCTGTGAGTTCGAGACCAGCCTGGTCTACAAGAGCTAGTTCCAGGACAGGCTCCAAAACCACAGAGAAACCCTGTCTCGAAAAACCAAAAAAAAAAAATCCAATTTTTATTGCTTACTGCATTTGCTGCTGTGCTTTTATGCAGCGCTAGTTCTCTTAGCAGTTTGGCATTGAGTGATTGTTGAATGAATAGTGGTTTAAATGTTTTTTAATTCCACTCTAACTCAGCCACACATTCATTTCACATCCTGAACACTCGTCCTCCGGCACCTGAAGGGTAGCCTATGCTCATTCTCTTATTCCACAGAAGCCGTAATCAGTACAAGCACGAACGTCAGAAAAGAAGGTGTCTGATTCATAGAAAAATTTTGCTCAGAAAGTTTGCTAATCGTGTTACTTGGAAAATACTGAAGAGATACTTGTGTAAGCTCAGAAGGTTCTACTTACTTTTGTCTCCTGGCCCCGCACCGTTCCATGTGGGTGTGCATGAAACAACCGCCCAACTATTCGGTGGAGCTTTCCCACCATGTGTGCCCAACTGTTGGAACACTGTGGCTGTGGTGTTTAAAGTCTGTGCCAGCCAAGAATCCATTGCCCCAGGCCGTTCCACCAGGCACTCTTGCAAGCTGGGCAGTAACAAGAAAATTTGGGGTTGGGCAGGGGATAGAGTGTTGCTCTTTCTTCCTGTCATTGCCCACATAATTGCATGATAGAAGTCATCTTTCTCTGATAATTATCACAGTACTCTGGGTCCTTTCTATTTTCAGAAGGACAGCTCTATTCCGCCAGCATTTTCACTCCCGATCCAGAATCAGCTAGTTCCTTTCCTTCATGCAGATAAAGACCAGGCCACCAATTTTGTCCTCCTCAGCACCTACTTATTTGAGTCTTGTTGTTAGCTGGTTCTCCATCCTTGTTCTCAAAACTATCGAAAGCAAATAAGAGTCACCAAAACTAAAGCAAAATAATATGTGTTTAAACTGCTTCAAATTGGTGATAAATAGAAAATGGGAGAAGGAGGGGTCGTAGGAACGTGGCATCTCAGGGCAGACGAGTCCGGATCCTGACGTCGCTCGTATGTGCAGGAACAAGGCTGCTCTCTGCAAGATCACTCTCACCTCACAGAAACGAGAATTTGATTTATGTGATTCAGGATGTCCCCCAACAAAAGCAAACTAGTCGCTCAAGGGAGCATAGCTAATCCTGAGGTAAAACTGAAACAGTCAGAAGACAAGCTACAAAAACCTTCCATCATTTGATATACATAGAACAAAGTTTGTGTCGTGTGATCAGCCTTCCTCCTTCCTTTCTTCCTCCCTTCCTCCCTCGCTCCCTTCCTTCCTGTTGTAACAGTCCTAGCTGTCCTGGACTACCTCTGTCTCTGCCTGTCTCTGCCTCCCGCCTCCCGCGTGCTGGGAGTAAAGGCATGCCGGTTTGTGATCAGCTTTCTTACTTGGTTCCAAGTGTAAGAGTGACTCCTGTTGTAGCCAATTCAGAATTCAGTACATTGTTTTCCACAACACGTAATTACAAGCTAATCTGACCTTGTGGAAGGAAACGTCGTGAGTGCCTAGATGGGAAGCTGCTGTTCCTTGATGTTCTCCATCAGCATCATTTCCCAGCTGAGCCTCTAAGGGGCTGGCGGCAAAGATTACACTTCAGTGCTCAGCGCTCAGGGATGCAACTATCCTGTTTGTGTTTGGGCTTCCGAAGCTCAGCTGAGAGTAGGATTTACATTTTCTCCTGAAGACAGAGACAGCAAGCAAGTATGAGCCCTTGGCAGGCAGACCACCAGGGAGACATTTTAAGGTGAGTTATGGCATTATGGAAGGAAGCCGAGATTTCCCTTCAAAGCCATCCTGAACCGTTTTAACAGGGACGAATCAGCCCACCGAGAACACATGCTCAGGCTTTGAAGCATGGCTGGAGCACCTGTCCCCAGGAAATAAATAAGAATCAGATGTTTGCAGAAGGCCGCTTTAAATGTCCGTTGTTGTGTGCTCACTGGGAGACTCTTTTCAACGTCTTCCCTTGAATTTTAAAGTAACTAGTTATGAAATAGGACACTCTCTGCCGTCACATGAATGAACACAAAAAACAAATTCAAAGAACTGAGGGCAGTTTTCAGGAAACAGTGAAAACGTGTAATAGTGGACTTGACCTCAAAGACTGCAAGGATTCTTTCCCATATTTGTACTCTAAATTTTGCTGAGGAGAGGTGAGGCAGGTGCCTATACATTTCCTGGTTTGAATATGGACCCCCTAGCCAGGAAGGAAGCTGTACTAGCACCTACTTTGGGGTACCAGTTTACTACCCCCCCCAACTCATACAGGACCCTTCCGTTTACTTCTTTCA
The DNA here is from genome assembly GCF_014885135.2 of Alexandromys fortis. Classification (NCBI taxonomy): domain Eukaryota; kingdom Metazoa; phylum Chordata; class Mammalia; order Rodentia; family Cricetidae; genus Alexandromys; species Alexandromys fortis. The sequence continues at coordinate 4,430,692 of NW_026067901.1, forward strand.
ATACCTCCCAATGCAAAAGCAACAATAAACAGGGAGGTACACTTCGTACTCATCCAGTACCCAAGGGCATCATATGAGAAAACTCTCACCGCATGAAGCGGAGTCACCTTTTCTGATTTGAGGCACTGCCACACTGAAAACAGGCTTAGCTTTTTAGGGGTCTTTTGCTGGTCTTTTGTTGGTCCCATTTTAGAGGAAAAAAATTCTGTAACCAGGTGCTTAGCTTTCAGCGGAAATCAATTAACGTAAAGCTCTCTGTCTGAGCCTCATGAACTGCTGAAATGTCTTAACACACCTTTAAGGTAAAGATGTTTAGGAGTAGATATAACACTGTAAGTCTTGTTCTTTTCAATTATACTCATTTCAATATTATTTTAATTCTAAGTTGTTAAACAAAGCATATTTGAGAGAAACTTCACAAGAACATTTCAAAGGAAAGAAAAAATTTCTTCTATTCTTATACACACACACACACACACACACACACACACACACACATTGAACTGAGAAAATGCTTCCAACAGATCGGCCTGTAGGTAAGTAGTCTTGGGGGCATTTTCTTGACTGATCTCAGATGTGGCAGAGCTCAGGCCATGGTGGGTGCGTAGGAGGTCCTGGGGGTATACAAGAGAGCAGGTAGAGCAAGCCAGTAAGCAGGACTCCTCTACGAGCTCTGCCTCAGTTCCTGTCTCCAGCTTCCTGATCAGCTTCCATCCTGTCCCTGCCTTGACTCCCCTCAATGATGGACTGTGATAGGCAATGTGGGCCAAGTAAACCCTTTCCTCTCCAAGATGTGTTTTCTTATGGTTTTTATTGCAGCAATGGAAACTAAGCTAGAACACTTCCTCTGAGACTTTTTGTTTCTTGCAAAGGAAATTATTAGTATTTGTCCATGGCATATGAAAGAGCAATTATAATGTCCTGCATTGCATGGGGTCACTGGTGGTTCAAGTTGAAATGTGTCAATGTGTATAACAGCAGATGACACATTATATTTTGCTTATCCCTTCATCAATAATCATTTATTACAGATTTCATCAGAAAGAAATGAATTCAGGTGACTACTTACATTCAAAGATTACACTGAAATCCTCATTCACTAAGTTATTTGGCTACATAACACTTCAAGTAAAAGAAATAACTGAAGACATTGGTCTCAAAATCACTTAAGTGTGACCATTTTTCCATCATCCCACATACAATGAAACTGAGTGATAGGCCAAATGAAAAATCTTTTCAATGCAATTAGATAAATGTTCATACTTGCATTCCAAGATCTCTGCCACTGTCCCTTAATTCAAGGCTTATTTCTGTGGTCTACTGGCTTGGAGTCCTTCATGAGTATCCAGAATGAGATGTAACTGTAACATGTTTTTCTGATGGCTAAGGACATTGAAAATCTTTTCGTAAGTTTATTGGACATTTGTATTTCTGATTTTAAAACTGTTCATTCATTAACACACTTGTTGATTTGATTGGTTTCTCATTATTTGATTTTTGAGTTATTTATATATATGAACTCTTTACTGCTTTAGCTAGCAAAGATGTTCTCCATCTGTACGCTGGCTTTGCCACCTGTTTCATTTGCTGTACTGAAGCTTTTTAACATCGTAAAATCCCATTTCTCCACTTGTTTCTTGAGCTATTGGCATCCTTTGCAGCAAGCCCTTGCTTGTGCTCACATCTAGGGGCATTTTTCTGTGTCCCTGTAAAGCTTTCAGAGTTTCAGGTCTTATATTAAGGACTTTGATTCATTTTTTAATTGATTTTTCTCAGGGTGAGAAATAAATATATGGTATCATTCTTCTATTATGTTTGCCACCTTTTCTACAATGTATATTTTGGGATGATTATTCAAAAGTCACATGGCTATAGTTAGTACAGTGATTTATGGGCTGTTTTTATAGCATACTGTTTTTATCACTATGGCTTCTTAGTAATCCTTGGATTTATGTGTGAGATCCCTCCAGCACTGCTTTTTACTCAGGCTGTTTGAACTATTTGGGGTCTTTTCTTGCTTGCATTTGATGTTTAGGATTATGTTTACTATTTCCTTGAATAATGTCATTGGAATTTTAATTGGAATTGCACTGAACATATAGATCACTTTTAAGGTTTTAGCCAATTTTGACAATTTAAATTATGCTGATGCATGAGCCTATTGTAGCCTTTCCATCTCCTAGTATCTTCAGGATTCTCAAATTTTTATTTTAGATGCCTTCCTTGGTTAGATTTATTATAAAGCTTATTTGAAGCTACACGTCTGAATTGTTTTCCTAATTTCTTTGTCATCGTGTTCATACACAGAGGCTTCCTTTATTATTGTATCCCTTTTTCCTCTTGTCTTACTGTTCCAGCTGGAACTTCAAGTATTCTATTTATTAAATAAGAGTAGGGAAATTGGACACTCATCCCTGATTTTTGTCTGAATTATTCTCATGGTCCCCTGCAAAGAATAATAATTATAGGGCACTGAAAATGGCAAGGAATAAAGGCTCCTCAATGATTTTTACATAAAACAACTGAGGGGCATGGCTGTATATCTTTTCTTTGACGAAACTGATGTCTTAGAATATTTGAGTTGCTATTAAAAATACCATAAACTAAGCAGTGTATAAACAACAGGAATTTGTCTTCCACATTTATGGATACTAAAGTCAATAATCATGCTATCCAGGTCAGACTCTAGTGAGGGCCTTTTTACTGTGTCCTCGGGTAGTAGAAGGTGGTGAGATGTGTCCAGGGTTCCATTTATGAAGACTTTCACTGGGGAGGATTAATCCACACAAATCTCCACTCCTAATATCACATATTGGAGATTATGATTATGTTACCCCCATAAATTTGGGGGTAACAAAAAATCACCTTAGAAGATAAAGAAATGAAGTTTAGTCTTAGACATCAGCATTTTGAATTTGGGTAAATTCTAGCACAAATACATAATGAACTGAATATAGTACCAACAGATAATGAGAATACTCCAAAATAAAAAATTTCCTACCTAGGAAGGAAAAGTGGTAGGTAGCCATGTAGACACTGACATCGTGGGGCTTTGGATAAGCCATGTCATCTCACAAGACCTTCAACTTTCCATGTCTATTTTTTATAAAATCAGAGTCTATAATACGTCTCCAAGGCTCCCCGTTTGAGACATGTTGCATTGTGTCTGAGTAATCTGCCAGAAAAGGAAGCTACCATATGTCACAATTCATCAAAGGGAATTCTCATTAAGAAGCATAAATCTGTTTTCCAAACCTGGTTTCTCTTCATTTCCACTCTATTATTATCATGTTCCTTATGAGATTATAAATTCTATCAATACATGTGAAATAGAGGGAAAGTTACCCAGCAATGAAAGCTTAAGGTCTGTTTCAGTACCTAGCTTTCCTAGAGATTTAAAAAACAACGTTTGTCATATTTTCTGCCTGCTTGCTCCTTGTACAAAGGTCAGTGGACATCTAACAAGAATCAGTTCTCTCCTTTGACCAAATAGGCCCCAGGAATTAAATTCAGGTCACTAGGCTTGGTAGCAGGTACCTTTACCAGCTCAGTAGATCTCTCCTAAGAGGTTAAAAATGTTTTGCAAGATGTCAATACAATATTTTGCAATTGGTTCATTAAAATACACAATTTATTAATATTTCTATTGCAATCACAGAATTGAACCAGCCTCTCTCAATGAATTTCAGGCATTTTTACTATACCTTTCTGCATTATTAGCAGTTGACCCACTCAACTGCATTTTTTCTAACCTCAGATTAGATATGAACTAATACACATTCTGTGTCTATGCATTCGCCTATACTAATATCTTACACATATATAATCGTCAAAGGTGTGGTCATTTGTGCCCAGCTTCTTTCACTGAGTGTGGTGGTTTGAATAGAGTGGCTGGCAGAGGCTGGGATCTTTGAATGTTTAGTCAATAGGGAATGGTGCTATCTGAGAGGGATTAAGAGGTGTGTCCTTGGTAGAGGAAGTATGTCACTGGGGGTGGACTTTGGGGTTTCAGAAGCTCAAGTTGGGCCCAATGGCTCTCTTCCTGCTTCCAGTTAATCCAGATGTAGAACTCTTAGCTCCTTCTTCAGCATCATGTCTACTTGCGTGCTGTCATGCTCCCTGCCAGGGAACTGAACTCTGAAACTGTAAGTGCTTCCCTTTATAGTAGTTATCATGGTTATGATGTCTCTCACAGCAACAGAACACTGACTAAGACACTAAGCATGCTTTCCAAGTCCATCCATGTTGCAACTTCATTCTTCTTTAATATTTGTGATTTAAATAATACTTGTATGATTTAATAAATTAAATAAAATGTCATCATTAATTTGCTTATTCTTTTAATGAAGTTATCAGTTGGCTATTTTGAAAAATATATTATGAGCTTGTCTACAAATTTTATGTTGAAAAACCTTTTCATTTGTCTTGAGCAGAAGTTAGCTCTGTCCTAGTATGCTTCTTGTTGCTGTGATAAATACCTTGACCAAAAGCAGCTTGGAGAGGAAGAAGTTTATTTAAGCTATAGCTCATAGTCCATCATGAGGAGAAGCTAAGACAGGAACTCGGAGGCAGGAGCTGAAGCAGAGACCATGGAGGAACCCTTCTAACTGCCTTTACTCTTTATGACTTGCTCAGCCTGCTTTCTTATACAACCCAGTACCATCACATTGGGCTGGGCCTTTCTGTATCAATAATTATTCCAGCTAGTGGCTCATAGACATGCCCACAGGTCAGTCTAGTGAAATACGTTCCTCAATTGAGGTTCCCTCTTCCCAGGTGTCACTAATTTCTGCCAATTTGACAATTGCCCATCAGCACACTCTCCTGAATTAAGCTTTCCTCGGGTTCCCCAGAGCTTTCTTGTCCTGTTACCATACCCATGGCTACTAATCCTAAGTATGGTTAGCAAGCCTCTGCTGCATTCTCCAGAGTTGTGTAATGTCCGCATCCTCTACTCCAAGCCCCTGCCTACCATTGTAAGAATTCTTGTAAGCCACTTCACAAGAATCCCCAACTCCTGATGTTACAACGAGTTCACCTTGTTTACAGTGATCCACTGACCCCTTTGGTATGCTTACTAGTTAGCTGGGGAAGTTTGAATGTAATTGCCCCCCATAGGATAATAGGGAGTGGCACTATTAGGAGGTGTGGCTTTATTAGAGGGGATATGGTCTTGTTGGAGAAAATGTGTCACTGTGGGGCCAAGCTTTGAGGTTTCCTATGCCCAGAACACTGTCCAGGGAGTCAGTTGGCTTCATGTTGCTGCAAGACATAGCACTCTCAGCTCCAGCACCATGTCTGCCAGAATGCTGCCATACTCCCTATCCTGATGATAATAGACTGAACCTCTGAAACTGTAAGCAAGCCTCCCCAGTTAAATGTTTTCTTTATAAGATTTGCCACGGTCATGGTGTCTCTTCACAGCAATATAAACCCTAACTAAGATATTAGTTTACAGTGTATAGTTTATAATTCAGAACTACCTTTTCTGTATTTGGAGTTCAGCTTATCTCTAGTACCACAAACTTCCTTTACTATCAAAATAGCTTACATGAAACTTGTCTTGCTGCTTTTAACAAAGGTGTACCCCATATGCATTAATGGAATATATAGGTCCTATGATAATCCTAAGTTTTAACCTTTGAGAAAGTGTCAAACTGGTTCTGAAATGGCTGAATAGTTTGTATCTCCCTCAGGAATGTATGAGTGTCCCCATTCCTCATTGTTCTCCCAGTACCTTTGATTACCCGTTCTTATTTATTTCAGTCATTGTGATAGGTTTAAAATGTATCTCATTTATAGTTTTGATTTATCTAGCAGCTAATGGTTTTAGATTTTTCATCTTTCATGTTTGCTGGCCAACTGCTTATCTTCTCTGGGGAAATATTTATTGAAATATTTGCCATATTTCTGTTTTTAGTATTGAATTATGTTTTCTTTCTTAATAGCCAATATCAGATAAATCAAAGAAATTATAGGCATATAAAATAACTATGATCTTATTAGATTTGAGTTACTGTAACAAAATACTATTAATTAGTTCATCTATAATCCACAAAATATATTTTTAATGGTTCTAATGGCTAGAAAATACAGCTTTAAGCTTCTAGAAGACTTAGGACTTCGTCAATGACCACTTTCTGGTCTATACATGGCCGCCTCTCATGATAGCTATAGTAACAGAAGTAAGAGAAGAAATGAAGTAATGGAAGATGCCAGGGAGCTCTCTGGCACTTCTTTTTAAGGGCACTAATATTATGTGTGAATCTTCCTACTTAGTGATCTAACCTCTTCCATAGGGTCCTTTTCCCAGTAGTTATGATATCCATGTGAATTTGTTAGGAATCAATGCATATATCTTAGGGTATTGCACTCTAGTTTAACACAATTTACACAATAAGTTGGTTTCAAAAGTCTTAGGATAAATGACACATCACCACTGGCATTACTTTCCATCTAAAGCAACACAAAATGGTTTTATTCATATAATGAGAGCAAATTTTGCATTAATGTTGTTCAAAATTTAACTGTTTCCAACTCTAATCTCTGTTTAAGCTGTTTTTGTTTGTTTGTTTGTTTTGATATACCATTTCTGCATCAGAATCAAGATAAAAAGAGGAGTGGGCACTAGAAAATCTCTATGAAGAGCTCTTGGGGAAGGAAGCTCTCTAAAAGCATAGCCATGCACTCATAAAATCACAGGACTCATCATTGTTGGCTCCTGTGATTACTTCTTCCTTTCCTTCAATGGGGTGTCCAGGTTGGGGAGCCTGTTGGTTGCTGGATCTTCAATTATTTGGGTGTCCCGCATGTTCATTGCCTCTATGGGAGAGGGCTTCTGATCTCCTGGGTTGGCCTGAGTGGCAAAACCTTCAGAATCAGATTTTGAGGCAGGGTACCTTGATCCATAGAGAAGGTGTTTATCTGATGAGTTTCTACCCCTGCTAGTCTTAGTTTAAAGATGTGCAGTGCTATTATTTGGGACAATTTGGAGGAAAAAACTAATTTGTCTTTGGGCTCAGAGAAAGAGTGAGGGTGTTGATGGGAGTGGGGCCCTTTGTTCCATCCCACCCAGCTAGCTTACACCCAAAATAATCACACAGAAACTGTATTCATTTAAACACTGCCTGGCCCATCATCTACAACCTTCCATTGGCCAACTCCTACATCCCAATTCAACCCATTTCCATTAATCTGTGCATTGCCACATGACTGTGGCTTACCAGCAAGATTCTAACAGGCCTCCACCCCAGGCAGGAGATCCATCGCATCTTGACTCTGCCCTTCTTCCTCCCAGCATTCCATTCTGTCTACTCCGTCTACCTAAGTGCTGCCCTATCAAAAGGCCAAGGCAGTTTCTTTATTCAACCAATGAAAGCAACATATAGACAGAAGAACCTCCTACATGAGGATTCCTGCTCAGACAGAGTGAATGAAGCATGCTGCTTCTCTTCCTATCCTATTTGGAAGTTTTAGTTTGTGAAGTTTCTAGATCTCTAAGTTTCTTGGTTCTCCTTAGTGGTAAAGCCTCTACTATAACCAGACTCTGCCCAGCATTGCTTAGTTTTGCCTATTGTCTGAAATACTGGATGCTCTCCTGAACTCATTTTAGCCTTCACTCTGAGGACCTTGTCTTCACTGTCAGTGACCATTAATCAGGTGATGGTGAGGGATAACACTAAGGAGTGGGACTAGAGGACACTGGCCTCTCCTTCCTATACCTTGGTAAGGTGCTGGTGTCTTGCACTCTGAAATCACCATCCATGTCCAGTGATACAGGAGTCATGGGTACAGGATCCCCCAAAACAACATCTTAGCAGAATGACTCGATATTTCCTGGTGGGACATTTTGCCTGAATGCCATAATGCCCAGAAGCAGCCACTTCTTTTGTTGCCTTAGTTATGGAAAGATTAGGATCCAGGTGCTCTGGTGCTCTCTATATCTAAAATTTGGAACTGAGTTCCTTCCCACACATGACAGAATTTTAGGACTTTGTTGACAGATGTTAAAGAACATTATCTAGCTGCTACAGAGTAGCTAAGCTCTGTATAAGATCCACCCATGGGTTCTGTTCTCCTTCATCAGGCTAAAGACTCTGAAAATCAAGTTTATTGAAGGATTGCAGCTAGTCCCAGCCAACTCCTTCACAAGCTCAGCAGTGTTGTAGGTGTGGGTAGCCTCTTGGCTGATAAAGTCATTCCATATGACTCCAAACATTTGAAATTGATTGGATCCTAGTTTTGGTCTAGTATATGGTCTATTATGTAGAAATTTTTATATACACTAGAGAATAATTTATATCTGCTCTTATTCAAGCAATACCGGTTGGACTAAGTTGATTTATAGTCTTGTTGAATTCTTATTCATTGTCTTACTCTATTGAGATGGCACATTGAAACTCAAACTGTTTCATTCAATCTTACATTTATTTCTCTAATTCTATCACTTTTTGTTTCATTCTTGATAATTTTATTATTATTATAAAAATCTACTTTTATCACTGGAAATGTATTGGTGTATAAGTCTATCTGTGCTCCATTGATAATAGTCTTTATAGGTTTATAATAGTTTCTACATGTTTGGTATAATTTTTTCCAGTCTTTAGCTTTCAACTTGTTCAGTTCTGTGAAACCAAAATTGAACACCTTATAGGCGGCACAATGCAGAGTTTTCTCTGGTTTCACAAATTATGGTATCAGTTGAATTGTTTTTGAAACTCAGAAATTACTTGATCTAGCTTTTTAAGAAAGATTTCTGTTACTGTTAAGTACTAAACTATCATTTTAAATGACATTTCCAACTCATAATAAGTTTAAGTCATATTATATAAATTTAATTCTGACAGCTATTCTCCGGGCATTCAAATAACATAGAAAAATGAACATCATTCCATAAGAAAGAGAAAATATAAGCATATGGATTTAGATTGTTGGGTTATAGCTCTCATATTTTTTCATAGGGATCATATTCTTAAAATGATATGATTTTTATAAGTTTTAAACTCATACCATATTTTTAGAGAAAACAGTGTTTGTATATGTTCCATACCCAATGCCGTTATGTCTCACGAGTCTTTAAAAGATACTATTGTGAGCAGTGTGTTGTTTATAGAAGGATTCTAAAAGAGATGCAAGTGTAACCCCACCCACTGGCCAGGAGCCATTTGAAACAGGAGCTGATCTTACATGGTAGATGATTAGAAGCCACATGTCAGGCAGAATCCCTCATCCTGCCTTAATGTGAAAGTGGTGTGCTCCTCTCTGGTTACTTTGGATATACTGTTCGCTGTAATTGCTTTACCTGTTATGTAAACATAATTATGAAGCATTGGTAAGTGCTCCTTAATCTGCCTTTGATCTAAAAGAAAGGGGATAAAAACCACAGCATATAATACAGTAATTGCCTATTATTACTATGCTGTAAGAGGAATCTTTCAGATTCACCCAAGTCTGAAAGGAGAAACATGGAAAGGTCACAGAAGTCCAAGGTGTCTGAGTACCAGGAGCCATCATGATCCAGAGGATATCATCACCTGAATTTAGGACAGAAATGTTCACTCTACAAAGGAAACTTCTAGAATATTTTTCACCTCCCATTTGCAAGAGCATGACAACTTGTATAGACACACTTCTTCAAAAGCAATGTCCATAAACCTGATGATGTATTTGGAATTACTTTACAAATGAAATTCCCTTGAACTTGAGAAAACAAGGTTACTGGCTTCTTTGCATCAAATGATGATGTCAGGGAAAGAAATACCAACAGTCTCAGATGGGTGTTAGGGAAGATGGAAGATCAAGAGGAAGTAGAAAAAGATAGCAAGAGGGAGCTGGCTAGGTTGGGCACTTTCTAGTCACATCTACCCTTAGGAGGAGGAGGAGGACAGGCCACGGTGTGCTAGATAGTTTGTGGGTGAGATCTGTCCAACTTTGTACAATCTGGCCACGTACAATAAGGGTTCAGACTGAATACTGGCTAAGAAGCCAAAGCTATGCTCCTGAAGAAGGCTGAAGGTTGCACTGGTCCTATGTTCTCCCAGCAGTCAGTGTGAGTAAACTGGGCTTCTATGGAGGGCCTGAAACTTGGCTAAGGGATGTTGAGAAAGAAGCGGAGATAGGAAAGTAAGGGAGAAAGACTTCTGGGAAGATAGAAGAGCTTAGGAGTAGGCAATGGGAAGAGACCACTCTTTAGCTAACATACTGGGGGCGGGGAAGTCACTGAAGAGAAAGCAATTTTTTAAATGGGATATTTAAAAAGTCGGGTTTTATTTTTATTTATAATCTCTTACCCAAATATTTTAGTCAAAGAATTTGTCAAAATGAGAAATCGAGCCATATGCAGAAAGATTAGTCTAATTTGTCTTTTTCTAGCAAAATGAAATAAATGAGTAGCATCCAAAAAAAATACAAATATGATGGGCTCAACGCTTTCTCTCTCAGCATAAGTCTTACTTGGCAACCATTATTCTTCAAGTGTTAATGAAGTGTTCTCCATTTAGTCTCCAGATCATGTCTGGCACAGACACTGGATATGTAGCTCCACTCCTTAGTCCAGCAGCAAACCGTACACTGCCAACTTCCACTGTATAGTCCCAGGCCTGAGGTTCTGACAGCCTGAATATCCTATTCAGTCTCCCTGGGAGGAAAACAGGCCAGGGGCACATCTGACCACAGAGAACAGAAGTGTTCCAAAATTGACAGGAGGGAAAGACCAGGTTCCTTCTCTACTCCACTCAAAGTGGCTTCTTCAATCAAGGGGTGCATGAGAAGGATCTTGGAGTGGCTCACTGAGATGTTTTTCCCCAGTAACTCCAAATCAAAATGTCTGGATTTATTAAAGTAGTATAAGGTCTATGGCTAGAGAAATTCTGGGGGCCAACATTTCTTAAAACTAGTCATCAAAACCCCAAATAATGCCTGCCTGGAATCTTTTTGCAGAGGTTGTTTTAGTGTTTATTTGGATGCCTCACACGAGATACTCCGGGTGCCATAGACTACTAGAGACTCAAGGCCAAAGGACTACAGTTGAAACCCTACTCTTGTGTATAATACCAAGATAGAAATAAGTTGTTCCACATCCCTGTCACTTACAAGGCTTCAACACCTATATCTCATTCTATCAAGTGAAGTCTGTTACTTTTAAAAGAGCATTTGCTTTGTTCACATTTATTTTTAAGGCATGGAACAATAATGAAGTTACACCTGACTTTATTTTGTATTCCCAAAGTTTTGCTGAATTTACATCATGACAACTCATAAATTTTCTCATCTTTTCTCCTTCTCTCTTTCCCTCTCTCCAACAGCAACAAAATAAAAAGAGATGGAAATGGATAATTACACTAAGCCTTATTCAGCAGGAGGTCTGAGGTGCACTTGGGTGCTCAAAAGGCGAGACAAAGGTTGATCTTTCCGTAATTTGTGGAAGGTATTTGGTCAAATGATCTTAAGGCTCTCGTGGTCAACCTCCTGCTCCCTTCTCCTGTCCACTAACCCTCCGTATTCTTACTCCAGCTTTACTGTGGTTCTCTGTCCTGGCTGGTTTTGTTTATCAACTTGACACGAGCTTGATTCATCAGCGGAAGGAGCCTCAGCCAAGAAAACTCCTTGAGATCCAGCTTTAAGGCCTTTTCTCAATTAGTGATCAATAGGGGAGGATCCAGCCCATGGTGGGTGGTGCCATCCCTGAGCTGCTGGTCCTGGATTCTATAAGAAGGTGGGCTGAACAAACCAATAAACAGCTCCCCACCACAACCTCTGCATCAGCTCCTGTGTCTGGGGTTCTGCCTTACCTGAGTTCCTGTCCTGACTTCCTGCAGTGATGAACAGCAATGCCAAAGTGTAAGCCTAATAAACCCTTTCCTCCAGAATTTGCTTCTTGATCAGAGTGTTTCATCACAGCAAGAGAAACCCTAACTAAGACATGCTCCAAGCACTTGTTCTGTTCTTCTAACATACTATTTTGTTTGGTTTGGTTTGGTTTCTTTGCTCAAGGTGTCTTCCAGGTTTACTTACTTCCCAACTATTGAATATTTTAACTGAAGCATGTAATCTTCCATTTACAACCGTTTCCTATCCATGACCACACTCTACCATGGGTTTATCTGGTATCCTCACACTGTCCTATAACCATAGGCACAAACATTGCTTCTTAGATTGTTCCATCTCTGAACTTCTTCACTACAGGGTCGCCTGATGTGGATTATCATCACATATATGAATAGATTAGTGACCTTGCCTTAGAAAACAATGTCGTTTTGGTGCTTTGAATGGGTATGGCCCCCAAAGACTCACATGGTTCAGTATTTGGCCTATAGGAAGTAGCACTATTAGGAGCATGTGTTGCAGTCGGTGTGATCTTGTTGGAGGAAGTGTGTCCCTGTGGAGGTGGGCTTTAAGGTTTCATATGTGCTCAAACCATGCCCAGTGTGGCAGCTCTTCCTTCTGCTGTCTGTAGATTAAGATGTAGAACTCCCAGCTTCTTCTCCAGCACCATATCTGCTTGTATGCCATCATGTTTCCCGCTGTGATGATAGTGGACTAAATCTCTGAAACTGTAAGCCAGCCCAATTAAATGTCTTCCTTTATAAGAGTTGCTGTGGTCATGGTGTCTTTCTGCAGCAATAGAAACCCTAGCTAGTATAGTAATTTTTGGGGACAAATATAATATCCCTGATTTAGGATTAAATTCTGTATTTCCTGATAATCTAGTTTTTCTACTCCCTTGAAAAATTCGAGACCCTGATGTTCTATCACACTGTTTCAAATGAGGTTTGGGAGAACGTGTGACTGAGGCAAGCATCCAGGCTTGATGTAAACGTACCATCCCTAATTACACCCACTGCATCCTTGTCTGTTACTGTGCCCTTCTCTGCAGTAAGGACTTGAGTAGAATCTTTGGGCATCCTATTTCAGTTACAGGAAATTGTGACGTGATGCCTAAAATAAATGACTCTTAGCACACCAAATTCAACTTGGGTCCAGATGACTTTAACAGCAAAAAAACACTTCAAGTTTTACCTCCTTTTCTGTGATCTTGCAGGCTACCTCTAGTCTATAAATACATAAATTCAGAGATTTGACAGCTCTGTTTACAAATTTATAAAGTTTTATTGATTACATGATGGAAAAAACTTGGAGTTGGTTTTCCGTTGTCATTTGCATTCATGAGGTTGAAAGTTTTTGTTTGATCTCCATTCCAGCGTTTTAAAAGCTTGGAAACAGCAGACTGAAACAATTCAAATTTATGTAGAGCTTGACAGTGAGTTAATTACCAGAACTATGCAAAATTAAATTTTGAAAAAAAAAAAAAACAACTCTAGCATTTTGAATAGTTGTCTGCCACGAATGTATTTACACGCAAGCATATGCAAGCTATCTGTCAGCTTGCTGGCTCATTTTGAAGATGTGTCCACTTAAAAGAAAAATATTACATTTCAATGAGTCTGACAGAGCATAGAGGAAAGAAGACAAATAGTTTACCCTTTACCCTTGGAAGGCATGCAGAACCCCACACTAGAGATGACCTCATATAACTGAACTCACCAGCACCACACTTGCTAAACTAGATACAGACATTAATCCAAACAGTCAGGGTGGTCTCTTCTCAAATACGCACATTCCACACGCTGTCATAGACGTGCCCTCAAGTCAGAGCGACCCTAACACAAAACTAATGGAGACTCCAGCTCTTCACAGAGATTCCAAACATGTCCACATGGCCATATATCCTTGTACCATGTGAAATTAGGAACTCGAGATTTCCATTGTGTCAATATTTTGAAAACTATTCGAATAGCAATTTTCCAACATGTAGTCATTTTATGTGGCTTTAATACCTTCTTTTTAGGTAAGGGTGGCAGATGTTTTCCTGAAACATCCTATGGTAAGAGGGGGAAAGATAAGGGCACAAGTTCCCTCATTTAACCGGGCGGTGGTGGCACACGCCTTTAGTCCCAGCACTCGGGAGGCAGAGGCAGGCGGATCTCTGTGAGTTCGAGACCAGCCTGGTCTACAGAGCTAGTTCCAGGACAGGCTCCAAAGCCAACCCTGTCTCGAAAAACCACAAGAAAAAAAAAAGTATCACTTCTATAAGGTGAGAGGTAGAAAGAAGGACCAGGAAGTGAATATGTGGGAAGCGCTTGTCATACACAGAGAACAGTGGATGGCCCTACCCCATGCACATACCAAAAGCAGCAACTGGACTTGGTGGTTTAAAAGAAATGTGAGAGGACATGATGTTGAGGACATGTGAGAGGGAGGGTCTGTGGGGACTTGGAGGCTGGGGTTGCCATTAGATTTATCAAAACATTGTATACATGTCTAAACTTCTCAAATAATAAACTTTAAGTATACATTTTCAAAAGAGAGTAGAACATCAAAGACAAGCTTCTGTCTCTTTTATTTGCCATATTCATATAGTGTTCAGTCTTCATTATTTGTAAGAAATGTTATCAAATGCCTAGACGGGGAGGGGGGCGAGGAGAGGAGGCGATGTTCTGCCTGTCTTTCCTTGTCTTCAATGACTCACAGTTTCTCCCATACGGAAGTTTATTTGTTTTCAGATTCTCAATATGGTACAAGGAACAATCCAAGCAAAAAACACACCCACGTTCGCTTTGCAAATTAGGAAGCTTATTGAGATGAAGTTAGGGAATCTCAAGGAAGGAGACAGCTAGCCACGTACTTGGGGTCCAGTTGGTCCAAAAGCGAGCGTGTAGCCACTTAGCCTCTTTGTCCCACTGTCAATCTCTCCTAGCTTCTCTCTGCACGGCCGCCTTGGCCGCCTTACCACTGCCTCTTTCTTTGACAGGCTCTTTAGATTTGGCTTTTGTTGTCCTTGGCAGTGACTTGAATTCTAGCTCTTGGTGACTGTCCAGTTCTACACAACAAACTGGCTCTATATCTCTGTCCCTACAGCCAGGGAAAGAGAGAGAATCCTGCTTGGAAGACGGTTCCTCTTAGGTCCAGTAACTGGAAAGCAGGGAGACTTTTGGTGGATATCTGCACACCGAGGTTAAATTTCCAGCAGATGGTGGGGAGATACCTTTTCTCAGAGCAACCTCCTAAAGTGAGTGCAGTGACTAAATCTTGTCAAGAAGCTAATGACTGCAGAGCTAAGTGGGTTTGTAAAAGAAGAGAAACCTATAACTTTCTAGGAAGCAGCTCCAACCTCAGTTTAACTCATTCCTTAGACGGTTTGATTGACAGATGAATATGCAGGACCCTACTATCGATTATGGAATGAGTGATTTGAAAGGTAATTCTTATAACATGAAGGTCAACTAGGTTATATAGCCAGTATGCATAAAAAGTATATTTGACAAATATCAGTGGAAAGGTTAAAACAGCGCTTTGCCATTAAGTGAAGAAAGAGTAGGGTTAAAAAATTATGTTATTTTCTCTTATCGAAAATAGGTTTTTAAAAAATATGTTCTAATTAGTTTTCCTTTCCCCATCTCCTTCATGATCCTCCCCACCTCCCCTTCCATCCAAACCCATATCATTTTGTCTCTCTTAGAAAACAAACAGGCATCTAGAGAATAATAATAAAATAAGAATAAAACAAAGACAGACAAACTGGGATAGAACAAAACAGGCAACCGAAAGAAGAAAAAGCGCCAAAGAAAAAGCACAAGAAACATTTATAGATTTCAAGACAGACACATTCACAGACACAGGAGTCCTGTAAAAACACAAAACCAGCAACCCTAGTAGACAAGCAACAGACCTGTAATGTTAAAAATACATACATACATACATACATACATACACAATATCCTTAAAAATATTATGGGACACAGAACCTCCAAAGATGCCATTGAGTTCATTTGTGTGTATGTGTGTGTGTATGTGTGTGTATGTATGTATATGTGTGTGTATGATGTGTGTATGTGTGTGTATGTTTATGTGAGTGTGTGTGTGTGTGTGTGTGTGTGTGTGTGTGTGTGTGTGTACTGGCCATCTACTACTGGGCATAAGGCCTGCCATAAAGAGTAGTTTGTATCTCCAATGAGATTCCCTGGAAGAAAACTCATTTTTCACGTGTGAGTGGTTATCAGTTGGAGAAAGCTTCTGGGCTAGGGATGGGGGCATGTGTCCACTTCTGTCAGTGCTGGGAACCCATCTGGTACAGACCCACGCAGGCCTTGTGGGTGCTGTCACAGTCTCTATGAGTTCAATACGTGTGTCTGTTCTGCTGTGTTTAACAGGCCTTGTTTTCTTGGTGTCCTCATCCCCTCTGTCTCTTACACTCCTTCAGCCTCCTCTTCTACGGGGTTCCCTGAGTCCTGAGAGAGGGATTAGAAACATCCTTTTTTTAAGGACTGAGTATTCTAAGGTCTCTCACTCTCTACACATTGTCCAGTGTAGATCTCTATGGTAGTTCCCACCTACCACAAGAGAGACCATCTCTGATGGTGGTTGAACAAGGACAAATGTATGAACAGAATGTCACATCTTTAGGAGTTATTTTCTTGCTATGTTCCTTGAGCAGAACAGTAGTATTTGTTTCCCCCTAGGTCCATAGCCTATCTGGTCTGAGGTTCTTGACCATCTCAACAGCATTGGGCATAGACTCCATCTCATGAGGTGAACCCTAAATCCAATCAGATATCTTTGGTTGCTCCCACAAGCTCTGTGCCACTACTGCACTAGTGCATCATAAAGGAAGGTCACCATTGTAGGTGGAAGGCTTTGCTGCTGGGTTGGTGTTTACGTTTCTTCTTTAGGAGTGGGAGAGTACCTTCCACAGCCATGAACACTAATCCCTAGGGATAAAGGCTCTCTAGGTAGGCACTGGCTTGCCATCTCTGCATTCAAGGAGTTATGTAGATGCTGCCTTCAGCAAAAGGCAGTACATCATTTTGCAGAGAACAATCAATCGCCTTACCAATAGTCTGGCTTATTTGGAGGTTCCCAATAGGACCCTTTGGCCAACAACTCAATTAAAAGCAACACATTTTCAATACTGAAAGCTTTGTTTGGTGACCAGAGATTTCCAGCTGGGCCTCCATCTCCCTTTTAGTTGGTGATTTCATTTAGAGAACCTTCATACATATATTATAGGGCACTTCTACTGTCTTAGGCTTCCATATGACCCCCCAAATGGCCCTCAGTTTTAGCTGTCCCTCCATACATGTCCTCCTCCTCTCCCCTTCTTCCTCCCTCTCCCCATTTGTTCCTTCCATTCCAGCCCCTCACCCCATGTCTATCTATAACTTTCTGTTCTGTTTTGGTTCTCTTCAGGAGGAGGAAATCATGGCTTTTAAAACCAGGACCTTTTGAATAATGTTCAGAGGTTTAGCATTTTAGAAACTGAAAGATGATGCTGGAACAGGAGCTAGAGGAAATGCATACAAGCATTTGGACCCACATGGATTTTAATGGGTAGTTGAGTTTTCTCCAGAGACCAATGCCCAAGAAAAAGGAAAAATTCCTTTTGTGATTTCCCCTTGTTCCTCTGTATTACATAATCCCTGCTCCGTGAACCAAAACCTAACATTATAAAAAGGTTTTCATTGGCTAGGATATTGGTTTTGTTTCTTTATGATAATGAGTGTTTTACCTGTGTATATGTATACTATGTGCCCACCTGGTATCCACAGAGGTCAGAAGAGGGCATCAGATTCTTTGACACTAGAATTATGGATGGTTGTAAGCTATCTCAAAGTAGATGGGGATCTTCAAACCGAACCCAGGTCCTCTTCATAAACAAGTGCTCTTAACCACTGAGGCATCTCTCCAGCCCCTGCCTTAACCATTTCTTATCTTCTTGTACGACTAAATGTTTTAAGCTCCACATCATCCAATGTTCAAGCCAACTTCCATAGAAACTCTGAGAGGCTTCCAGACAACCAACCCACAGATGCAAAGAGTTGCCTGTCTCTGAGCACATGACTAGTAAGTAGGTAGCTCCCATCTTCAGGGGGCTAAGTTATGTGCTTAACAAGAGTTAGAATTTGTGTAGCCAAATGTCTTTATGTTAGTTATGCTTGTTTTTGTAATCATGTGACTAATTTAATATGACATAGATTGGTGCACACGATGGGGGAAAATCTGTTCTTTCCCGACTACTAAATTGAGCACTTGAAGGAGTCTAAATAGTGTAAACTGCCCACCCCCGTGCTTTTAGTCTTGAGACAACATCTTTCTTAATGTATTTAATAAAATCTCTGATTCTGCTTCACACTGGCTGTGCCTTAATTCTCTCCCACATCAAAGTTAGAAGGTACTAATCTAGCTTGAATCCAGGATTCTGAAAGACTAAAGGAACTCCTCAGGTGGCCGAGGGTGACAGTGTGGAGCTCTCTTTCAATGTCCCCACCACTGGCCATGTCAGGCCTTGGCTTGGCTGGCATGCTACTGGTTTTTACCGGTCTGAAAAATGGAAGAGTTAGGGTATCATGAAGGCTTCAACCAAGATTACAAAGGGTATCCAAAAAAAAAAAAAAAACCCATAGTATATCAGGGTCAACATATCTGCATGAAAGCTCTGAGAACATAATGCATGAAGCTTACAGAATGGAGCCCAAGATGCAAAGGTACCTCAGGATAATGAAGATGATGCCCAGAAAAGCCAGAGACATGAGCATAGCTATCTGAGGGCTTCCCAAGTCTGTTAGAGATCATATCGTGATACCACGTGTTCTGAATGCCAGACACAGAACTATAGTTTTAGTAATTTCCATGCTGAGCTTTGGTCTTGCTTTTTGTCAAAAAACCTCCCTTGATATTCTTCTGTTCTTTCCTCCTGTCCTCCACAGGGACCTGCACGCATACCTTGTACATATAGACAAGCAGGCACACACATACACATAAGTAGAAAGTGCTTTAAATGAGCGAGATAATGGGAAAAACTGTGAGGTATCTTTAATTTTAAATGTAAATGAATACAGAATTCCCTACCTTCCTGAAACAGTTTACAAAGCAGCATTAAAAAGCAAAACCAGCAACTGCAGATAAAGCCCAGAAAAGGCTATTACTTCAATAGTCACAATACATATGGGATTTAGGTGTACAAATTGCCTGTGAGCTGGAGAGTCTTTGTTTTCCACCTGTCAGTAAACATCCTCTAAGGAGTCTATAAATGGGACCTTTCCATCATTTGTTTAACTGTGTAGAGCTGCTCCTAATCCGTTCCCACATGATAGCGCTGAGGTGTCTCTCCCTGGTTTTTGATGGGAATTTGAAACACTGAGAACAATTTGTGTGAGCCTGGATCAGACAAAGGGTGACAATGCCGTGTTATTGTAGAATGTTAAAGCTTAGGAGAACCCATTGTGCTCCTGTCACTCAAACCAGCTGAGGCACCACGTGCTTTCACGTGTGGATTACCGCTCCATCACCGCAGATAAAAGAATGTTGATGCTGTTACTGTCACGAAAGCTTCCACACGCAGGGTTTTCTATTGTTCTCTGTGGATAAGCAATGAACACATTAGAAAGAGGAGAATGCCGGCGTGGAGAAATTACCCTTCTTCATCTACAAGTCATGGCTAAGAAGATAAAACAGAAGGACGGCACTTTAATTATTCATTTAATTTAACTAAGGATAAATGATTTTATATCATTTAGGAGATGCCATCATTTATTTATTAACCAAACTATGAACTCCTACATAGAAAAGTTTGTATTACTTTTCTACCCAGAGATCCAGTCTCAAGTCTGTGTGTGACTCCGCCTGCCAGATGAGTAACCATTCCACACTATGATTATCCAAATGGTTATCGCTCATTCTAAGAAAAAAAAATAGGGTTTTCTAAAAAAAATAATTTATATTAATGATAAGCTGCTCAAAATGCCCTATGGTTCTGTTTGTCATTGTATTCATTCTCAAAAATTCCAAACAAAAAGGCTAGCTGACAACAAAATGGCTAAGAATAACAACTACTACTGCCTACTGTGTTAGCTACAGCAGTCGTCACAGTGAGGTAAACAATAGTACAAGGTCCATAATTGTCAATTTTACATACCAACTCAACTGAGCTAAAGGATGCTCAGGTAGCTGGTAAATGGTATTTCTTGATAGTTTTTGAGAGCACAAATAGAAGATATTAACATTTGAATCAGTAGACTGAATTTAGAAATTGAGCCTCACCAATTTTGTGGATGATGACCTTTAACTAGACCTCTAGTTTCCGTTCTTCTCAGACTTTGGACCTCGATTGTATTTGTATCACCAGTTTTCTTTTCTTTTCTTTTCTTTTCTTTTCTGGTTTTCTGAGACAGGGTTTCTCTGAAGTTTTGGCGTCTATCCTGGAACTAGCTCTTGTAGACCAGATTGGCCTTGAACTCACAGAGATTCATCTGCTTCTGCCTCCCGAGTGCTAGGATTAAAGGCATGAACCCCCACCACCTGGCTCACCACCAGCTTACTTAAACCTCCAACTTGAAGATAGAAATTTACCTCCATAATCATATGAGGTAATTCCTTAAAAAAAAATCTGCATCATTTGTCCCTTCCTACCCACATACCCTTTCCCGTACTATTTCTGTTTCTCTGGAAAACTTTTTTAAAATTTAATTAACATTTTTTTGGTTTATCTTATGGGGAGGCCCAACAATGTGAGCCCATTTCCACCTTGTCTGGAGGTCAAGAGAGTTTGAAGTTGCTCAAAATTGTTGACAACAACCAAGGCTACGTGTCCTGACCTAGGGTGTGGTTCCTTGGTTCCTTTGACTTAAGATGACCACACAGTTAGATCCACTCCCTCCCTGACCTACAGCAGGAAATTCAAGGGTACTTCTGCTCCTTCTTTTGAGGTAGGGAGCTTGACCTTGGGAGTGGCTGCTTTCGGGATACTTGGTCTAGGCTGGGTTCACTGCCTAAACAACAAAATGCTAATGATGTGATGTCTCAAAGTATTGAAGATTGTAACTGTTCTAGTTGCCCTTTGTGTCATGTGAAAGCAGTCTTTTGTCTTCCTATAAAAGTGTATGGAAAATTAAATGCAGGCAGACTCACTGGAACTCCCCTCTGGTACTATCCTGTGTTTTCTGTTTTATTATTTTACTTGCATCTTGGTCCTCCTTACTATTTTTCTGATCCTCATGCCCCGACCCTGGTAAGTGGTATTTCTGTTGAACCTGATCTCTGACAATTTTACAGACAGACCACAGTTTCCCCTCCCTTGTGTCCTTCCCTTTCCCATCTACCTCCACCCATCCACTCCACTTCTTCTGACTCCAGTCAGAAAGGGACAGGCCTCCCATGGGCCTGAACAAAGCCTGGCACTTCAGGTTGAGGCAGGACTGAGCTCTTCCCCCTTATCAAGGCTGGTCGAGGTAATCCAGCATGGGGAACAGGTTCCCAGAAACCAGTTAAGCCCAGGGACAGTTCCTGATCTCACTGCTAGGAGCCTTACAAATAGACTAAGCTACACAACTGTCACACACATGCAAAGGGCCTAGGTTGGTCCAACGAAGGCTCCCTAGCTGTTTGTCTTCTTTGGAAAACTTTAATGCAGGCGTTGGGGATGAGAATAGTTCCAAAGGAACAGAAGTACAAAGATGAGTTTTCTGAATTAATGCTAGGGTTTTTATTGCTGCTCTAGTTTGGTTAGATTTAAGCAAATGCTGATGGCTCCATATTCAATAGAAAGGTATCACTGGTAGTTTAAGCCTTTAACTCTTTTTAGATTTATAACATACTTATATTGGGTAACTCTAACAACCACTTTTTAAAATTGTGATATAGATGATATTTTTTTTTCCTAATGTCCCAGGAAGAGTAGAAATGAAGTGTGTACTTTGGGATTTTGATCCTGAGCTCAAGTACTGCAAAAACATTTCAAGAACTTCTAGACATGCTCCACTGAGAGCCTTATTTCCTATAGTTATAATACTGATGGCAATGAAAATCAAACCAGGGCCCTTATCCTGCAATGGGGTGAGTTACAATTAAAGTGAAAGTCCCAGCCTCAAAGGGTACACACAGTTAAACAGAGGGCATTGGCAGGAAAAGAATTAGATCCTATGTATTGAGGTGGGAATGTGTTGGAAATCCTGTTTAAGCTGGAGATATGGCATCTCTAAGTTGTGGTGGGTGGTCTTCGTTGCTAGTAAAGGAAGTCTCCCAACCTCCAGACAAGGTGGTTTTTCCAGTTCCAGTGTTGGTCTAACCACCCCTCGGAGCAATGACATCTCCCTCAGATGGTAGCCAGTGGTAGCAGCCTCCACACCCACAGTGATATAGTCCTTTCCATTTGGTCTAGTCAGGTTTGATAACAACCACCAGCACAACTACATACTGAAAAATCTGGACTACCATGTGTGAATTAGAAACCCCGGTACCGTTCAGCTTATTCTGAAAGTCTTACAAAGACTTACACTGGAAAGTTAGAATGGCTATGTAAGGTCTAGTGACCCACATGAGGACAGGTCAGAAAACATGTCCTTCCTGTGCATCACCGGGTTGAGAAGGGAGTTGTGGTGGCTATACTTGATTGTCAACTTGACTGCCTCTGGAATTAACTAATACCCAAATGGCTGGGCACACCTGTGAGGGATTTTTACCTAATAAAGCCAGTAGAAGTGTGAAGATTCTGCTTTTAATCTGGGCCTCATCTTCTGATAGCAGCCTATATAAAGAACACGGAAGATGGAAGCTCTCTTTTTTCTGCTTGCTCTTGCTATGAAGTCCATACCTTCACTGGCATTAGAGTCTACTTCCTTTGGATTCTGGCAGATACTGAAGACCAGCTGATACATCCGGCCTTGTAGACCAAACAATTACTGGATTCTTGGTACTTCTCTTTCTAAACAGCTGCTGTTGTTGGACTAGCTGGCCCATAGTCTGTAAGCAGTTATAATAAGTCCCATATGTATGTGTGTGTGTTTCTGTGTGTGTGTTCTTTAAGTTCTGTTCCTCTAGAGAACACTGACTAATATCGGAGTCAGTGTTGCTGGGAATGATTGATCCAAATCATTGAGAGGAAGTTATATTGCTCTTCCATAATAGACATGAAAAAATGTGTTGGGATGCAGATGGTTCTTAAGGCAACCCTCAGATCATTACACTTTGTGATTACGTTCCACGGAGGTACAGCCAATGGCTCTTGCGGAAGGCATCACGTAAATAACTATCACCAACTTGGATGCTCCTTGAAAGCAAAGAGAATGCAGGGTGTGTAATGAAACAGATACTAGTTTACACTAGTAACTGAATGAGTAGCTGTTGATATGAACATTGTTTATGGATTATATTGTTATGACTATATGTATGTGCTTACTTATAGATACTAAGCATTTTATATTCTTTCTTCTCTTATTCCTATCTCATGTAGGATAAGGGATGTTGACTTTATTTAAGCATTATCTTAGTGCTTGCATCATAGCATAGAAATTATAGGGTGAAACAAATAACCATCTTTCTAAGATTTACCATGTTGTTCGGAGGAAAGCTGCACAGATATTATAAGTAAGATAGTTGTTTCATATTAGCTAAAACTATGACTTTGCCATTAAACATGGCTAAAGAAGATGTTTCCATGGGTATTATAATGAAAAGGGGTAGATCTGTAATGGATATTTTATATGCCAACTTGACTGAGTGAGAAGGTGCCCAGATAGCAGGTTAAACAGAATTTCTGAGAGTATCTGTCTGTGAAGGTGTTTCTGAAAACATTGACTCAATAGTCACAAGTCAATAGATGAAGAAAGATCACTTTCACCAAATGTAATGGGAAACACCCAATCTAATAATAGCTTATATAGACCAAACTGATGGAAGTGCGTGTTTGTCCTTTCTGATTTAGCCTCTGATCTTATTTACTGGTATTCCTGATTCTTGGGCTTTCAGCCTTAGACTAAGATTATGCCATAGGTTCTCCTGGTTCTCAAGTCTTCAGCTTGAACCAGAACTATACTACCACCTTTGGTGAGCCTCTAACTCCCTTGGTGAGCCTCTAACTCCCTTGGGTCACTCCCTTGGTGAGCCTCTAAGTCCCTTGGTGAGCCTCTAAGTCTCTTGGTGAGCCTCTAACTCCCTTGCTGGACCTCCAGCTTACAAATAGCAGACCACAGAGCTTTTCAGCTTCCATAATAGTAGGAGCAAATTTCTTACATTAAGTTTGCTCTAAATAGCTACCTATGGCCCAGAGATTCTGTTTGTCTGGAGAACATTTCATATTATCCTCTTTGGAAGATGAGGTAACAAAGACCTAAAGGGACCCAGAAACTAGCACACAGTTACTCAGCAAATAATCAAACAATTCAGGAGGACAAGTGCATCTGAGTCTTGTTAGAAATAACAAAACCCTTTCTTGTTCTTTTCATTTGTCACACCTACTCCTTTATCTTTCCTGCAAATACAGGCAACTATGACCTCAAAGGACGGCAGTCTTATTTTCTTCCAGTTGATCTGTCCATCTTTGGAAGAGTATTGAAGTTCTCTAATTCTCTACTATTATGTCTTCTGGTCTTATTTATCTTTTCCTTTCCACTAATATTTGCTTTACATATTTAGGTGCTACAGTGGTGTGTGTGTGTGTGTGTGTGTGTGTGTGTGTGTGTGTGTATGTGTGTGTGCATGTGTGTGTGCATGAACACCTGCACTCACACATGAACCCTAACCTAAACATTTCATATACATATGATCTGTCTTTCTCATCCGTGTGCCAAAATGCTTAATCAGAAGCAGCTTCGAGGAGAAGGGGTTTATTTCAGCTTACAATCTAAGGGGATACAGTCTGCCATGGTGGGAAGGCATGGAGGCGGGGGGCTTGGCACTGGCAGTCACATTTCATCCACAGAGGGAAGAATGCTTGTGCCCAGGTGGCTTTTCTCCTTTTTATCCAGTCCAGGATCTCTGTCCATAGAATAGTGTTGGCCACCTTTAGAGCAGATCTTCCTACTTCAATCATGTCGGTCTGAGGAAATCCATCACAGACAGGCCCTGAGGAAATGCATCACAGATGTTCCTGGAGGTTAGTCTCTCTGGTGACTTCCAATCCTATTAAGTTGACAAATAGCATTAAGCCTCAGGGCATATTCCATTCCTTCTTTACAAAACCAGCCTAGCTCACCAAGATGGGTGTGTATAGGGGTGCACAGTGTCACATACACACATGCACACACGTACACTCGGAAAAGAGATATGATAGCTAGATATATAATAGACAGATATGAAAAGTATTTAGTTTAGCCTATCTTTTTTATTTATATATTAATATATCTATATATACATATAGAAATGTATATGTTGATCGGTGGCACATGCCTATAACCCTAGCACTCAGGAGATTGAAGCAAAGGAAGGGTGAGCCCAGGGCCAGACTGAGCTACATAGTAAGACAGTGCCTCACTTGAACAGAAAAAACACTGAACTGTTTGCAAGAGTCTTTTCCGAGGTTTGGGGGACTGAAGGAGACTAGTTCACAAAAGCTCCAAAAGCTAAACCATTAAAGACCTTGGAGGAGAGGAGAGAAAGGTTGCCAAGTTTATAGGACTGTTTGGCATCGCTGCTTCTGTAAACAACATGCACGAAGTTAACAGCTCCATAATCGTGCAAATGTTTTAGAGACCGGAAGCGACAGCGGGAAGAGCTGCAGGTGAGACAACAGAATGAAACGGAATGTGCCCAATCATTTAAAACCTTAAACGATCTGCGATCCCACTAGGCATGCCTTAATTGTTAGAAATAACTTAATTTTGTACCAAAGAAGTTCATTAAGAGTAACTTAATTTTATCTTTATATAAAAAGGGACAATACGTGGCTACAGCTTTTGCTGGTTTGTTTGATTTTAGCATACATCCTGATTTGATGCTTTTCTCTCAAAGTCAAGGCTAGCTGTCTGTCTACGTCACGAGCAATACCCCCATTTAGCCTTTCTTCCCAGAATGCCCCTGATCTCTCATGATTCCCCCACCTGGTACTGCGTCTATACTCCAGTGTCTTGAGTGTTTCTTGTCTTCTGTCTGGGATACCTACTTCCTTCTATTTTCCAGCTGCTAAATTTCTGCATGTCCTTAATTATACCCTTTGAATAATACAAAGAATACATCTTACTTTTTTCCAAGCGTAAACACTAGCTCAACCTGTTGCTTCTCTGTTCTTCCAGGACATTCTGTTTCTAACTTCATTGTGGCATGTATCATACTGCATTGTAATGACCAGTTTTCCTGGTTGTTACACTTAATCATTTTCATCAATGCATAAAAAAATCCTTTGCTTGGGATGGGATAGTAAGCCACTGTGTTGCATTTTATATGTATATCACACACATATCTATATATCCATATCTAATGTCTCACTTAAATGTTACAGCCTCAAAGGAGGCAGATATTAGCATTTATCTGTGTTGAAGAGAAGAAAATTCACCTGGAAAAGTGATACAGTTCAGATCTTAAATGTCCTTCCAAAGCATGTATGCTAATGTTGGGTCTCCAGGGTTGTTCTATCAGGTGATGTTACCTTTAGTGGGTGTGGCCTGATGGGAGGTCTTCGGGTCATTGAAAGCCTGCTATTGAGGGAGAACCTTCTGTCTCCACCTTCTTATCATTTTCCTTTGGCTTCTGACCATGAGGTATAGTTTTGCTTAACACATGTGTTAACTGTGATGTGCATATTTGCCATAGGCGTGAGCCTGTAGGGCTGACTGATCAGGGATTGGAACTTTCAAAACTTTGAGGCAAAAGTAATAGTTTTTTTCTTTGTCAGTTGCAAAACAAAGGTGTTCTGTTACAGTAACAGAAAACTGGCTAAGTGTTGACTGAGGTTTCTGTCCCACCCAGTCCCACAGTTGTTCAGTCCCAAAGAAACACACAGAGGTCTATATTAGTTATAACTGGTTGGTCTATTAGCTCAGGCTTCTTATTAACGCTTACATCCTACACTAACCCATAATTCTTGTCTGTGTTAGCAACGTGGCTTGCTAACCTTAATCAGTGAGGCGTTCTCATCTTGCTTCCTCTGCATCTGGGTGATGACTGCAGACTGAGTCTTTCCTCTTCCCAGAATTCTCTTGTTCTCGTCACCCTGCCTCTACTTCCTGCCTGGTTGCCCCGCCTATACTTTCTTCCTGGCTACTGGCCAATCAGCATTTTATTAAACAGGATACAAGACCATTGTCCCCAGCATCTCAGTAAATACATAGTAAATGATGTGCTGTTACTCACTGGTAGGTCACAATTTAAGAGAGATTTGATGACATCAATGAGTGCACTATTCACACACTGTCTCTTTATGTTGAATACTTTTCAGGGTAAGGAGCCAGATAAACAGGAGAATACATTCCATTCAGTTCTTTAGTCTCTAGACCTTATCAGGATATACGAGACATTTGATTAACATTCTTGAATAAATGAAAGATAAACAAATAAACGTATGACTATCATATTCCTCCCATCCTATAAGAGATGGTCTCTGAAATCTATGTACATACAAAGATTTTTGGGAATCCTATAGTCATATTTTAATTAAATTAGGGTGTTTTTCTGGAAGTGGGCCTATGGTGAACACTCTGACACAGTTTATTTTTAATTTTTACTGGATTTTCACACAGTGGGAGTGTGTAAGTTGAAGCACGGCCACCTGCAAAGAACGGCATCCAGCGCGCATGCTCCTGAACTGCGGTGAAGAGACTTCCACATCGAGGTCATCGATTTCACAAAACTGTGGGCCCACCCAAGAAAAGAGACTTTGGAAAATGTCCAAAGACGAGCAATGAAGATGATGAAGTGGTTGGAAAATTATCTTCCCGGAGAAAAAGGTCGCAGGAACTGGGCCTGTGCAGCGCAGAAATATGAAGGGGCAAGCCTGCCAGCAGGCTGCAGGAATGTGAGCAGGCAGAGGTGAGCGGCTGGTTTTAATTCTTAGTTATGATGGCGAAAGTACAGGATAATTAATTTCAAATGGAGCATAGAAGCTTTCGGTTAGTCCCTGTAAAGTCCTTACAACACAATAGAATTCATTAACCCGAAAAGTTATGGCATTTCTTTCTTCGGAAAGGTTTTGTGTAAAGAGTCAACGGAGGAGAAACACACTTTGCCAGAGCCGGCTGGAACGGGAATGGAAAACGCGGTTAGAGGGAAGGGGTGGGGTGTTCACTTTGGAAATGAAATTATCTCCAGCAAACTTGGCTTTTAGAAAAAGGCCTTACGCTTTTTTTTCCTCTTTATGCTTTTCCCTATCGTTTTGAAAACACTCCATCCAAGTTCTTATAAGAACGTTATTGTGGAAAAATCTCTCAACTATTTGGTGCGATACTTCTTGGCAGGGAATGTTCTAGAGTCATGAGCAACTTGAGTGATGATTTATGAACAATTACTAGAGGATGACAAACCAACAATGTGAAAGAGGAGGGTGTTGGAAGTTAGAAAAACACTCGGGACCTCAAAGGAGCTAGTCTGCCTGTCTGCTTTTCTTTATCTCTGGACGGCAGGCACTGGCAGGGATAACGTGGTTTAGCCTGCACTGGCGTGGCTAACGTGGCCGCTGATACGGCTCACGGCACCCAGGATGCTGCCTCTTCTGCCGTTCTGCAGACACAAGGTCCGTGAGCTGGAACTAACATTACTGTTTCTTGTCTCTCCGAGCCATGCGAGGATTTCAGGGGTTAGCCATGTTTTCATTGTATCAGATTACTCATGCATTACTCTAATACAGTATTAATACGATACAGATGTATTAATGTATTGTGGCATCACAGATATTGAAGTATAATGGCACAAAGACTTATGTGGGAAGGGCTTTCAAGGTCTGCTGAGACTCCCTCCATGGTCCAAGAGAAAGGAATTCCCAGAAGGAAGCCCACTCACCATCGAGCAACCGCACTGTCTAGACGGCCTAAATTGGTGGTATGGGAAAAATGCTGCAAGCAGATAATTCAATCAAAATCCCCTCTACCTGCCACTCGGATCACCAGCAAAAGCAAAAGTCATATTAATTGTAAATGCCAGCAATCCAAAATGTGATTAATTTTTTAAAATGCTATCCCCCCCCCCCCCGCCGGCCCCGCCGAGAACATTTTCCTCATTTACTTCTTTGGTGGAAAAATAAGTTCACAAAAATTCTTCATCATACAAGGAATTCTTTGTTCATGCTGGCTACTGACATTCTAAACATACTTACCCTTCAAGATAAGGCTCTCTCCTCAAAGGAACTCAGGCGGCTCCTTTTCCTCCCCATCACCAATGTGCCAACATTAAAGATGGCTTTCACATTTAGGTCCAATGTGTTGGATTCAGTGCAGTGTGAGAAAGATGTCCCTGTGATGTGGCCTGGCTGCTGCTCTGTTCCGTTCTGATTGTGCTTGTTCTGTCAGGGGTGAGGAGAATATGAAATCCGAGTCTGGATCATTAAGCCCCATTTAGAAAGCCTTGTGTGTGTGTGAAGAGCAGGGCTCCAGTTCTATGGGGAAAGTGTGTGGCCTGGGCCTTCCCCAGAAGGAAGGCCTTTGCTCTGGACATCCTGGGTCATCCTATCTTGTAACTGACCCTCAAACTGAAGCAAAGTGTGTCTTTGTCTTTGGCGCTGTTCTATTGCTGTGAAGAGACGTTATGACCACAGCAACTCTTATATAGGAAAACATTTCCTTGAGGCCGGTTACAGTGTCAGAGGTTCAGCCCATCGTCATCCTCGTAGGAAGCATGGTGGTGTGCAGGCAGACGACATGGTGCTGGGGAGGTAGCTGAGAGTTCGAAACCCAGATCTACAGTCAGCAGGAAGAGAGGACAACTGGCCCTGGCTTGAGCATTTGAAACCCCAAAATTCATCCTCCAAAGACACACTTCTTTCAAGGAGGTCACACCTGCTCCAGCAAGGCCACACTTCCTAATCTCTCTCCAGCAGTGCCGCTCCCTAATGCCCAAGTATTTAAATCCATGAGCCTATTCTATTGGGCCATTCCTCTTCAAACCACCACAGTCCTTCCGCATATGGGTTGTTAGCCACGCATGCTTCTCCAACCTTCTAGACTTCTTTGCTTTAGCAGTATATCCTCCACTGAAGCTCCTGTCTCCAGGGAGCACCTGCAAGGCCATTGCACCATTAGGAGATTAATGTTTCTTTCCATTGAAAGCAAATGGAGACTTGAATTGAGAGCTGTTTTGTTGAGTTGTCATGAAGAAATTGCATGAATGTTCATGGAAACTGCTTCCCAGAAAATTATTCTTAGCAACACTACTGGTCAGAGCAATGGTAGGAAGTTTTGGAGTTTCACAAAAATAAGTTTCCCTTGAAAGAGACGTTCTCCAAAATTTTGTGGAGTCAAATGCTTAGAGTTTTCATAAAATCTAGGCATGGTAAGATATGGTCTGCATAATGATAATGCCTCTTGGGTTGACAAGAATGTGATAAAGATGAGGAGGTGGGATCATTTAGATAAGGACCATTGTATCATAATCCAGCTATTCTTGCTATGCAGGAGGTGGGAGGGGAAGGAATGCTCTTTTGTTTTTATGTGATACTAGCTAGTTCTTTTTAGTTACCAAAAACTGAGAAATAGAGCCAGGCCCAGGGTTCAGTTCATAAGATAGCTGTCATTGACCATGAGGACCCGAGTTCGTACCTGTAGCACCCTTATAAAATGTCAGATGCCTTATCACATGCCTGTACTACACTACTGGAGAGGTAGAGATGGTGGGAAGGGGGGATTGCTGTACTCGGAGGTCAGCGAGTCTCTGTATCAGGGAGCTCCAGGGTTACTGAGAGACCTTGTCTCAGAGACGAGGTATAGAATAATAGAGAAAGCCATCCACAGGCATGTGTGTAAGCATGCACACTCACATGTGTGAACCCACACAAACAAGCCTGAACACACACATAAACATACATACACACATATACACCATAAACATACATATTTAAGAAACTAACTGGAGAATAAGAATCATCATATATCCATCAAAAACAATGAAATAATTTTCTTTTTACCTACTTATGTAGTTCCTGCAGAGTATCTTAGTCACTTAGGACCTAATAGTAGCACACATTATATACCTTTGGTATGTACTTTTCTGCCGGACATCGTCAATATTTTCAGGATGATCCGCCAACCCATTATAGTAATTAATTAGGGTCATCGAATGATGAGATGCCTAAGTTCTGAGCACCACAATGACTCATGGTTCAAAGAAGTAACAAAAGAGAACTAAAGCAGAGGGCCTAGACTCTTGAGACACGTTATGCCATAGAAACAATCCAGTGTGTTGAGTAGCTAGCTATGCAATGATAATGGTGAGGGGGAAGGGCATACATTGACATCTAATTCAGAGGAGGATGAAAACAGGAGGTGGAAGACTTGGAGGATAAGTGGATAAAAATAAACCATGAATTCAGTTCTAGGCAAGAGCTTAAGGGAAAGTATGTTAGGACATGTTGCAGGGAATTCGGGCGAGAGAAAGGTGGCAAAGGGTCTTCCGAAGGTGTGCAAAAATCATGGACAGATGAAGGCAACAGAGAAGAATCCTGGCAATGCTCTGAGCAGGAAAAAGCCCTGGCCAGGGTTGTGTTTCAAATAACATACCCATGGTGCCAGTCGGCAAGCAGGGAGGGCAGAGGCTTGTTTGAGAAATCTTCTAAGGGCGCAGTTATGATGGCTTAAACCAGGAGAATGAGGGAAAGAGATTGACAAATAACCATGAGATAAAATTGGGAGGCGAGGCTGATAAATTACTTGCGGGGGAGGAAGAAGAGGAAGTGGGTTGGGATGAGTACAGATTTCTGGCTAGAGAGACTAGGTGAATAATGCTGCGATTAATTAACACAGGAAGGAAGCGTGGGTTTGGAAAGACAAAAAAAAAATCAGATCTACTTTGAACATGTTGTATATGTACTTGATGAGTAAGACATCCAAATGGATTTAACTAAAAGGTAGCTCTGTGTGTGAGAGATGAAGCTCAGAAGAACTAGGGGAAGTGTGGACCTGGAGCACAGATGGACAGGATGTTGTTTGTGGCAGTTGCTGAAGGAGGGTGAGAATGATAGAAAGATAGAATCTAATAGAATAGTTTGTTGGGGGGCAGAGGAAGAACAGTAGGTGTATAAGATTACAGAGAAATGTTTAGGAAGATAAATATTCTAAAAAGAATAACCCTTTGAATATTACAGCTGTCTGTACTATGGAAGTTCTATTCTGATCCGTAGTATCAGTCTTGAAAATTATCCAGCCAGATGGGAACTCCACAACACAGGAATGCATTTGCACTATGGCGCTGATGCACAGGCACTGTTTGTACCCCTGACATACTGCAGCACCATGTCCCTAATAATGCGGCAGACACATAGAGTCAGAAGTTGAGACATCGTTGACCAGCCTTTGTGGACCTGCCTTTTCAGAAAAATCGACTTCCTACTTAGAGTTCCTGCTCTTCCACTGAGTGTGTCCCAGACTGACCTTGTACGTAAGACAACAAGACATAGTGGGCACCTAAATGGAGTGTTGGATAAGTGATTTGAAAAGTGGGCTGTGGTGGGGATAGGAGGCTGGTGTGGGCACACATTTAGAGGATAGCTATAGGGAGACCAGCAAAACAAAACAAAAAGCCGTAACTACACTCTGTCCTTGGCATAGTGACAAATGATGTCATGGGACGACTCTTCTCACACTTTAAGGACAGTCAGACTTAAGGTGTAAGAAGTAAGAAAAGTCTGAAAGGAAAGAAGAAAAGACAGAGGAGGGAGTTAACATGGAGTGAAATGAACAGGCAGACAAACAGGAAGGAAAGTTCTTGTGGCACAAAAATACACTTCATTATTTTTCTCAATCCAGGAGGCACTGACCTCAGAAGAGGCAAAAGCCAATGAGAGACTTCTAAAGAGAACAATAAAACGAGAGGGGGTGAATTCAGAACTGTTGTTGTTGTTGTTGGACTGTTACATAGTAAGGATGCAGGCACTTAGCAGGCAGAGCAAAAGATCAGCCCCAAAGTCATGGATACTTGCTGAGACTCACATCCTGGCACCCCAGGCACATACAGGACCCCTGCACAAATCAGCATTAAGTACACACTTCTTAAATGAATGAGCTTTGTTCTGCTTTTGCCCTTTCTTTCTTTCTTTCTTTCTTTTTTTTTTTTTTACAACTCATGTTTGTAGCTCAGGGCAGAGTGATGAAGGTTGTTGAGAAACAGCAGACATTCTGATCATATAATGGAAACACTGGAATGTCTGGAGCTCAAAACACTGAGAGAGCGGTGACGTGTAAGCAGGAAACTGGGGTTCAAAAGACGTGGGCAGCAGAGGATGGCAGCGTGGGAAAGCTGGAGTCCTGCGAGCCCGCCCTTTCTCCATGAAAGCTGGAACTCGGGGCTGGACAGGGTTAGACTGCAAATAGAGTAAGCCTTCACTCTGTGATCTTGATAAAGAAAAACCAAGCACGACTCTAAAGCCAACTGGTGAGGGTTACTAAGCTTTTCTGTCAATTTGACACAACTGAGAGTCATCTAAGAAGAGGGAACCTCAACCAAGAAACCACTTCCGTGAGTTCCTGTTATAGGCAAGCCTATAGGAAAGATTTTAAATTAGTGATCGATGTGGGAGGGCCCAGTCCTCCCCTGGCCTGGTGGTCCTGGCTTCTATAAGAAAGCAGACTGAGCACGCCAAGAGGAACAAACAGTAAGCAGCATTCCTCCATGGCCTCTGCATCAACTCCTCTCAAGCTTCCTGCCCAGTTTGAATTCCTTTCCGGGCTCTCTTTAACGATGAACTTTGGACATTTGGGATGAGATTCGATGAGCTGGTGTGGTGGTTTAAATAAGAATGCCCACCTCCCATAGATTCATATGTTTGAATGCTTAGCAGGGAGTGGCACTACTTGGGAAGGGTTAGGAGGTGTGGCCTTGTTGGAGCAAGTGTGTCCCTTGGGGGATAGGTTTGAGGTTTCAAAAGCCCAAGCCAGGCCTAGTGTCTTTCTCTTCCTGCTACCTATGGATCTGGATATAGAAGTATCAAGTACTTCTCCAGCACCACGTCTGCCTGCAGCTCACCATGCTCCTCTCCAGGATGATAATGGACCAAACCTCTGGAACTCTAAGTCAGCCCCAATTAAATGCTATCCTTTACGAGAGTTGCTGTGGTCATGGTGTCCCTTCACAGCAGAACACTGACCAAGACAGTTGGGGAGAATGACCAGAGAGGCCAAGTATAAAATCTGGCTGTACACAGCCAGGTAAACACAAATCTCATCATTTGCCTACGTAAAGGTGCCAAAGAAGTCAGAGATAAATATTAGCAGGTTAGTAAGGGAATGAAGGATATAAGTAAAAACATGTGATTGACAAGGGCGTGCACGAGACAGACTTCTGATGTTCCAGCCCAGTGTATGGGTTGTGTGACTTGGGGAACAATGAGCTGTAGGTGGGGGTGGGGGAGGACAAGAAGGAAATGTAAACAAGGAAACTTCAGGGTCAAAAGCGTAATGTTGAAACTCCCGAGGCCCGTCATGGGAGGCACGGTGGAAAGGTGTGTTCTTGATAACTCATTTATGCGAGCTAAAATAAATTCCAGGGTGTAGGCAATTGTGGCATTTTTAAGAATGTCACACAGAGGAAGACCTTAAAGTAAATGAAAATGAGAACTACTTCAAAAAGCTAAGTGTCCAACTTTTTTTTTTTTTTTTTTTTTTTTTTTTTTTTTTTTTGTTTTTTTTTGGTTTTTCGAGACAGGGTTTCTCTGTGGTTTTGGAGCCTGTCCTGGAACTAGCTCTTGTAGACCAGGCTGATCTCGAACTCACAGAGATCCACCTGCCTCTGCCTCCCGAGTGCTGGGATTAAAGGCGTGTGCCACCACCACCCGGCTAAGTGCCCAACTTTTAACACAGTAAAGTAAGATGAGACAGACCGCACCACCTTTCTCCCCAGGTTGCACAACACTTACATAGCTAGGATACTGATCAAAGACAGTTCTCCTACAGCCTCACCTAACCTGATTGATGTAGATGGTGACTGTTTGCATCCGTGGGACAACCCACAAAGTGAAGACACATTTTCAACCAGCAAGAGTGTTGTGTATTCCATCAAGCTGGGGGTCTGCCAGCCAGACAACAAAATGGCTGAAGCCTGAATGGATCTCGCAGGTTTTTTTCATAGGCAGCCAGGAGGGAATTAGGTCATCCAGAACCTTATTGACTTGGGGCTCCTTTTCCTCCTTTAACAGGGTGTAGAAACCAAAACTGGGACCTAACATGGTAGGTTTCTACAGGGTGTAGAAACCAAAACTAAAACCAAACTGGAGCTGAGGCCTAGTGGGGGTTAGGGCCAGGAGAAGACTAGCCATAATGCTGCTGTGACCCCTCAGTGACCTCCCCAGGAGAAGAGCTGATGGGGGAGAAAGCTATTCTTTATATACAAAAAAAAAATCAATGTATAAATTAGAGGAGAAAAGAAAGATACTTTTGTCTTAAATACGAGAAAACAGTATTCAGTTAGGTGCAATGGAGCAAAAAGAGACATTCTAAGTTTACAGATGTAACAAAACAGGCACAGATGGAGACATGATGTGTTTGTTATTCATTGCTCAACACAGAACCAAAGCCCCACCAGGCCAGCAGAATGTCTTGTGGTGAAATTTCTGTAAACTATCTCCTTTGGCCAAGCCTTTGGAGTTGAATGGTTTTGGTCTCTGCCCAGCTACAGGCCTGTGAGAAGAGACTGACGAGCAGGATTGAGCCAGGGAGACAGACTCGGTTACGGGCACAGTGTCGGCTCTTGCAGGCCTGTACTGGCAAGGCCTGGAAGCAGTGTGCTGTGAGACAGTTGGAAACGGTTTTCATATTAGTCAGCAAGAAATGAAACTGGAAAAGAAACTGTATTGCGGCTCTAGGAGATACAATGAGCTTAGGTCTTTAACCTGAGAATTGAGGCATGGCAACAGTG
Source organism: Alexandromys fortis (assembly GCF_014885135.2). Lineage (NCBI taxonomy): Eukaryota > Metazoa > Chordata > Mammalia > Rodentia > Cricetidae > Alexandromys > Alexandromys fortis. The sequence goes on from NW_026067901.1 coordinate 4,466,503, forward strand.
TCCATCCCCACTTGTCATGGGCTTTGTTCTAAGCTGATGTGGCCGACTTAGAGGGTAGCCACTGCACGAAGAAGGGGATGGAAGAGAAGGAAAGGTGTCCTGCTATGCTACAGTTTACTCATTTTCAGTTCGGTTGTCTTAGTGTTGCTTGAATCCAGCTGGCTGTCTCTGGGCTGGAATGTGGGAACACAGGCTCACACGCATCTTCCTTTTGAACTCTTGTGGCAGAGGTGGTTTCTGCTCTGACTTTGAAGACAGGGAGGGGCACAATTCAGCAGGCAGGGACTGGGAGGTTTTCCTTTTATGTTTCAAATACAATATGAACTGAACTATGACGTTAACCAGCCACGATTCTTTGCAAAGGTCAGCTAGTCTCTACTGATGGTGCTTTCTTGCCTCAAAATACTCTTGATCTGAAATAGATTATGTGTTTTTTTTTTTTTAAATCTACTGTTGCTCTCTCCATTGTGAATTCTTTTCAAGTACCTACTTTGGTTCCAGGATAACAAATGGAACCTTGGCAGAATAATTCTTTCCCAGCTGAAATCCATGCTTTCATTTTCTGTGTTTAACCCTGTGAATTAAACTTGTAGTTTAATTCTTCATAAAAACATTTGGACGTTTTGCTGAGGGGTTCCTTGTAGCTTCCACGTTTTCTCTTAAGGATTTTGCTCATTGCTTCCATTGTTTTTGTTGCGACTACAGAATTAGTCTTAATGTTTCAGGGTAGGAATATGAACATAGCAAATGAAAGAAACCAACAAATCATTTTCATACTTTCTCTTTATAGAAGAGCAAATATGTTTACCTTTTATCTGAGACAGGAATGACAACCAGTATTTTTGAAATACCTCTAACTTCAACACTGACTCAGTAGTAGTCAGATACCCAATGTGGACAACAGAAATCAACAAAGTTAGAGTTGCACCCCCAACGTGTTTGTCATCTTGTTAAGGGTCAAAATTCAGCAGTAGATGAAGTCACAAGGAATGGTTTAAGACAGTGTAGAACTCTGTCTCTGTCTCCTTTCATCGCCTGATGAAGGTTAATATTCAGGAGGATGCCTATATGTTTTTCTTTGGGTTCTCCTTATTTAGCTTCTCTAAGAACACGAATTATAGGCTCAATAGCCTTTATTTATGGCTAGAAACCAAATATGAGTGAGTACATCCCATGTTCCTCTTTTTGGGTCTGGCTTACCTCACTCAGGATAGTGTTTTCTATTTTCTGTTGGAGCACCGGACTGAAATCTCAAGGTCCAAATCAGAAGCAGAAGGAGAGAGAACACAAACAAGGAACTCAGGACAGCGAGGGGTGAACCCACACACTGAGACAATGGGGATGTTCTATCAGGAACTCACCAAGGCCAGCTGGCCTGGGTCTGAAAAAGCCTGGGTTAAAACCGGTCTCGCTGAACATAGCGGACAACGAGGACTACTGAGACCTCAAAAACAATGGCAATGGGTTATTGATCCTACTGCACGTATTGGCTTTGTGGGAGCCTAGGCAGTTTGGATGCTCACCTTACTAGACCTGGATGGAGGTGGGTGGTCCTTGGACTTCCCACAGGGCAGAGAACCCTGATTGCTCTTTGGGCTGACGAGGGAGGGGGACTTGATTGGGGGAGGGGGAGGGAAATGGGAGGCAGCGGTGGGGAAGAGACAGAAATCTTAAATAATAAATAAATAAAGACAGTGTAGAACTGAATGACAACCCTAGATGCAATGCCAAGGTGGGCCAGTGTTAGAGAAAGTGCGATGGAGGTCGTAGACAACTCCCTACTACACGAGAGGAAGAGCTGTAATGGCTGTGAAGAGCTGAGAGTAGGGACCAGATGGGAAGCGGACGCCAGATACACGTGATCTGTTCTTTTGTCTGGAGCATTTTCCACTGCAAGAAGGTAGTTTTGCTTTTTGTTTTGTTTTCCCGCCAGCACGATATTCTTCTTTGAGTCATCCAGAGTGTCTTCATGGCTTCCCGTGACAGTCAGCCATCTTCTTACAAAACAAACAACCAGAAACAGGGCAGCGGGAAAGAATGAGACGGAGGGGGAGGTACTCTGGTCCTTGCTGCTCTTCCCGCTCAGTGTGGCTCTCACAAGGGAAGTTCCAGCTCAGCTCCCGGGGCCACTATGGCACCGCTGCCTCTTTTTAGAGACGTTTGTCGTTCAGTGATCTGCTTCTTCTTCCTTCATCTTGCCTCTCCCATTTCCTCTCATTTCAACAATGGGGGAAAAAATCTGTAGACAAATTTGAGGGTTAGTGGTAGACCAATATGGGACAATTTCCAAATCATGTTTACATTTTAGGAAGAACTCTTACTTCAACTGAGAAGAAGGGGTAGGGAGAGACTATGAACAGTGAGGATAAAGACAGTGTTGTCCACGCAACTGGAAATACTGAACCTTCTCAGACCTATCAAACCGTGTTGTTAAAGCAGGCAGCTCACATCATCACAGGGACGACTCAGACCACAAAACTGAACGTGGAGAACCAAACTTACGCCCAAGATTAATGGCAAAGGAGAAAGAAAGCCTCTTTATTCCAAGACTTCAGCAAATCCCTGGGCGTACGTACTGACTACCCAGCTCTTTCCCAAGGCTCCAGTGAAAGCAAGAATCTGGAAATGGGCGGTTACCGTTCAAATTCATTCTGCTCAAAAATCTGAAATGGTGGGGATTCTTAGCCCACGATGGGAAGAAAACTGACAAAGCCCAGGGAAAGAGGAGAAGCCATCAATGTGGGGATAAGGAAGGAGTGCAGTTCCCAGGGAAAACACCATGGAAAAACTCAGCTATGACAGGACCCGGGAACAGGCTGTGCTCCACAGCCCACAACAGTGACACGTCAGACTGTGACGTCAGCAGCAGTGGGACAACTCCAGGTGGAAAGGGCAGTCGCCCCTGACACAAAGGTGCACCATGAAAGCTCTTAAGCTCCAGGGACAGATGGTCTTAAGGAACCCTTGCTGAGGGCTGAGTAACCGTTTCACTACCACGACCTTGGTGGGAAAGGAAACCTAGCTAAGCAAGCCCCTGAGATCCAATGGACAACCTTTCTGGTGACTTGGGTCTCCTCTTCTCCCTCAAGGTTTGACAGCTCTTTCTAGATTGGTCTCAATCTCTGCTTCATTTGCATGCACCCACACCCGACCAATCAGGATTTGCCTGGCTGTTGGAGCAGGCTCCAGGCTTTCTCAAGTGCAGCTTGATGCCAGCTGCAGACTCTTAGCAGGCTGCCCAGGCTGGGTGGTGCGGGCGGGCACTGAAGGGGCATTTCCCAGAATTCCTCTCTTCGGAGGAAGACACCTAAAGAAAAGTTTGCGGCTCTTAGATGCTCCTTGGAGAAGAAAGGTTGCTTCTGAGACCTACTGGGACTGGCTGGACGCCCCCCCCCACACACACACACACCCTACCTCCTGCCTGAACAGGCACAGGCAGAGGAACTTGCTCGGGTTCTTACTACTTCTCACCTGCCCTTGCCGATCCACCATTCCTGCTTTGGCCTTTAAGACCCAGTGTTTTATCGATAAGCAGGGGACTTTCTCCAGGTTTTGAGACCGCAAGAGATGGGAGAGCGACTGCGCCGTATCGTGGTTGACCTGCTCTCTGCAGACTTGCTCTCCAGGTCAACATCCACAGAGCCTCCTTGTAGTAACACTTGCTGACAGTCTTTACTGGGTCCCTGAAGTCTACACAGAGAGCATTGCCATAAGGACTGCTGCCTCCCTCGGGGGGAACCCGGCCACCACAGAGGGTCCTACATCCCCGCTGCGGTTTGTACTCTACTGTTGCAAAAGTTCCCCTAATTTGTTCACTCTTTCCTTTCCATCCTTGGGGTAGGGCAAGACAAGGGTCGGACTGGAGGATCCGCTCTCTCAACATCACCTTCTACCTTGGAAACCTGCACCTTTTCTTCGGAAAGATATGCTGACGTCCATGGTTATAATTTGCCTTAAGAAAATTTTATATACAAAGAATACCATTTGTTAAAATTATTTTTAAAAACCTCGGAGATAAAGTTGCAAAAAGCGTAACTCACCGTTTTACTTAGATTCTGGTAAACTGAACTAGAAGAAACAAAACAGGAAAACCAAACAAGCAAAACAAAAAAAAGTCCAATCTTTTGCCATGTTTAGTGTGGCCCCAGGCACAGGTCTGATTGGAGTGACAAGGGAATGATAGAATGAACACAGACAGACCCACAGAGAAGCTGGGATCAGGCTGACGGGGCTCTCAGATGGAGAAACCACAGGACTTCAGCAGCTCGGCATGTTTATCACATAAGCTGAACCGGAGCCAGGGTCATTGCATACAGCTAAACAGGGCATGGGGTTATTTCATACAGAGGAACAAAGAGGCAGGACTTACACATACAGCTGCATCAAGGACAGGTTCAGCTACTCTCAGTAGGAGCAATCACTGCAGGGGAGCAGACTTAAGGCTGTACCTATCCAGGGGAGAAAGCACAGACACCAAGGTGGACACTATCTGCACACACTGTCAACATTTGCACACAAACACCCTTGTTATCCCTCTGAGCCTCAACCCCTTAATGCCAGGAGGGGACCCTGTCATTCTCCCATGGTCCTTAACATAGCCAGCTCACATCACGCATTCACTCCAAACTTGACACTCAGGGTTCCTCTGTCCCCCACAGTCTTTTTTGCTGCTTCACACTGCAACTGATGTTCCAGGGCAACAATGATTCTCAACCTGAGGATCTTGACCTCTCTGGGACAGGATGACCCTCTCACAATGTGGCACATCAAATAGTCTGCACATCAGAAATGTAAATTACGATTGATCACAGTAACAAAATTACAGTTATGAAGTAGCAACGAAATAATCTTATGTGTCGGAGGAGGGTGTTCGCCACAACACGAGAAACTGTAATGAAGGGTCGCAACATTGGGAAGGCTGAGTACCGCTGTCCTCAGGTCTTGTCTGAGAGCAGAACTTAGAGTCTCTGGTTTCAGCTACACTGGATGCTGAGTGGCGGGCAGGAGTTGCTCCACTGATGCTTCAGAACGTTCCTATGTCCTTTCTTATCTGTGTGCTGTGTGTTCGCTGTCTCCTTTCTTGGACATATTCAAAGACAGCGGGTCTTTCCCGGCATCCCTTGAAGATCCTCCCTGTACCTCCTCCCCATTTAGGTCTTTAAAGTCAGACTGAGAGAAAAGGGAAAGCGGAAGGAGACTTTGCCCCTCTATCACTATTGTTGCTCTTGGCAGCGGGCTACCGGGGAGCTAGATACGTACTACTTAAAGCTTAAATGCTGCAGCAGATTCTGCCCAAGAGCAGTCTAAACACAAAAACCGGCGTAGACTATGCTCCGTCCCGAGGTGAATCATCCCGACTGATAAATATAGAATGTCTCCCACACACAGAAACAGATGTGCAGCCATGTCACCTATCGGAGCTTCGCACGTCACCTATCGGAGCTTCGCACAAATCCCAGAACAGCAGAGATTTGCATCTTTAAATGCTGGCTCCCGTTGCCACAGCATTTTTTTCCCGAGTATTCGGTATTTGGTCTGGGGGTGTGGAACTTCCACCAAAGTGATATGAGGCTCGGCTAGAAGACAAGGGTCCACCAGATGCTTGGCCAGGAACATCCGCCATGTGCGGTAGCTCAGGCTAGATCTCTGCTCCGAGGAACCCAAGTCCTGTGTGTGTCCAGAGTCTCTCAAGGTTGTCATCAGCAGTTGTCAGGATGTCTCAGGTGACTATTAAAGTGACTATCCGTATCAATGAATGGAGACGTTGTAACAAAGTGCCCCCAAACAAAGCTGTTTGCTTAGAGGCTCTGCCACACTGAAAGAGAATCCCAAACATAGAAGCAAATACAAACATGTACCTTGTCGTTTTCTCTTGATATGATATATAAGGTTAAGCCCTCTACATAGTCTGTGCACTTCTGCCAGCTTAAGCTTAGTTGGGCTTTTAAGGTAATTTTAGGGAAGCCAGTTTTTCTTCCCAAGATGCTCCACTTCTGGACTAGCTGCCACAATTAAGCTGTGATCAGACAATCCCTGCCTCTGCCAGAAGGCCCAGATCTCACATTCCAAAGAAACACACCCACTACTTTCAGCATTTTCCAGTCTCAGGGGTCAACCCTTCCCCAAGAACACCAGGGGATTCAAGACAAATTTGAGTGAGCAAGGGGAACTTGGACCAACTGAGTCCCTGTATCAGACCTATCAGAACTCTGCCGCAGGCACTCTCTCCCCAGTATGCAGTGTGAAATCCTGCCCGAGTTAGCAGCAGCCTGTGCAAACTTGGAAGGAAAGGTGACTTGTAAATTTCTACTTCAAAAGCTGCAAGAAAGTTTTCTCCATCCCGGACGTATGTAACTTTAGCTGGGGCTCCCCATTTTCTTTTATGATATCAATAGATGTACATTTACTTATTTATAAATTTTATATATGTGTATATATAATACATAATGTATTATATATAATATGTATATATTATAAATACATATATATAATAAACAGAGCTCAGGACATTTAAACAAATGGGATAAAGTGAAGTGAACATGTTTAAAGTTTTACTAATCATAGTGGCTTTGTATATTGAATATAAGGAAAAATATATCAGGACAAGAATCACTGTAAACTCAATAATCATAAATCTGTTATTTTAAATAGGTTTTCTGATGTTTTCACTAGTTTCGTAGATAGTAGTAAGTTGTCACTCTCCTTACCGACCTGGTGAACAACTCTAATTTGAAGATGAGCTTGCAGGCCAAACATTTTCTTGTTCTCAAATGCTTGCCCTATTTATATTGTTATTTATATTATTTTCAATATAAGTTTGTATCACAGGAATATTTTGAAATGTTTTGTAAAGTTAGTAAAAACTGGATAATCATCAGCTTATTTAACCACACATATGCTATTCTGAGTACACAGCAATAGATACGATTTCTAAAGAGAGAACTTTTTATTTACTTATTTAAAGTTGATAGGAATTGAACCTAGAGCCTCAGACTTGCTAGGCAGACACTTGACCACTGAGCCACACGCTCCGTCATAGCAATATTTGCTAACCAAGGCCAAGAAAATTCCGGGCAGTTGAACTCTCTGGCTCCCCATCCCCTCTGTACTCTACACCTTAAGGGTGTAGTAAGTGACCATCTGATGGCATCATAGCATGGCCCCCTTCTGTACAACAGATTTGTAGTTCTTCATCATTTACAAGGTGAGAAGCCAAGCCACAGAGAGCACAGAGGGAGAAAAGGTTTGCCACAAGTGTATCAGCAAGACTGATAGAAAGAAGCCATAGTAATCAGGGTTGGGCAATAACTCAGGGGTTTCCTAGCAGGCATGGGTTCAGTCTTTAATAGGAAAGAGAGGTGGAGGAGAGAGAGAGAGAGAGAGAGAGAGAGAGAGAGAGAGAGAGAGAGAGAGAGAGAGAGAGAGAATCCGTTTTTAATTGAAAATATTTTTTGTACAATATATCCTGATCGTGTTTTCCCTCCTCCAACTCCACCTAAGTCCTCCCCACCTCCTCATCCACCCAACTCCATGCCCTTCTCCACCTCTAAAAAACAAGAAACAAACATACCGAGAGACAGAAAAACAGGAACCAAAATGCACAAGCAAAAGACCAATAAGACAAAAAATGCCGAAATAAAGAGATATGAGGGGGAAAGTCTACAAAAATGCCCTTGAGTTTGTTTTGTGTGGGCCATCCACTCTTGGGCATGTGGTCTATCCCTAAGTGCAGTTACTGTACCCAGTGGGACTCCATTGGGAAAAATCAAATTTTCCTTTGCCAGCAGGTATTAATTACAGATAACTTCTTGGTTACGGGTGGAAACCTGTTTCTACTTTCTTCTCTGAGCTCTGGGACTCCATCTGGCTTAACCCTGTGCAGCGCCTGCACCGGCCCTGTGCATTCTGTCACAGTTTCTGAGCTTGTGTGTGTGTGTGTGTCAGTCCTTCTGTGCCAACAAGACATTTGTTTCCATGGTCTCAGCCATCCCCTCTGGCTCTTACAGTCTTTCAGACTCTTTTGCAAGTCTTCCTGATCCCTGGGAGAAGGGGACTGATGAAGACATCTCATTTAGGACTGAGTGCTCCAAAGTCTCTCACTCTCTATATATACACTGTCTAGTCGAGGATCTCTGTGTTGGTCTCCATCTACTGCAAGAAGATTCTCCTCTGATGGTGACTGAGACTATCTCTGGTCTATGGATATAGTATATCATTAGAAGTCATTTTTGCTGCCTTGTTTTATTGGCAGAATAATGGGATTAAGTTTATCCATAGACCCATGGGCCAATCCAGCCACAGGTTCATGGCCACTTTAGCAGTATTGGGTGTGGGTTCCATCTCGTGGAGTATCACGTTTGTGCCCAGCACCTACACTAGGTGACACGCAGCTACCTTTATCTCTAGCGCTAGGGGATCCAGTACCCTCTTGTGGCTTCCAAGGTCACCTGCATTCACATGGTTAGATACACACATACATATATGAACATTGTTAAAACTTTTTTGATTTTAAAAATGCTCTCCTACTGTGGCCATTGAGAGTAAAAGTTGGTAAGACACTTGGGAAAACTATTCAGCCCTGCATGCTAAAGTGTAATATGTATGCATCCTATAGCTCAGTAAGTCCACTCTTAGGTTTCATCCCAAAGAAATGCTGTTAGGTGAAGCTATTTATAGCATTGATGCTAATGAGAGGCAAAATTGCAAGTACAAAATAATCCCAATATGTGTCACAAATGGATTAATTATGTACTTTCATACAACAGAGAAATACGCAATATTGAAAATGAATGAACCTCAACTATGTGTGACGGAGGGACTAGGAGTTAGGTTCCTTGATAGGCAGACAGAGAGCAAGAGGGACCGTGGCTAGGTAATAGAAGTGCAGAACTTCCAAGATGGCAGCCTCTTCCTCACCCTCCTGACCTGAGACAATAACCTGGCCACTTTAAACCAAGGCCTTGTAGGTCTTTTCTCCAACCAGTAGGGCACCCACTATTGGACTGGCTGAACAGGTGCCGAAGCAGAACTTGTTTACACAACAGCAGGGAGCCAATCAGCCATTCGGTCTTCAAACTGACCCACACTAAATTAGGGGAGGAAGACGCCTTAGAGACTTGATCCATCCCACCTCTAGGCTGCCGTCTTCTTTCTCTGTGTACTTGCTGTGTGAACACCTGTGAACCCCCGTTCCTGCCAAATGCCTTTCTCCAACGGCTGGCTCTGTCTGCTCAAGATCTCTCGGCTACAGCCTGCCACCCTAGGGACTGCTCCTGCCTTTTGACTCTGTGACTGCCAGAGAAAACAAGCTGATCAAGACCCCTAGATGGTAACATAAGGAGAGAGACAAATCTTACAGCCACACTGATGAGTTGAAAATTGTCAGGCTTAATAAAACCAACCAACAAACCAACAACCAATCCACCAAAGATTCCATTTACACGCACCAAATTCTGAAAGAAAAATCTACTAGTGCATCCCTGGTTTTGATCTGTGGTAGTTACATGGGGGTGTTGTCTTCGTGAAAGTTTATCTGTGTACCTTGCATTTGTATGCTTTTCAGAATATATATCCCATGTATATCACACACTAAAACCATGAGTAAAGTTTAATGTACGTTATTCACTTTGTAGACAGAAACAAGGAAAAGTTTCATTGTCCTGCTGCCTGATTTGGGGAGTCACTGGGGAAAGCGAACCACCTTTTAGACAACACTGGCTTGGAGTGAGAAAATGGTTAAGTAAAGCAGACTTCCTTCCAGATAACAGTTGCAAAGAGTGTAAAAATTCCGGTCCAAGGAAAAACAAGTGCAGATCCAGGGAATGCAGGACTATCTGCCTTTCTGGCTCAGTGGTGCCCTTTCTCAGAGGATGCCATCATGCCAATCAGTTTAGATCAGCTTGGGAATGTTGGGAAAGGAGAAAGAATGAAAACGTCTTGTCTTTCCATTCCAACCCTGTTCTAAGCTCAACACTGACGGATCAGAAATGCTGTCATCTTGGGTAACCCTTTTCTTTGTTCTCATCAAGTCAAATCAACCACAGTGTTCTCTCTCTGGGGTCCAAAGTATGAAACACATTACACAGAAATCAACATGTGCCTCTCGGAGACCACCCACAATAACTGAAATTCTTTAAATGCCTCAATTTAAAATAAAAACATAAATACAAGTCCTTCTTGTTCGTTCTATTGTTTTAATTACCAAACCAAAAATGTTAGACTTTTCTCTGACCTTAGTTGATACCGTGATCAGTTAATCCATGTTAGTATTTATTGTGTTTCTGTTTTTTCCTGAAATTGTGCTACCACCTGATAATCTAGCTGTATGTTTGTTTGGTTTATTGATTTATATCTCCCTGATTCCTAAAGTCCTACGTGTTGCTGCGGTTTTGTGAGATGTTAATTTTACATATGTTTCTTTATAAGACAGCAGTCTAGACTATCAGACATCATTTTTTTGAGGAGAATGAATGAGTTTCCTTTTCTATTTCTTTAGATAAAGTAAATACTAGTGGCAATTATAGATACAGTTAGTCTGTCTGATTGGTTCAATTGCTCAATGTCGGAATTAAAAAAAAGAATCATATGGAGTTTAAAATAATAAAGGTGAAGCCAATAAAAAAGATTTTTCTTATCATTACCAAATACTTTTTAATGACTCAAGTATAAAAGGATGAAATCTAATAATGATTCTTTTCCTAGACACTCATAAATTTGCACAATAAGAGGAAAGCTTAGTAAAATGTACTTTCCTTTTTAATGAGACCAAAACATTTGTCCGACACATGAACCCAACCCTCAGCAGACTTTACAGCTGCCATCCGAACAGTTCGCCACTGACGGCAGTTTTGGTCTTTGAAGTATGCCATTTAGTGACATAATTACCCGCTCATCTTGGTGCTTCCACGCAACACTCTTCTTTTTCTAGAAATAAATTCTAGTTTAAATTATTTGTACACTATAGGTGCATAGAAGATCCTAGCCATTAGTTACCAATTTTTAGACCCCAGTAGATATCCTGCCTTTTCTTTTTAATGACTAAATTAGAGTTGAAACCTAAAACACACCTGTAGATTCCAAGGTCACACCTCAATGATTTATGATTTGATAGTGCGTGCGCTTTAATTACCGAGATGTTATCACCGCTGTGGAATAATGTCATAAGTTAAGAAGCCTGTTAAAGGCTCAGGAGCCCCCCCCCCCCGAAAAAGACCATGTGACACTGAAGCAATGGGACCGGGGTTCCTTTCTTGCATATTATGCTCTGGCTGCCAAACAAATCAGAGATGACAATTTAGACTCATTCATTAACAACCGCCACCCCCACCCTCTCTCTCCTTTCACATTTGTTGTATGCCTGTCATGTGCCAGACACTGCCAGCCTGTGGGTCTACCAAGTGGGTGAAATAGAATGCTGTCTCAGTCCTGGAGGAGCTGGAAGTCTGGTGATGGAGACAGACATGTAAACAAATAATTACAATGCCATTTGAGACGGGCTATAGAGTGGAGGAATGCACTGCTAACAGAGATGCCAGCGGAGATGAAGGCAAGGGTAATCCCGCTGGAGCGAGAGCGTGGGGGTGGGCCGGAGGGACAGTCGGAGGAGGCTACAAAGAAGTCGATTTGAGTTGGAGGCTATGTCTACTTGCGTGAGAAATTCCGAACTTTCCCGTTAGGACGTGTGAAAAATGGACTAAGAGTCATATAGTACAATGTATATATTTGCAAGAAACGTTTCTTCTCTTCCACTTCCACATGTGATGGTTCACTGCAACATGTGCCCGTCTCTCATTCAACATCACATGTTTGCTTTGGTTCTTAAAACAAAAGCCGTGTTTCCAATGTGGAGAACCCTGTCTATGACAATGCCGAGCGGAGCCAACTGTCCAAAACTTTTTCCAAGATTTATAACTGTCCCTAATCCCAATGGAATTAGGCAAATAAAAATGTAATTATCCTAGCCACAAGACGAAAGCTGCAGACACAAACCCAAAAGGGTCACACTGCTTCTTTCGTTCCAATATCTAATTTCTTCTCATTACTTCTTTGGGTGCTCAGGTCCTAGAAGTCTTTTAACACAGAAAAGCAACAAGGGATTTACTTTTTGTCAAAGTTTTCACATCATCCTATTCCTATTGCCACCAACCAGAGGTTCTCATCACATTTTCCGCTTCCTGTTAAAAGACAATTTAAAATTTCTCCCTAGCCACTCCTGGCTGCCATTGTCTTAAAGAGGCAGGCAACATTTATTCATGTCCCAAAACGACACCACCAAGGGCATAGTAGTTAAACATAGCATCTGACAGTTCTTGCTCAAAGAAATGCAGGGAAAATTAACATGTTTAAGTGTGTGGTTAATAATGCTTTGTTGCAAATTCAAACGGACTCTCAATAAACCAAGGGGCCAGTGATATGTCCTAAGGGTCAGTTTTATGGTGGGAAGTGTAAGAGCTACGTTGGGAGGTATGTGGACCTGCTTATAGCCAAGTTTGAAGCTTTTGGCTATGCATTGTACATAAGAGAACCATAAAATGAAATAAAGATATTCTCTCAAGATGAACGGTTTGAGCATATGGCTCCTATCAATTGATTGAATCATAAATCTAGCCAGATTCATCACTTGAATTCGGTCTGTAGATAACCTCGGAGAGTTTAAATTATCGCCAACCATTTCCTCTAAGCTCGCTCACCTCTAGTCCTGGTCTCACCTTCGCAAGAGAAGCAAGGTTTAATTTACACATTTTTGTCGCTGTAATTAAATCCAGAGTCTGACTATAAAGCTTTCAGATCATATATGGTCTGGGTAGAAATATTGAAAACAGGCCCCCCAAACAACCAGCAGTGGGGGGGGGGGGGGAGTTTAAGCGTTCCTGGTTCTGAAAGGCAGGTGAAATCTTGTTATAATTAAGCTTGTTAAAGTCCCAATTTCACTTCAGTGGAACAGCAAGAGGCTCCAGCTGGTGGCCAGCTGCTCCCCAGACCTTCTCCATACCAAAAAAATAAATAAATAAATAAATAAAATAAAATAAAATAAAAAATAATTAAAAAAAAGCACCATGACAGAATAAAGTAGGCCTTATAGGTTTGTTTTAACCAATTTTTCTTATCTTGGTAAATTAAATGATGCCAGATACTAAATTATCTCAATATTCAGAAAACAGTTTTCCTCAATCAATGAAATATACCTAGATCATTTTATAAATATCTTAATCTATTCAGATGCACCAATATGGCAAGAACATATGGCAAGATTTACACAGCTCATTCGTGGAGAACTTGGATGTAATTCAAGGCACATAACCTTTAAGAAGCTTCATTCCCTCGGATGAAGCAATTCTTACCAGAATGTACCCAATTTCTCAAAGTTGTGTGTTAGGATGGAGAAACCAAACAAAGAATTTTAGGAAGACATCACGAAATTTATGGATGGGGCAATGTTCAGGAATTGGTTTTCAGGAAGACTCCACGATTGCAACACACTTGGACCAAGAAAGCAAACAACCTTTTCTACATGGCGAGAGACTCCTATAAATTTGCATTTTTATTGTGATTTTGACCTGTGAGTTGGCTCTCTAGAGATAACAAATGGTTCACAGAAATGTTTCACAAGTCTTGATAGATGAGCTAAAGATAGAACTGACTAGAATCTGGGGCTAGAAAGTAGATACTAGGGGAAAAAATGAAATCAGGAGGGTAACAGTGTGGGTGGGATCTTTGATTTATCCTTTTTCCTGGACTGGAAGTGACATCCAGTCTTTGCATTGTTCTCCCAAGGCCACCAACTTACTAGAGAGCCTTTTTATTTCTAAATATATGACACACTTTTACGTCAAATTAACTGTAATTTGGCTGAAATATTTAAGGAGGTAATAAAGGAGATGTGGAGATGGCCAGAAAAAAAAAAGACGTTCAGTAGGAAATACCCTTCTCTGTGAGCCCTTAGGGTCAGCCAGGACAAAAATAAAGACTGAGCGCTTCTCCTGAACCAGATGCTGGGAATGAAAAGGATGCTGTCTGCTGCCCTTATAAGGCTCACAAATCAGCAGGGAGACAGTTACCATACATACCAGAGGTGAGAGCAGAGAGAGCAGCCTGGGGTATTTCAGAGGTCTGGTAACCTGAAGGTGTGTGTGTGTGTGTGTGTGTGTGTGTGTGTGTGTGTGCGCGCGCGCGCACGTGTGCACGTGTGCCTGTGTGTGTCTGTATGTGGCGAGGGGTGGGGCAGGAGATGGGGAGAGAACACAGACATGACTGGCTAGTGTAGGTTTGTGAAAGACATCACTTACATAATAAGATGTGGAGATCACCCAGGAGTTAGGGAAAAAAGCAGGACACTGAGTGTTAAAGGCCGAAGCAAAATCTCAGAAGGCAGAAAGATAGCAAAACTGAAGTTGGGAGAGATGCTCCGTGTGGATAAGAGATTGCAAAATCAAAGTGGAAAAGCAGGGCCAGGTCAGAATGAAACTCACAAGCTTGTCAGCAACGTATCTTAGGAATCCACCCATCACAGAAACAAATGACCCCAACTCACCGGTTCATAAACGCCCATGCCTTGACTTCCTGCGTGATGAAGCCAAGCACCAAGAATTTCATACTGTTGTTTTAGGGAAAAGGATGAGGAAGAGGATTCTACAGATTAAATTGTGTTATGAATTTACAGGCATGATTGCAGGAAGTCACAGAGACTCCAGTTTACAGAGGGAAAAGTTCAAGTAAGCAAGAAATTTGATTTAGTGACGTCTTTGAGGGGTGCAGGGGAAATTTCTTTTAAGTGAGCTCACTCTTGTTTCAGCACTCACGCTATCTTCTCTGCAGATCTCTCCTGATGCAGTAGCTGGTCCTGGGATTTCATTTCTCTACTCGTCTTCTGGCCTTTCTGGCCCATCATCCTCTTTCCAATTCCCATGGAAGAATTCTTTTACCTGCGGGTGGCCACCACACGATGGCGGGGAACCAGGAACAAGGAGGAAAAGAGGTGTCACGTTGTACAAAGGCAAAGCTCCTGGGTCTTGCTTTAATGTGACTTAATAGGACCTCAGTTTTCATTCGCCTAATAAGGGTTTTCGTGCTGAGGGTGAAAATGTTCCCAAGCAGTTGAAAAATATTTCCTACTTGAAGTCTTACTCTGGCGGAAACAGCACATGTCCTCATGAGGGACTGTGGCAGTGACATCCACATAGAGAAATGTGTTAAAGGATTAAAAATAAATCCTGTGTTTGCAAATGATCTGAAAAAAATAGCTTCAGATCATAAAAGATGTCATATGCATCTTCCCCTAGATACAAGAGGATAAGTTTTTCAAGGCAGCCCATCTAGCCTTGGTGAGGACAGCTGACATCAGGACCTTTTGCACGAAGTGGGTGGTTTTGACCTTGGAAAGTACAAGTACATTTTTCTAATGTGCTTATAATAGGATAAAAATGTATTAGTCTTTCTTCGATGATTCAATTTAAGTATTTTTTTAATCAGTATGTTGGAGGCAAATCCAGGGCTTACCTTAATTTCATTAAGCCTATCAAGTTACATATTCTATTCTTTAACTTTTATTTAATTAAGAAAGTAGAAAGCTACAAAGCAATGTAATCCCTGTCCTCAATTAGCTTAAAATCCAATGTTCCAAGTCCTCAGCAACCCTGTAATTATAACAGGCACATGGAAGCTGCTGGGCTAAAATGACATTGACTCTTCACTTGGGCCTTCAAAGAGATGGAAAGCCTGGCACCCCACCTCTGGTTTGCATTTGTCTCCTTTATTGTAAGACGCTACTTACCTCTCTGCACAGGCATGTTGGTTATGTGAGGAGTCTTTATAGGAACCAACCTTGCCCTTTCTCCCGCTTCTGGACAGCAGACACAATGATCAGAGGGACTGAAGCCTCTTCCTGACAGCTCTTTGTAATGTCCTACTCCAGATATTATGACTCTCCCCACCCCAGGCACCCAAAGGTCAACAGTCATAACCATAAACATGCAGTTCCCTTGCATTCCAGGGACATAAGAGCCCTGGGACCCCCCCACCCAGACAATCATCTGTGATGGTGAGGACGCACCATGGAGAAACAATCATCACCTGGGAATCAGGAGCTTTTCATGGTAAGCGATAGGGACTTCCGTGGACCACCTTGAAGAACCGGAGCTGAAGCAATGATTAAAGAGCCTGTGCCCTATCCGAGACTGCTGGAAGATGTGTAACTTCGTACCTGCCTCTGTTCTTCTATTTTAACCTAAGTTCATGTCAGTACCACAAAGGTGGACATGGAGTTACTGGAATCCTTTATCTGCCTCCCTTCACAATGTCCATATATTAACTCTCCTCTCTGCCCCCTCACCATTTCTCTGGCATGTAGAGATGGGGGCTGAATGAAACCTCTAGAGCCCCTCGATTCCAGGATTTTCCCCCAAAGCGTTCGTTGTGTAATGAAGGCAATGTAATTTGATCTAACTAAAAGTAATGGTTATAGCACTGATAACATATGCAGCCCAAATTACCAAGTGTCAGAGAATAAAATAGTCTCTCTCTTCCAAATGTCACATGAGCTAAATCGGAAGGCAAGCTAAACAGTGTAGCTACTGGAAAACCACAAGCTATCAGTGACCTAGAGTTTAACATAGCATCAAAGGGTTCGTAGGCAACCTCTCTTCCGCTGTCTACTCTCCACGATGGTGGCTGTCTACTCTCCACGATGGAGGAAAGAGAGAGGGGATGTTGCAGCCAAGTCTAGACGTGCATTACGCTGCTCGGCCACCACACTATCAGCTCAGGTGCCCAGATCAGAAACGAACACAAGAACCCTAGGAAAAGTACCTAGGAAGGATGAGGGAATAGGACACTGAGAACAGGAGCAGTCTCTGAGTGCTAGGGAAAGCTGGGACAATGCCAAAGAAGTAGGAAAGAAACATAAGACGCATAGAGAGAAAGGAGAGTAGACCTGGAAAAGCACGCATAGGAAACCATCAGACTTGGAATGAGCCTTGGAGTCTCTGCTCCCTCGGGCACCTTCTTGTCCATCCAGTGATCCCAAGCATAGACTTTCCTTCTAGGTTTTTGTTCTCTAGTTCAATCCCTCATTATGTACCTCCCTCCCTTTCAAAAGATGGACCCCAAATAATCAGCAGTTACGTCTCAAGTTTCAGGCAGGAAATTTCATGCCTAAACATTGTTAAAGCATAAACGATGCTTTGTGCGATCCAGACATCAAGAAATCACTTTGTCCCTTAAAACTTAGTTAAGGTGAGTGGGAAGTAGACACTCTGAATTTTCCCATCTCATCAAAAGTCTCCGCCTTAGATTTCTGTGAAGTCTGTACACGGGCTAGAGAGTCTTGTGGTGATGCTCAGATTCCTCCGAGTTCTCGGTCTCTACTCAATGACTTGTAGCTTCCCTTTGCCTTTGCTCTAAGCCAGGATTAAACTCAGCCCTTTAAACTGACTTTAAAAAAAATAAACAAGTAAACAAACAAAATGATAGATTTGTAAGTAAATCAACAGGAACCATTTTCCTAAGGCTTTCTTACCACCAGCTGGAAATCAGTGATGATTTCATAGCAGGATTTCCGTTTCAGAAATGTGGTTAAACTTAACGGAGTGTCAGGCTTCTCCTTGGCCATTTCAGGACATGAATCATCCAATCGCAATGTCTTTTCTCACTTTGTCCCTCCCCTATCAGTTTTGATCCCTCCTTCTTTACAGACATAACCATGTGACAACCTGACCACTAAGGAAAGTCAGAGAGAAAGCAAGAGTTGGGTCTTCCTACTCAAGTCTCCAAGGAAGAGGCTGCTGGGAGGTTGGAGAGGGTAGCCAGGCAGCATCTGAAAAGGGGAAAGCACATGACTTATAATTCTTAAATTAGCAGTATTTGTCCCTGGCAAATGAATAGGAAGGTTTCCAAAGCCCTTGAAGTGAAAATGTATCAGGCTCTTCTTTCCAACCATCTTGCTTAAGTCTGTTCACTCAGTCTGGACCTTCCTTTCCCATCTCCTCATGTGCCCAGAATTCCTGAACACTTAGTCTAGCTCAAGTACTACACCTCAGAATGATGTCCCCTCCCCCAAATCCTATTCAAAGTATCTCGGTTTTGTCCGTTTTTTTTTTTTCACATTACACTGCTATTTTCTTCACAGATTTTTTTAGTCTCTTATTTTGTGTTTTATATTTATTATTTTTGAACTCATGCCTGTGAAGTAAAGTCTTGATAGTGTCTCTAGCCCTTAATTTCTGCTCTGCCACTGGTAGCTCATAAATATTTATGTCATTGTCACCCAAAAATCTCAGAATAGTTGAAGCAGAATGAAATTGACAGAGAATCTCTAAACTATGGCTACCAGAAGTGATAGGGGATGTTGTTAGATCTGACTGGGACAGGCAAAACTCTCTAGAGAACATACAGAATGGCATGCCTGCAGAAAAATGGTTGAATGGTTTCACGAAAAGATTTGGGGGAAATCTAACAAGCATGAGACAGAATTGGGGGTGGGACTGGAGAGATGGCTCAGCAGTTAAGACCCTTGCTGTTCTTGCAAAGGGCAGGATTCAATTCCAGCATCCACTTGGCAGCTCACATTCCTCTGTAAGTCCAGCTTCAGAGGATCTGACACCCTCTTCTCACCTCTGAGGGCACCAGGTATACAAGCGACACACATACAGGCAGGCAGGCAAGCACACATACATATGAAATAGGATAAATAAATCTAGATGTGTTTTTTTGTAAGGTATTGAGATTTAATGGTAAAAATAGTAGTTAAACTATAAAAATCTTATGACATAAAAAAAGACCAGAGGAGATAGGAGATACTAAGAAAATCAAGAATTTCTTTAAGGTGAATGAAAGCAAAAACCAACACAACAAAAAGCAGGCGATAGAGTACTACGGCACGAGGGAAACGCAGAGCATAAAGAGTAAGGAAGATGGCAGTCAAGACCGTCAGCTTCGAACCCAAACTAAAGCCATGCTAGCAGAAAGAAAGAAAGAGTCAATAATAAATACATGGAATGAAAGGGACAAAAACAACGGAGAAATTTAATAAAATCAAGGTTGGTTGGTTGTTCGAAAGAGTTTTCACTAGGAGAGAGAGAGAGAGAGAACAAAAATAAACTAGAAATCAGAATTGGAAGTGGGCATAATTCTGCAGAAAAAGAAACAAAAAGCTACAAAAGACTACAGTGAAAAATCATACTCCAAAAAAATGGATACTAGGCAAAAATAGAAGATTTTTGGAAAGAATTTATCACGATTAAATTATAAAAAGGAGAAAAATCTGATTAAGACTATAACCAGTACAGATATTACTAATCAAAAATATCCCAACAGCAACAAAATCTCAGGGCCTGATTCCTCACTGGTGAAGTGAAAAGAGCTTTTACAAGGATGAACAGGCTGGCGGGCGGGGGGGGGGGGGGGGGGGGGGGGGGGGGGGGTGGGGGGGGGGGGGGGGGGGGGGGGGGGGGGGGGGGGGGGGGGGGGGGGCCAGGGGGCGAGCAGGTAACCATGCTTACTGTTGAGTCTGAAGACCTGAGCTTTATTTCTAGAGCCCACATGGTAGAAGGAGAGAACTCTTCTGGCAGGTTATTCTCTGACCTTTAGAGGTGGTCTGTGGCACCCAGGCGTACACACCTACACACGCAGAAATAGTAAATAAGTATTAAAATAAAGGCTTTGTTTTTGTGGTAGTGGGAGAATGACTATCAATCTGCAAACATCTAACACATCAAATGGGAACGCTTTCCACATTGTTCTGTGAAGTAAGAATTACCCAGCCACTCCAGCTAGAGAAAGATACTACAGAACAATGGCTTTTATACAAAGAAAATTCCTAAAATACTAGGAAAACTGAACTCCATAGATAATCGTGCTTCATTGTTTATGTTCCCTACTTACTATTTTTAACTTCACGTCTATGATGTAAGCTTTTAGGTTAAGAATTAAGCGTATCAGAATTTCTGTCCCTTAGACTGGTTTCATGTTCCCTCAAAGACAGCTGGTAAATGGTCGTGCATTACTTCTATAACGGAAGCCCTTCGTCATCCAAATAATCCGTAATATGGGTACATGTTGTTACTGGAATACAAGGATGTTATCACATATAAAACCTAAGCAGTGCAATGTGTTACATTAAAAGAATGAAGAAAAAGCACATGAGCAACGCGAGTGATTCCGAAAATCATTTAAACACGCACTATCTCTTAACAAAAGTTATAACCAATAAACCAATAATAGAAACTGTCTCCACAAAGTTAAATGTTTGCATGCTTTTGAGCAAAGTAAATTCCTCTCTATAGTTTGATTCCACCACCTTCAGTAAGTTGAAGAGCTGAGGACCATGAAGATAACGGACTTCCTGAGCCAGAGAGGATGCTCCCAGCAGACTGCCGGTGGAGTGCGTCCTCATTGCCCGCTCTGTTGGGTTCTCACCTGACAAGGGTTAGCCTGGAGCAGCACCACTCCTTGTCTTGAGTCTCAGCACTGCCTGTCAACACAGCAGGTGCGAACTGACAGCCTTCATAATTCCATGAGCCAATTCTTTACAATAAAACTTTCTGGTGATTTATGATTCAACTTCAGGAAGATTTTTTTTTCCTATTGTCTTCAATGGTTACCTCTGAAGTAGACTTGATATGTATCTGCCTTTTTAGTGGCAACAATTCTTCTCTCCTGATAACTGTTTTGCTCCATAATAACAGCAGAAGCTGGTTGTTTTCGACCATGTAATCTCCCTCAAATTAACTATGCACATTATGTATTTGTTTAAGACTGTTTGGACTGCTCTTTTAGACATGTCCTTCTCAGTATCCTTGATTTCTGGGCTTGCTTTGTCCTTGTGTTAGTTGGTCTTAACCACAAAGTCAGAATGCTGAAGCCATCAAAAGCAGCAGGGGTGGGTGGACTAGCAACTACCAGGATACAAAACGTTAGGAAGACACAGCCTCAAGCAAAAGAAATCAAGCCTTAAAGGTGGAAGATGTGTGTGATAATTAAAGTGCTCAACTCGAGTCTGGTACTGAGGATCGTGAAGTATGGCAGCTAGTTTTGTAGGTTGTTGTGGCCTAGATGCCATTTAGAGAACGTGGAGGAAGAGCCCACCTCCACTTTAAAATCTTGCTTCAGTAGAGAAGCAACGTGGAGAAATGACAGCGGAGAGTATGAAGTTAAAGGAAGGGGTTTATAATTACTATAAATCTCAAAATCAAAAGTGTTCATTTGGAGGTGGTCTGTTCTTATGGCAAAACATTCTTGTCACTTGACTTAGTGATGTGTGTAATTGAAAAGGGCACATAAGTTCTGCTAACGTAAAACATTCGAAAATGGCCTTCCTCTCCTCTACCCTTCCCGAGGAGGACTTCTTGCCCTAAAGACCGTGTTGGTTTCTCTTCTAGACTGTAAGATCTCTGAAGTCAAGTCAAGATAGTTTGTATCCCCAGAATACCTGAGACATTGTAGCGCTTGCCTTTTGTGTCTGCATTAGGTGCAGCAAAGTCATGGGTTATTTTGTTTTATTACATAAATGTTATTGGAAAATGATGGTGAGTTGGTTGAAGCCAATGTGGTTTCTTAGAAAGAAGGGTGATGATTTTTATACCTACTAATCTTTCTTACCCCATAATTGTCCCTCTTCTCTTTTCATTTTTTTCCTCCCACTTTTTTCCCCTCTACTTCTAGACGCCCAAAGGGCCACCATAATGATAACAGAATATGCCATGAGCTACGTCTCACACACACATTATTTGTAATAAAAATCACAAGATTAAAGACCCAAGAACTCTGTGGGTGACATCCAACCTCTTTTTCTATGGTTGCTAATAATATAGCAACTATGCCCATAGAATTTTATTGCCTTTATTGGGAAAAAAAAAAAACAATTCCCTTTTGTTAAAACATTCATGGTTTCCCCAGTGCTTTTCTATTTGTATTGAACTTGGATTTTTTTAATATTTTATTTTTTTGAATTGTGGGCCTTCTAAAAAACATTCTTAAATTTATTACCTTATAGAGATTTTACTTAGAAACAAGAATCCCTTAAAAGTTATCATCCTATATCCTTAAGCTTAATGAACTGTTTAGATCTAATCTTGCCTACTTAATCAATAGCCATACATTAAAATGTACCTTTCTTCTAGACAAAGTGGGAGACATGAGATTTAATTTGTTTTTATGACTCCCTAGTTGTGAAACAGAAATAAGATATTAGCCCCGCTCCCCCTCTGAAACTTGCCCATCCTACTGTGTCCATTCAACATCCCCAACACTTCCCACTTGAGAAATTTCCAAACATCTACTTTCCCTGTAAATTCACAGCTCTTACTTTTGTTATCTCTTCCATTCTGGTGTCTTAGAGTTTCTTGTCTTTTCATGTGGTCTCTCTCCCAAAGAGAAGTAAGTGTCTGTGCATCGTGTTTTCTTGGATGTCTGAACCAGATTGGGAGGCACCGATGCTCAATCAACTAGTGGGCAGATGTCCTCATGCACAGTAGCTGAGACGGAGACACCAGACCTCAGATGAGGGGTTATTGTGTTGGAGAGATGTCAGTAAGCCCTAAAGGTGTGCCTTCTGCAGATGTCTGGAGAAGAAAGTGTGTTAAGTAAAATGAACCAGACACAGAAAGATACATGCTGCATTCTCTCATTTTTAGAAGCTAAAATATCAGATAACAGAAAGGTGGAGAGTAGACTACAGAGAAGAATAGAATAAAGGCCAAGAAAGGAGCCGAGAGAAGAAAAAAGGAGAGGGTGACTTTTGGGAAACCACACGCAGTGTCAATGAGGACGAATTCTGCCTACACCACCTATCATTTAGAATAAATTCACGAGTTTAAGACTTCCCAACATAGACAAATGATCATGTTTGAGGATGTGGATTTGCCAGCTTCCTTGATCTGATTATTGTGCACTGTCTGCATATGTCAGATTGTAATACTGCACCTGACAAATATGTGCAGATACTATGTGTCCATTTAAAAGTAATCCATCATTTTGTTTGGTTTCAAGGACCAATTGTGAACTATCGTGAGTGCTGGGGGGAGTAGTCAATGATAATGACATTTGCCAAGACACAGATGATTTCAGAATTTGATGTGCACTGCTCGTCTGGCAGAGCTGGGCCTGGGGGGGTCTGCCTTTCTGAGACTCTTGGGGTGTCTGTGTGCATCATAACCGCCACATTAGGCCAGTTGCCTTAAGTGGCCGTCCCAGACCTGACTGAGTGGGGAAACTGTAACTAGGCACACTAATCAACTGCCTGGACTTGCTGCCTAGACTACTGCTTCAGACTGCTATGGACTGTCATACAAGCAAACTGGCATTGTGGCTGTGTGTCGAAAACCTAGGTTACCATTGTTTAAGTGACAGGAATCTCCGCTAAAGTATTATCAAGAAATGCTCTGAAATCTGCCTTTTGTCCTCATCTCAAGATAAACCTTCTCGGGATAATTCGGGATGGGAGAGGGATAAGCTACTTTCAGAGTAAGTTTTTAGTTTTTCGAAATTCAGTTCTTAAAGAGTAAGCTGTGCATGTGGAAAACACACTAGACACACTCCAAGAAAATGGAGTCACACAGTTCTAACTGTGGGAAAGGTGTACACACACACACACACACACACACACACACACACACACACAATCGCCCTCCAGGTGCTATGCTAAGACATAGTGTTTATGCAAATACTTAATTCAAATATGAGGGAACTAGAATACATTCATCTGAAGAAACGTCTGTAATAGTTTCTATTTTCCTCAGGAAAACAGTAATAATTAAATACAAATAGTATCTTCTCAAAGAGGTTTATACATGGTTTTGTGGAAAAATAATTAAGAATTGTAGCTTCCTGCTCTCTGCCCCATTTTGGAAGATAATAATAGAGTGAAGACATAAAGGCACGACTTAGAAAAGATAATTGTGTTTATACGTGTGTACATTCGCACAGAACATGGCGAGGCCTACTGTGTAGGAATAGTTTTCATTATATAAGGCAAACGGTTCGAGAGACTCTGTTGGCAATTAATAATCCCCGGGGGAATTTAATTGTTATTTTCCACTTTTGTGATCCTCTCTCTGAAGCTCAGCAAGTAGCTGATGAATCATTCAGTAACTAAAAAAAAAAGAAAAGAAAAAAAAAACACTATATTAATCAGTGTCTTTGTGTGGAGCTGGGTTTTCATTGTGACACCATTGTTTCCTGGTGTCCAGGAAATAGTTCCCAGAGAAGATTAAATTTAGCCTGCAAATGGAAATAGGAACATTCAGCAGACTGGTGTGCAAATTCCAAATCCCCAAGAGGAAAGTAACATTCATTTACCAAGAGATAATGGAGAGAGCCGCCCTGGTACATGAAAACTGTTTGCTGATAAATGTTTAGGTAAGACAGAAGGGGGTGTTGAGGATGACTCCTAGGTGTCTAGTTTGTGGGACTTGATGTTGCTGGTACTGACTACTTGGCAAATGAAGGTGACAGAGAGGGAGTGTATTGGATAGTTCTTTGTGTCACTGTGACAAAAAAGCCCGAAAGAAACAAGGGAGGAAAGGCTGAGAGTCTCCCAGAGATTTCAGTCCTCCGAGGCAGGGCTCATGGAGGCGGAAGTGACAACTCCTCACATGACTGTGGACCAGGAGGCAGAGGGAGTGGGGCCTAAGCAGAAGGTCATATAAAGGCATGCCTCTAGTAACTGACTCAGCCAACCGGCTGCTACCTCATGAAGGCTCCATGCTCTCCAGAAGAGCACCACAGACTAGAGGAGAAGATTTCAAACCCCAGGCCTGTTTTGTCTCATCTCAGATTCAAACCATAACAAGGAGAGGACCCTTCTGCATGGATCAAGTTTCAGCTTTCTTTGAAACTTCCAAGATGGAATGACAAGCAGACAATTGAATAATTGGGCCTTAAACTCAAACTGGGGGCTCAAGGGGCATAAAGGTGTTAGATGAGACAATTGTTCCCCTGATATGGATGAGTTAGGGCAACTCTTGTATGACAGGGCAACCCAGATATTGTAAGAGAGCAAGGAACTAAATAGGACATGAAAAATCAGTAGAGGGTCAGGTTATAGCAGGCAAGGAAAGAATGGTTCCAGCTTTGTGGGTTGTAAGTCATGTGCAATAGTAGTCATGCGCAGATTTGTGGTAGATTATATCCACTTGCTCAAAATTATTGAAGAAGCTTAGATTAGCTATTCAACTTTGCACATACAGTGTTTTGATTCATAAGGCATTTTTTTTTAAATTATTCTTCCAGGTATTAATTTGCTGCATCAGTGGGCAGATTGGTTTCTGGGAAGCATGATGACATCATTCAGAGCCCCAGCACTCACCCAGAGAAGCTGAGTATAACACTGCGCATCTGTAGTACCAACCAGGGCAGGGCAGAGGCAGGCTCCCTGGCCAGCCAGTCTTGCTGAGTCAATGTGTTTCAGTTTAGTGAGAGATCTCGATTCAAACAATCACAATAGCACTAGTTAGCTCCATGGGTGAAAGTGCCTGCCGTCGAAGCCTGACAACTTGAATTTGGTTGCCTGAAAGCAGTATAAAAAAACAGTATGGAGCAGTATGCCTTTGCAACCTTGTGCTTTAAAGGCAAGATGGGAGGAAGGGACAGCAGAGTTCTACTAGAATCTTATGAACCAGCTGACTTAAAGCACGGGGCAAGGCAGAAGTAGCAATGTCAAACGCTTTCCTTCAAAACCGGAAGTCTCTGTGAAGGACTATGTACTTTGGGTTGGTGCTGTGGGTACGTGTTAATTAAGTTAATTCATGTAGGAAAACAGAGCCCACTGTTGGTGGCACCATGCCCTTGGTCCAGAAGTGCATAAGAGAAAAGCATCCATTCCTCTTTTCCCTTTCCTGTGGATATGGTGTGAACAGCTCGTACAAGTTCCTACCTTGACTCCCCCACAGCACACAGCGATAGACCGCAGCCTGGAACTGGAAGTTCCTTTCTCTGAAAAGTTGCATTTTGTCAGACTAATTTTTTTAAACATAGAAACATGAATGAAACTAGGACACACACAAACATGCACACACGTTAATAATGATGATGTGGAAATCAATCAAGGAACACTCGACCTTCAGCCTGTTCACATATACACACAGAGGCATATGTATACCCATCAACATTACCATGTACATACCTTCTGTTCATACACAAAGATCAAATAATTGCCAAACATTTCCTATTTAATGATTTGAAGGTGGACAGGGTATCACATGGTCACTCTCTAGATCTGAGCCTACATGAGATCAAGGTGTGGCCTCTAACGCACAGCAGCAAACCAACCCTAACCCACGCAGGTCTTCTATGGCCATGGCACTGGCTCCTTCGTTTCCCTCTATTTCCAGTGTGTATTCCTCATTATTCTTTATATCTGTTCTACTTACTTGAGAAACTGCTTTGAAAATTCAATGTATTTAAATGTGAAGTTACAAGACCAGGATGAACTATAATAGGATCCTCAGTCTGAATCTCATTAACCACTGGTTTTTTTTGTTTGTTTGTTTGTTTGATTTTTTTTTTCCCCCAAACTAACAGGTGCATAGAATTTACAGGTAAACTCGTTCTGGAGACAGAACACATCCGTCAGTCTGATGCTTCCAAACAAGAGCATGCAGCCAAACCAGAAGAAAACAGTGTTCCATCCATACATTTCTCGGTTTTTTTTACTGATTGCTTTTTAGAATGGTATATTCTCATACTTCAAGTTTCAAGATTAAACTCAGAGACAGGCTGCTTCTTCCAGTGGGAGACAGTCCAGGGGATCGAGTCACTCCACCTAGCATTCCAAAACTAACCTCTCATCAGAAGGAACTGGCCTGTGGCTTCTCTCCTGCCCTTGGCCACTGTGCTGTCTGAGAAGAAAAGGGGGAGGTGGTAAAGCTTTTATAAAGTGACTATTGGAAATGGCTTTTTATTATAATACACACATATTTTTCATTATTGGATGTCCTCACTGAGCCTGATTCTGACCACAGATGCTATAATAGGCACCATCCAGGGCTACCAGCGGATTGGCACACAGTGGAATTTACTCGGATCACGGATCACGTGGTAGATTTGTCTGGATCTTGTAGACCTGCGTCTCTCCTCTTCCATCTAAATATGAGTTCAAGTCTCATCACCCAACACCTCTGGCATGAGCAAGGGTACTCTGTGCAAGGACTTCACAATAGGACAATGAGTTTCCACCTGCGTTATCTGGAGCCAGCTTCAATAGGAAATAGATAAGACTACTTCTCCACGGCCTAAGACATAAAAACAATGGACGTCTAGGCCTGTAGAATGCAGATAATGTAACATGCCTGAATCACCTGCTACCAGCTCAGCCCTTGCTCCTTTTAGTTGATCTTTCAGGCATCTCTCCTTCTCAGAAACTGCCATCTCCATGAGGCCTGTTCAAATCTACCCCCTACCGGAGACAGGACTGAACAGAACACACAAACGTGAAGCCCTGAGTCTGGTGAACTAAAAGAGTTAATGAGAGGAAGTGCTTCAGGAACAGTGAGAAGTCTGTTGGATCTACTGGAATTCTGGGCGCAGAACCCCACAGTCCTTACGGTATGATGACGTCATCACCTGAGTCATGAGGTGGGAAGGCCACCCTGTGTGGATGGCATCACTTCCCCGAGTGGAGTCCTGGACTATAACAGGAGAGAAAGTGGGATGAACAGAAGCTATGCTCTTGACCATGCATGTAACCAGCTGCTTAAAGATCCTGCCTTGACTTTCCCCAAAAGGATAGGCTGTACCCTGGTATTGTAGCCAAATGAACCCCCTGTCCCCAGCATTACTTTTTGATATGGTAATCTAGCACATTCCCCAGAAACGAAAATAGGGCAACTTATGTCAGAATTTTCTTTGGAAATGACAGGTTTTAATAAACAAGTACAGCACAGATGTACACATTCTCAGTCATGGCAACGAATCAAATTTTAAAAACGGACGAGTTAAAGAATTAGGAAAATTCTCCTTACCTTCTGAGCCTCAAATCCTTGTAATAATGGAAGGCTGCTTAAAAAACTATACCCACCACATCAAGCCCTGCAGTTATATCATAAATAAGACCTGGCACATGACTACGACATGCCTAGTAAAATAGTTTTAAGGAAAATCAAGACATACATTTATCAAAGTTAACTTGTGGCCAGTCCCCATTGTCTCCACACCGCTAACACGACGTGTGATCATGAGGAACGGGAAGAAAGGGACAAAGGGGCAAGCGCAGTTCCTCTGTGGGTTCCCCGGGCTATCACTCATCGCTGTCAGCCTCTAATGAATTTCCTGGCTTGCTTTTCTTTTATCATGGTCATATGCCACTGGTCAAGAGGTCAGCCTGGAGCACAAGTTTTAATCATGATCTGGTAATTAGGTTTTTCTTGCCTGCGATAAGGAATATTTTTTAATGTAATTACCTAATGAGAACAGGCCAATATGGCTGAAACCTAATTGATAAATACCCAGGGGTCCCAAAAAACACTAAAGACCATCTGCCCTGAATTTTGAAGAATGCCCAATTTCAGACCTTCACCGCAACCAAATCAATTCAGAGCAAAGAATTTTTATTTACTTGGGCTACTGGGGAACCTCACTGGCCTCAGCTCTGTGAGCTGGTGTTATAAGAATGCAGATGTTTCGATGCCCTGCTTTTGGAAGCTGGTAAAACAGTAAATATCACCCAACGGGTGAGTCTCATTTGGCTTGTTTTCTAATAGAACAAGTTACTAGCAAGTAGGTCAGCAAGCTCAAAATGTGTAAGTCTGGGTTTAGTAATGAAAACACAACAAAGGAGAAGGAGAACAAAGAGTTTGGAGACAATGCCAGGCAAGTCAGGAGTCTAGAATTATTAGTTTTGGCAGAGTAACATATACTCGCTGTCTCCAGTGTAACAGAAACAAGCCTGAATTCTACGTAGGTGCTTGGATACAGGTGCATCCTGGCATGGGATAAAACACGCACGCGGTATCAGGGTGAGCCCAGGTATAGCAGCCAGCCCTTCCTATGCCGTCTGCCCTGACCTGTGTGTTAACGGGCTGCACTGCTCAGTTCACTGTGCCCCAATGATGGGACTGAGGTGGTTACGGGCAGGCAAAGCATTGGCAAATTTTGCCCTCTGATGGTTAAAATTTAAAATACGTCAAGGAAAGAAGGGCCCTGTCCTCCCAGCTCAGCAAAGCAGAGAGAAGAAGACCAAAGGAGCTGAATTCCAGCAGCACGTTTGCGTGCTGGTTTCTTGGGCAGCTGCTCACAGCCACCCTGCTTTGGTTGTCTGCCAAGTCCATTCACCTCCATCTGCCACAGCACTCGGCAGACACTCGTCCCAGACATTGCGACTTCACAAATCGTCACAGGTTTTTGGGGTTGATTTTTGTTCTTTAAGGTCCTCGGTGGGTAATAAACATCAACTTCTGGAACTTTCTACCTGTAGAAACTGCTGTCACTGGAACTCTCTGGTATCTTATGCGCATGACATCTCTTTGTGCTAGAAGCTCAACAAGACTTAGCCTGTGTCAGAAGAGTAAGCTGACACCAACATTAAAACAGAAGAGATGACAGGTCTTTACAAGATCTGTTTTTCTCATTTCCTGCTTCATATTCTATCGGAAGATAACACAAGCCAAACTTTTGGCGACGGTGACATTAGGTTGACTGTAATCTGCCAATGTTAACTGCCTGGGACCCTCTCACAGCTTACAGCACCACTCAACATTCCTCCAGACCCAAGCTGTGCATAGATTTTCAGCAGGAGCAGAAACCCAAGAATATATACAATGCTAAACGATACAAAATGGTCTGCGGGTGAGGGGAGTTGGGGATACACTAAATGAGAATGCTCATCAGATTTGAGGTCCGTGCAAATCCTTTTGAAGTACCATGCCTTTATCAACCATTGCTTTGTTCCCAGGAATCTTTCCTGAGGTGTTCGGAATGTTCTTATGCTAAGATGTTTTTGTACAGAGGTTATTGTTTTATGGCTTACTTGAAATCTTCTCTAAGGAAAACACAGGGCTGAACCTGTTCCTCCACTCTGATTCTTCCAACAACTTTCTTAATTGCACATTGGTTGATACAATAGCCCAATTGTTTGACAGACAGCAGGTGACCCGGATGAGGGGAGAGGCGCAGAAAGCAAAGCGAAGTTTACAGACTGTCACAGCACAAGCAGGATGACAACTAACACTCCAGACTGAGGGAGACGCACCAAGTGGCTGTTAGGATTTTTGACAATTTGGGATTTTGAGTACTGTGACTGGTGGTCAATTTCTGAGAGCTACACACACTAATTTCTCTGAGTGAAAGCATTCGTACTTGAAATGTTCATGTAGCTCAGATCTGGATTTTGGGGGTGAAGAGTGAATTTTCATGAGAACTGGATTATACAAGGGTTGGAATGCAAAGGTAGGATGGGAAACACAGCTTTAGGAAATACTGCACCAGCAAGTGAACATACACTCACCGGAAGCGCTTGGTGAGATATAAAGTCCTTATCTTCTTGCATTTGAAAAACTCTTGGGTGTGAGTTATGTCATTTGTAAAACACTCTTCTGAAAGTTTGTCCATTAAAGGGATTTCGTTACACTAAAAGAACATTAAAACACAACCAGTATAAGGATGGCAGACATGTGGCAAGACTAATGCCACTTGTCCCCTTCCCCACCAAGAAGATGCTCTTCCCATCAGGACAGACGGTCAGCTGGCCAATGTGCTGCCCCAGGTTTGGTCAAACTACCCGGGGACATTTTTATGAAGGAATTGTTTGCATTATTAACACTTACAACCAATAAGGCAACCGACTGGAATGCATTCTCTTCACGGAATGAAAACCCGAATTCAGGATCTGAGACTCCTCAAAGGCCCTAAGGATCAAACTAGGGTCCCCCAGACTAGAAGCACAAGTTTCAAGATCACAACCTCACAACCCTGGGGGTCGAGGATGGCCTTGTAGCTGTTGGAATCAGTGCTCAACAGCAACTCTTCCTGAGTATCCTGCCTCCCTCATTGATTTAAAATATTCCAGTGCCCTTGTTTCAGGAACCACTTTCTCAAAGTAAATATTTCCATCTAATGTACAAACATATAATTTATAAGTAAAAGACTCATAAAATTCATAGGTAATAAACATAAAAGTATGAATAAACATAAGTGACTAAGGAGACACATTCTAAGAAATTGGTTCAAGGATCTTGTGTTCTAGTGACAAGTGAGTCTTGAGTGTGTTTGAATGTGTGTCTGTGTGTGTGTGTGTGTGTGTGTGTGTGTGTGTGTCCTGCTATTTCTGAAGAACTCTCACTTCCGACTGATGTACCAGTAAGTCCAGATGTAGTCTTTTTTTAATGCTTCCTCCAGGCAGCTATGACTAGTCAATTAGAGATTAGGTACTCAACCGTGACGACTTGCCATTTCTGCGTGGGAGATCTTGACATTTAAGGTAATAGCATCAGGCATTCTTGTACAATACAAGCATTTCTTTTGCAGTACGGGTAATTACCTTTGTCTTTTAAGTATGTTGCATTTGCTCTTTAATAGGCTTACTTAAATCAAGTAGTCTCCTGGATTTATTTCACATATTGCAGAAAATTTTTTTACAGCCTACCCAGAAGACCTAAAACCACAGAGATGAGTCAACATCAAGGTTTATGTTATAAAGTGACTTCTATGAACTCCCCGTGACTTTACGCAACCCAGACTATTGCCTAAAACATGGACTTCTGAAGAGCATGAAGTCATCCCTGGATACGTGTCACCTAAATGTGTCCTTACAAGAAATCACACAACATCTTCGGCTAGGATTTCAAAGACCTGACTGAGACCCTTAAAAGCCCTCAGGATTTCAGAGTCAGTGCCTTCATCAGAATGCGATGTGTTGGTTCAGACAACACAGGCCTTCTTCCTGCTGGGGAAACTGTCATTTATACGACCTGGAAAACGTAAACTGAAGGTAGAGGCTTAAGGTCACATCCAGGGTTAGCTGTAAAACAAACTTGCATATTGTGTGTCGTCCTCGTGTGGTTCAGCATCCGTAGGCTTCATTGTCGTCATGAATCCCAACAATTCTAGAGGTGTTTTGAGTCTATCAACAAAGCAATAAAGAGATGAATCTGTGAGGCTTGTTCTACATCATGAATGATTTTGGATAGTGTTCCAAATTTTAAAAGGTAATAAAACACATAAAACAAACATCTGTCTGTCATTAGATTTGATAACGCATTTCCTAATTTTTGTTCAACATTTGTTAGAGATGAATCCCCGGATGTAGCTGATTTTACCTGGATCAAATCTCCTTTGCCAGTTTCTCCAACTCTATCCAATCTATCCAATCTTAAAATACTCTTGAGTCCAAGTTCATAGCCGAATGAATGTAAGGAGAGAGTCACAATTAAGACACAAATGGTCAAAGGGCCTTTCCTATCCCTAACAAGCCCAGCACCCCCTCTGGGCCAGCCACTATGTCTAAGGTCACAAATCCCTTAAGTCCTATACTCTGCATGGCCAAGACTGCCCACCTCAGGTACCTCTGTCCTCCAGAATCTCTGTAAATTCTGCCAACAGCTACCCAAGTTTCTGCAGTCACCCATTTAACTCACCCTCCAATCTTTAAACTCCCATCCCTGATGTCACCGTATGCCACAATACATCTGTGACCTCAGAGACAGATGCTGTTCACTTCTTCTAGGTGTAATGTCTACCTTTCTGGAGTCTAATTGCAAATATCCCCCATGTCTCTCTTCTGCTCTTGCACCTGACATTCATTCCTCACGCTGTGTGTAAAGAAAATTTTTATCACTGAAGCTGCGCTGCAGTACAATGCTCGGTCACAGTTAGCAGACTATTCTAAGGTTTCTGTTAAACTTCACAAAGGAGTTTCATGACTTAACCCAGTCAAAAAAAAAAAAAATCTTATATGGCCCCTCACTACTGATTACTTCAAGCTTGTCTCAAGCCGCTACCCCTCAGTCGAGTATCTGAAGCATGTGCTCCTCAATTCCAACATGCAAGTTCCAACTACTCTTCCTCTCCTTTTGCCTTACCTCCCATAATTCTGCTGCCGGGAGCTTTCTCAACATACTCTAGCCTGCTAACATCTCCTGCGGCAGCAGTTTCTTCCACCCCACATTTTCTACCTAGAGGCTTTTTAATCAAACCTTGACTCTTGGCCATGTTTGTTATGTGGCAGTCTCCTGGGAGATTAAAACCTCCCATCTTGGAGTGCTCTTATTAAAACACAGGCTGTATACAGGAAGGGGAGCTCATTAAGCAGAGGAAGTAAACAACTCAACAGCTTCAGAAGATCCCAATCTGACCAGATTCACTAGGCCTCTCTGCTCCCAGGTAAGGACTGCCGAAAGACAAACTTCTAGAAAAACTGAGCTGCCTGGAAGATTTAGTCCATCCAGGCAACTTGGCGAAAGCAGACTAGCCACTCTGCCTGGAAGAGGCTCAGACCAATTGAATACCTGGAAAGGACACTCTCAACCTGTAAAGCTGCCTGCAGGCTATTCAGTGTGCCCCATGCTTCCAAATTTTGTGAGTTGTCACCATGCAGAGGCGGGCTGTGGTTATACATCTGTCTTTGAGTCGTTTCTGCTCCTGTAAGTAGCCCTTCACCCATAGTCCTCTTAGTAACCCCAATAAAAGCCATTGTTTCACCAAGTTGGACTTTGGTGGTATCTACATTGTCTGTTGTCAGTTCCCCATCTGAGGTGAGTGGACGTTTACTAGTGTCTTCCCAGGAACAACATCCCAGGTTGTAAGCATCTGATTCTGCTGCTCTGATGTTGTGTCTTCCTTTCACTAATATGAAAAGTGTGAGAGATGTTGGGCATGGGAGTTAAGTTCATTTATTATGACAGTGGTGAGATCCCAGCCCTTAATATTTCTGTTTCCCACATCCCAGGCAACAGCTGGAATTCTAATGAAAACACTTCAGATCTTGTCTCAGATCTTTGGAAAACTCAACAAAATTGTTAAACCATAGAAAGTTTATATTTCAGAAGCTCGACTAATGATTTTGAATTTAGATAGAGAAAGATAGATTAGATAAATATCTAGATAACTAGATGATAGGTGTTTGGATAGATAGACAACATAAATGATGATTAGTTTTAATTTCCAACTTGACAAAATCTAGAGTCACCTGGGAAGAAAATCTTTACGGAGGGTCTCCTTGATTAGATTGGCCTATGCATGATGCCTATGGCTCTTACTTTAATTGTGTAATTGAAATGGGAAAGAAGACTTGCTCACTGTAGGTGGTACCATTCCCTAGGCAGGAGATTCTGTACTGTATATAAGTCGAGAAAGAGAAAGAGAGCTGAACATGGGTAAATATGCATCAACGTACAACTTTCTCTCATAAGCCTGTATTAATCCATGTCTCTCTGCCACTGTGACTTCCCTACCAAGAGGAACTCTGTACCCTGGAACTGTGAGCTAAAATAAACCCATTCTCTCCTAAATTGTTTTTGTCAGGGTGTTTTATGACATTAGCAAGAAATCATACCAAGATACGGTATTGTTTAGTTTTCTCCTTGCTATGGCAAAATACCTGACCAAAAAAACTTAAGATGGAAGGGTTTGTCTTGGCTTACAGCTTAAGAAAGGATAGAACCTATCGTGGCAAGAAAGCCTGGTGGTGGAAGTATGAAGTATGTGACCATAATGTGTCATAGTCAGGAAGCTGAGAGAGATGGATGCTGGTACTCAGCTCCTTTCCTCCTTTCTCCCTTTATATCCAGTCCGGGCCCTACCCTTATGAATGGTGCCTCCCACATTCAGGGTAAGTCTTTCCCTTCTCAGTTAAATACCTGATGTTATCCAGATACCCAGAAGTGTGTCTCCTAAGTGATTCTCAATCTAGACAAGTTGATGATAAATTTTAACAATCACCGATTGATATTTATTCCCATAATAGAAATAATTTTAATGTAAATGTATATATTGGCACAATGACAATGGTAAAAATTATACAAATCATAAATGCAGCTGAAACATCTATGAATGGATGGATGGTTATTATTATTGTTTATGATGCAGTGGGAAATATATTCTGGTAAAATCAACTTAGTGGAGAAAGGGTTTATTCTGGCAAACAGTTAAAGGATACAGTTCATCATGATGGAGAATAGAGGACACAGGAGTTTCAAGCAGCCGCTCATATGGCACCCACTGTCAGGTAGCACGGCGAATATGTGCTGCTCAGCCCTCTTTAGACACTGACATAGTCCAGGACCTACAACCTGTAATCTCAGCTATGCTAGAGGTTGAGGAAGGAAGATCACAAGTTAGAAGGCTGTCTGGATTACAGGGTGAGTTCACGGCAAGCTTGGACAACTTATTAAGACCCAGTCTCAGAATGTGGTACATGGAGGCAGAACATTATACACATAATATGAAAAACACTTGGAGAAGAAGACGGAATGAGGAAGGAGGACCTGTGGATCAAGGTACAGAAGAAGGTAATGGGATTTGGTAATCTGTCGTTAATAATGGTGTATAACTCAAACTTGCTAAAGGAATAGACTTATTAACATCTTATGACAAAAAGCAGTCAACTGTTGATGTCACATACTTATTAGTAAGCCTAATTGAGTATTTCTACAATCTGGTCCTATCAAAACATGATATTATACCTTATAAATATACATAATTACTTGCCAATTAAAATAAATGAACCAAAATACATTTCTTACAATTAAAACAATGACCATAGTGACATGAGAAGAAACATTTATACACATAAAAAGGAAAGAAATGAGAAATAATCATATTAGAGATTATTGAGTAGCTTCTCTATGTCTTCTATAATTTTTTTATGCCGAAAGCAAAAAGAAAAGAAACCTCACAATAAGAACTTTTCACATGAATACTTTTATAAAGTTCATCTTAAATGCTTCATATAAGAGATCCGTCCTTGCTGACTGCATTCACTTTGGCCAGTTCTGCTTTAGGGGGCCACAAAACAAGTGGCCACCCCTAGGCAGCACTAGAGCTTGCATGGGGACTCACATGAATGCTGCGGGTATTTTGAGTTTTGGTCTTTTATATGTCACAAAGTCAGGACAGGAAGAGAACCAAAAGCAAATGCAAGCTCCAGGCCTGTGTCCCATCACTCGGGACATGAAGATAATCAATGTTTATTTCTGTGAAATAAAATTTTTATTTTCTTGAGTTGGAAGGAAAATTGCGGTTTTTTCATTTGAAATACATCCAAAGGCCATCAATTTGTTTTATGTATCATTATTTAAGTCAATAACATTTCTGTGTGGTGTGTACTACATCACCCAATGGGCCACAGCTATTGTAATGCCCCATGCCCACCTTCATGATAAACAGCAGACAGAGTATCTTTGTCACAGATGCTACCATGCTACATGGCCTAGGGCAAGACAAGGACAGAGGGAGGGATGTTGATTCTTTCAACAAAGAGGCTGTTTGGGGGAGAAGACATTTGCACCCACCTTTGAGGGATGGTTAACATATTATCAAGCATAAACTAGCCAGGGAAGAGCAACCAACAAGGAGAGTGGGTAAGTAAAGGTATATAAATTAGTTTTAAATGTTCTCATTGTTCTTAGCTGATGTGGAAGTCAAAGATGAAAGAACTCGCTTTCTGATTGTATAAGCAGAGTTGATTTATCTTTTAATAATATCCCAGAGTTCAGTTGTACAGTTATACACATTTCAAAACCAGCAATGAATCTAGCTTAGTAGTGTTCTTACAAAAATCATATTATTTGATTGGAAACTTCAAGGCAAAAATACAAGCAGGAGAGGTCAAAATATACTTATGCTAAAAGAAAACGTTAATAGTTACATAATGCTTTAATTAACTAACTTTTAAATTAATATGGCAATTCATGTTCTACTTGCAATCAATTTTTAAAAATTCACTTTAAAAATAATTTCAGTAAGTTAATTTTTATATAGATAATTGACTTGTTTTCTTTTTAAATGTTATTCCTGTCATTATATGAGATAATAAGTGTTAGCTAACAATATGAGAAATTTAACATAAGAAATAGAATCTGCTGCAGAGAAGTCAGAAGCCATCTGCAGCAAGCCTTGCACGTCTGAATTAGAAATACACGCCTTGAACTCTGCAAGCTCTACCTATCAGAGATGGCAGGATTGTAGCAATCAGTGCTCTTTTAATCTGACATCTCGAAACAGATGGAATGAAAGACGTGTGTGAAATCAATAGCCATTAACAAATCCATGGAACCCTTCAGACACACATGTGATTTCACCTGGACAAAT
This sequence comes from Alexandromys fortis, assembly GCF_014885135.2. Classification (NCBI taxonomy): domain Eukaryota; kingdom Metazoa; phylum Chordata; class Mammalia; order Rodentia; family Cricetidae; genus Alexandromys; species Alexandromys fortis. The sequence goes on from NW_026067901.1 coordinate 4,503,733, forward strand.
ACAGGAAGTTTTCCTTACAAGACTTGCTCGTTGCCCATGGACAATCTAACATGAGGCCATTGAGCAATGAGGCCAGACTGTGCAAGGGCAAACAACTAGCACGTTCCTGCATGGTGTTGTCTGCTTTCATTCCACACGGAATTCCAGTGTCATGTGTTTTTCATTTTAAATGCTGCCTTCTTGCATGCTATTTCCTCCCTTTTGGCTTTCAGCAAAGTCCCAAGAATCTCTAGGAAATAAAAAATGCAAATGTCCAGCGGAGCCCTGGAGACTTGCCTGTCCTGTGTCTAAATAATCGGAGCCTGAAGTTAATGAGTTCATTCAGTTCATTACCAAGTTCAGAGAGTCAGTCATCGGGAGCCATAACTTCTTTATTAAATATCATTACTGTCATGGTGTCTTTTGTTCTTTTCTCAGAAAATTCACAGGGTGATCAGTCTGTAAAAGACTTCAACACAGCACCTGATGAGGACAAGAGTTGAGATGATCAGCCTAGGGTCAGAACAAGTTCTGGGATGGTCAGCCTTGTTAGAACAAGTTCTGAGATGATCAGCCTTGGGTCAGAACAAGTTCTGAGATGATCAGCCTTGGGTTACAGCAAGTTCCGGGATGATCAGCTTTGGGTGACTAGGACAAGTGTTGCGATGATGGTGCCAGCCTTGGGTTAGAACAAGTGCTGAATGGTCAGCCTTGGGTTACCATGAGTACTGGGTGTTCAGCCTTAGGTTACTAGCATGAGTACTGAGATGATCTGCTTATCAAGAAGCTAACTTGGGTTTCATAGCTTTGAAGGCTTCCGTCCAAGGAAGAAGAACCTAGTACTTTAGATCTGAACCAGGAAGCAGTACACCATGGTGGAGCACACTGGAAGTGAGGCATTTAGCTCACTGCTGGGCATACAAGAGAAAGAAGCAGAGACAGGGGTCCCAGCATCATTTTCCAGGCACACCTTCAATGACCCAAAGCCCTTCCACTACACTTCCTAAAGTCTACCGTTGCCCATCAACGCCGTACTTGTAATCAAGCCTTTACACTTTTCCCTTTGGGGCACACTTACAATCCAAAGTACAAGCAACATCCAAATTTAAAAAGTCTCCCACCCACCTCCCTAAAAGTGTTCCTTCCCCTGACTATAGGCCCTCTCCACATGACACCCAGAGTATGTAAATAGAGCCTACCACTTCTTGATTCTGATATCAATCAGGTAAAACATATGCAGACCTAGTGTGACCACAACTGTTAGAAGCAATTCTATTTTTGTAGTGAAGCCCCCTCAGAACCTGTATTTTGCTCTTTCTATTACTTAATAGTAATACTCCAGCCTTGCAGTGTTGCAGGGCTGGAGGGACAACTCAGTGATGAAGAGCAGTGGCAACTCTTCTAGAAGACTCAGGTTCCATTCCCAGCACCCACATGACAGCTCAGAGCCATCCATAACTACAGTTCCAGGGGATCCAGATTCTTCTGGCCTCTGCAAGCCCCAGGCATCCATGTGATGTACAAACATTTATGTCAGCCAAACATCCATGCACAGAATATAAGAATAAAAAATGTTTGTGTTGATGTTTATACAGGCTTGCAGTGTTGGATAGGCAGCAAAGATGTACAATGTGCAGATAACACTATTTGTAAAGCCTGCAGCCAACCCTGTAAAAGCTGTGCCTTGGGACTATCAGGCACACACTCACTGGTTACCAGTTAAGGAGATGCTCAGGATTTAATTTTCAACAGGACTACCCAATCACCCACAATCTTTGCTTCCTCATTATGTACTCGTGGCTGTGGGATAATTAGAATTTAATCACTAACGTGGAATTCAGCTCTTCTTTGTAATTGCACTACATCATGGAGCCCCTCTCCCCCATGAACTTCATATACCAATTTCAAATTTTCTAAGAAATGTGGATCGTGCCGTACAAGAGCCAACAACACCCGGCCTCCACTGTACTAGCATTTACTTTATATGCAGCCTCCTTATTTTGCTTTGGGGCTAATTAATTTGGGTTAAACTCAGCCAAAAGTTTAGATAACTGAATCATGATAGCACTTTATCACAAGAATTATAAAGAAAATACAATTAAAAATACATTACATTGTATGTTTTCATATAAATATTTCAGAAAACAATGTGACTTATTGGATTCAGTTTCCTAATGTGTGTGTGATAATAGTTTGAAGGCTTTAAAAACATCTACATTCCTCTTCATGTTTCTCCACTCTCTAGAACTCATTTTCCCACACAGAAACTATTCTTTAACATGTGTGGTATCTCTAGCAATGGTTCGATCAAGTTCAACCTTTGGGGATGGAACATGAGGGATCGGAATGGTTGAGTTGGGAGCAGAATGAAGGGGGAAAGTAATGAAAGAGTTATCTTGATAGTGGGGGCCATTATGGGGTTAGGGAGAAACCTTGCGCCAAGAAAACCCCCAGGAACCTGGAAGGATGACCCCAGCTAAGTCTCCTAGACATAGTGGAGAGGGTGCCTAAACTGGCCTTTCCTTGTGATCAGATTGGTGACTACTTTAATTGTCATTGTAGAACCTTAATCTAGTAACTGATGGAAGAAGACACAGAGATCCAGAGCCAAGCACTGGGCCGAGCTCTGGAATCCAGTCAAAGAAAGGGAAAGATTATAAGAGCAAAGGGTGCCAAGGTCTTGATGGGGAAACCCACAGAGACAGCTGACCTGAGCTTGTGGGAGCTCACAGACTCTGGACCCATACCTAGGGAGCCAGCATGAGACTGACCTAGGCCCTCTGAATCTGGGTGACAGTTATGCAGATTGGTCTGTTTGTGGGATCCGTAGCAAAGGGACCAGGACTTGTCCCTGATGCATGAGTTGGCTCTTTGGAGCCCATTCCCTATGGTAGGATACCTCTCTTAGCCTTGACATAGTATAAGGAAAGAACTTTTATCTCACTCATCTTTTCAAGGACAAAAAAAAATCCTCTCTGGTCCTGATTTAAAGAAGGAAAGCTGCACATTCTCTAGCCTATTTTTTGGTTTTTATTTTATGAACCCATGTGTGATATTTTGGGTCTTTCTCTTTGCTGTAGATATGGAACAGCAACTCCCCATCCATCTTTCCAGTCCTTGGCAACCAACATTACGTTTTCGGCTTCTACAGATCTGACAGTCTTAGATACTTTACGTGGTGGAATTGTACCGTGTTTGTCCTATGCATGACTGTATCATGTAGTCAGTGGATATCCTTCATTTACATCCATGCTGATACCTATGGCAGGACTTGCCTTTTGAGTCTGAATAATACTGTTTTCTATGTGTTTATAATATTGCATTGCATGTTTCTCTATGCATTCATTCATCCATGAACATCTTCTTTCATAATATATCTTCAATGTGTAAGCCTTTTAATGTGTGGTACATATATACAACATATATGCCTTTATCATAGATATGTGTATATAGCCACATATATGGCACAGTTATATATTAGGTAGCTCAGACTGTCTGCAAATCTGTCATCCTTCTGCCTCAGCCTCTAGAGTACTGGGATTACAGTTATGCACCACAACACCTGGCTGTGATAAAATAGTTCATGTTTACTTGAATATTCATTGCCTGCGAAGAGAAATGCAGCTGGTTCCATGTGCTGACTTTGTATCATGTGTAACTGATGATTTTCTAATTCTAATCGATATTGATGGACTCCCTAGCAATTTCTTTATGCTACACTGAGAGTAAACAGGGGCCATTATACTTCATTTCTGATTCAGACGGCTTTTATTTTCTCTTACGTAATCATCCTAGCTAAGACTTCTAGGGCTACATAGACTAAAAGTAGAAAGAATGGAAACCCTTGTCTTTTTCCTAGTCTTTATAACAAATAATATGCTGCTAGTTTGGGGCTTTATTTTCATGTATGGTCTTTATTTTGTTGGATTAGCATCTGTCTGTATTTTACTGAGCGTTTTTAAATGACAAGTTGCCAAATTCTGTCAAATATTATTTTACATTTATGGAGACAATCCCTTGGTGTTTTCCTGCATTCCACTGAAGTAGCATATCACATCAGTTTGTTGTTATTGGCCACCCTTGATTGGCTCTTTTCTACTGATTTTCTATGTTCTATCTTACTGATTTTACCATAATCTTCATTGTCACATTCCTCTTTCTGAAACACTGGATTTAGTTTCTTCATTTTTTTAGTATCTTGAGATGCAGGGTTAGTTTGAGATGCTCCCTTTTTCTTAGTAGAGTCTTGCATCACTGCAAACATCTCATGCAGTGTTGCCTCCACATTTACCAGAAGCTCTGTGAGGTTTTTCTGACCCTGCATATAACATTGCACATTCTGCATCATTCAAACCAGATTCACAAGTCAGCAAAGTTTGTTGCTAACTTAGCATTTGGCAGGTTACTGATGCCAACAATGCCTAGAGTTATGAATTTCCCTGAAATGATACTTCAGCTTATGGCTAGAGTTAGTTAATATAATATTTCTATACTTATATATTGTGCTAACTGACATTTTTACATTTTGGCACATGGTAATAATTAGTAATATCAATAAGAGTTTGCAGCAAGACCCTTGAGTGTTCTATGGCCAACCACAAAAATGAAATGTCTGACATTCATTTGTTGAATACAGCTTTATTATATTTTGATTCTCCAAACACATAAAAATTTATATATATATATATGTGTGTGTGTGTGAATTTATTTATATATTACATATGTAAAATAAGTGAACAATATGATTTACTTCACTCTTGAAATTTATTATCATTTTGACACATAATCTCTTGATCAAAATATTTTTTAAAAAATTATAATAGATGAGCCAGTGATGTCTGCCAGAGCACGCCTGAGCCAGCAACCTCCACAAGCCAAGGCCTGAGCCTGAGACCTCCACTAGAGCAAGCCCAAGCCCCTATGGGACCAGGCTCAGGCCAACAACCTCTACAGGATCAGGCCTGAGACAGGGACATCCACAGGCACAGATGCAAGCCAGTGACCTCTGCTGGAGCAGGCTGGAGCCAGAGACCTCCACTGGAGCAGGCCTGAGCCAACCAACTCCTCAGGACCAGGCCTGAGACAGCGACCTCTGCAGGAGCAGGCCCAAGTAAGCTACTTCCATGGAAACAGGCCTGAACAACCTCTGGAATTGCAAAGCAGCCTCCAGAAGTGCTGAACAACATCCAGGAACACTGAGAGATCTCAAGGGTGACTGGAACCATGGCCTTGACTCCACCACAAGGAGCAACCATCTGAGCCTTGGATCTACTGGCACCTGGAAGAGTGATCACCAAAAATATGGCCCCAAATACACCAATCAGAAGAAAAGATGAATAGACAATGTAAGAACACATTAACACCACAAAGAACAAAATGATACCAACAAAAACACTACTAAAGC